>NC_044981.1:48657586-48966752 GCF_008728515.1 Papio anubis
ACAACAATATACAGATTTATATGACTCACCTGAGTGTTTAAAATACAATTTATGTTTAAAAGAGGTTTTCATTACAATGGTCCTTTTTCATCAACTCTCTATATCAAAACTGGCTGATTTAAGCACACGTGTCCTCAAATGTAGACATCAGTACAAGTCTTTATAAGAAAGTTTTACATTAGTGTTTGTTTGCATGACAACCATATGCCACTAAGTTAAGATTAAATGAAAAATTATAGCATTTTAAAACTGACAAAAATATTGATATGATATTGTATAATATTATATCAAAATAATGGTTCCTACACTTTTAATCTCATTTCACATTTTTGTACAAACCTGTAACTTACTATGATTATGGGAAATTTTTAGGGTTGAGGTTAGGGGAACTGCAAACCAAATTTCTCATCTTAGAACTCTGTTATAAAGGAATAGTCTAAATCATATATTTCTGGGAGTGGTAGGGTGAGCAGAGATGCAGGTAAAAAGATGCTGGTGCAAACAATTCTTTCTACTCTTTATACCAACCAGCTTTACTTTCCCTTAGTGGAAAAAGGAACAGAGAAATCTGTTTGTGTACATCTGTAGGTTTTTAAAGTCACTGCCAACCCAATTCAACTCAACTGCTATTCTTTGCAAGCAATGCTTAAAGGTAGAAAAGGCAAAGAACCTTGAATCTGTTAACAATGTTTTTCTTTTAAAAACACACTGGGCAACTACTTGTCAGTAGCAAAAATTAGAAACCCCTAGGACCATATGAGTTTTCAAATATGCAAGCTTAAATTCACATTATTTTTAAAAAAGAAGATCACTTGGTATTAAAATGATGCAGGTCTTTAGGTTTTGATGATTTATTTGTAGTTTTTCTTTTCTTTTCTGTTTTTTTGTTTCTTTGTTTGTTTTTTCTCTATTTGGTTGGTTGGTTCCATAGTTTTTTTTCTAGTTTGTTTTTCATTTAAGCCTTTTCCTCTTCAATACTTATTTATTCTGAAATACCATTTAAATTTAAACACAGTAATACATATTACTACCCATCTTTTTACTCCCTAAATATATACAAGAACAAGAAAGAAAAAACTAGAAGAAAGAAAATGGAAAACCATTCTCACTAGAATCTAAAGCCACTGAATTATTTTTATCTGAAGATTAATGAAGAGGACACTAACTTGATACAGGTAGTTTAGCTGCAAATGACAAGAGAGGTTTCTAATCTTTGAGGGAACGGGGTTTTCAAGTTAACATCAGAAAATCTTGCTTTCTACTCTGTTCTTCCATTGACTTGTTTGATCTTGAGAGAATAACTTATTCTCTGTGGGCCTCAGTTTTCTAAACTACAAAATAAAGGGAGCATATGATTTCTAAAGTGTTTCAGCTCTCAAATTCAGTGCGTTTTTTTTTTTTTTTTATAATTTATTATATACTAGTTGCTGAGAGTATGTAAAGATGAGTCCAATGTTCGTAGGCGCCAGGATCTCCTCACCATATCCCAAGGGAGATGTATCAGATATACAGAAATATGTAGACCTATATTTTAGTGTGAGCACATCTTTAAATATGAATAAATATAAATAGTTACCAAGGGACACGACCGGCTCTAGATTCATTCAGTTACTTTTTTTTTTTTTTTGTCGTCCTTTTAGGAATCACTGAGAAGTTTTATGGAAAACGACAAGTGTGCTACTTCTTTAAGAAAGAAATGTATAGCCACTTGCCATCACCATGGTCATTTATTTGTCATTTGTTTGCAAAATGATGAGAAAGATTGCCTGGGAGTGGATGAGAAACAAGTGATAAGTTTTTTTAACATTTCAAAGAAAGGAACCCTGAAGCAGCATAGAAGAACTCTGAATGTGCATCCACTTTCCTAAGGGGTATACTTTATTGGATTAAATAAGTTAATGACCCTCAGCTCCTGCTTCCATAAATAAAAGCATCATAGAAAAAAATTTGTTTCATGAGTAATACCAGAAATATCTCTCATCTAGTGTGTCATCTAATTTTTTATTTTCAAATCTATTTTGATTTATATCTAATTAAGCAAATAGCATTATTATAAAAGCAACACAGACTCAAAAGACACTTAGGAAACAAATACATAAAGAGAAAAATAAAAATCACTATAACTCACCATCTAGTAATTCCTCAACAGTTTACTGCATTTTGTTTCAATATTATATTCTATATAGATGTTTTTCTAAAATTAGCACTATTCAATATATATAGTTTTGAATACTTTTTCACTTTAAACTTTATCATATACATTTTTCTTACTATATCAGCAAACATGCATAATTGTTGTATAACATTGTAACGTATTTGTGTAGTATTATGTCTGTGCCAGTTCTCCTCTTTTTGGATAAATAAGTTGTTTCACATTTGGGGATTTTACCAATGTACTGGACAATAATCAATAAAGTTTCTGGCAAAAATCTCAAACACTATTTTTCTTGCAAAAGTGCAATCAAGACATTCAAAGAAGGCCAAAGTCTCTTTGTGATGACAGAAACCAAAATAGAGAAAGTAATCATCAGAATCTGGGTGTGGTAGTTATGAGGAAATAAGAAAATACACAAGAGTCAGAATGACAATGAGCAAATAAAGCTCCTTAAACAAAATGGTAACCTGTGGGAGGAGAAAGCAGTGGGCACATGCTGCTAAGGATGGGACAAGATGATGGCCTTGGAAGAACTTCAACATGTCCCAAATGACCGTCCCTACCCCCTTCATTCTAAATCAAATATCACTTGGGTTTAGGTCTGGCCTGGGAAGGTCTGTTTTCTTCATTTAATCTTGTGGCTTTACAACAAGCCCCTAATGCCTGAAGGTAAACTTGTATCTGTTCCTTAAAACAGCCTAAGTTATATACACTGCTGACATAAAACTTTCTGGAAGTAGAATATATTATATTAGTCAAAGCATAAGAATATGCTTAAGGCTCTTGCAAACTGCTAAACTACCCTCCAGAAATAATTTGCTAGTATGTACTATGAACAGCAGTGTATGAAGATACAATTTTACCATCATTTTATATAATAATTTAAAACATATTTGCCAACTTGAAAGTCTAAAAATAGCCTCATTGTAATTTAATTTTATATATATATATATATATATATATTTTTTTTTTTTTTTTTTGCTTATAAGGGGAGGCTAAGCCTTTTTAATGTTTATTGGCTATTTGTCTTTCTTTTGCTGTGAACTCTTACTTGCTACTTGTCCAGACTCAATTATCACTTCTTCTTAACTAGTGATAGAATTATTTTCCTCTGACAGAATCAACCAGATCATATTTGAAACTTAAAGTGTTTGTTCTTGAGGATTGTCATATATATGATAGATTTATTTTCTCTCTTTGCTTTTATCTGAATAGTTTTGGGGATAGAGAAAAGCATGAATAAGTCTGTTATCATGGATTTGATCCCCAAGTGAACTAATTAGTGTCTTTATGTTCTATGGCCACTTAATGCACTTATTTTCAGGTCAGTTCATTATAACAGTACCAGGGGAGGGAGGGAGGATGATTTAATGCAAATCCTTCTCACAGATAAAAGAGAAGAAGCAGAGCATTCCTAGCTGGTGTAAAGGTGAGGGTCCTAGAGCCCTGCTTGGTCTCCCCTTTGCTTTCCTCCATATTTGCCTCTATGGTGTCTCTGTGAAATCTTAAGTTTTCAAGAAGCACAATATAAAAACCAGTATGAAGTTACACTATTTATAAAAGATGCACTACACACACACACACACACACACACACACACACAAATACTTGGCTCTGAAATATAAAGAAAGTTAGCAATACCTGTTCAACACTCACTATATTATTGCTGCTTTGATTAGACAGAAAAATATGTAACAAAGTTCTTTGCAAACTAAAAGACAGAATCACGTACATAAAGAATATTTCAGAAAAAAACACAGTAATATTCCTAATGTTCTTTTCATTCTGGTGCAGTTTGGGTAAAAAGGAAATGGCAATAAGAATCAACAACCATTACTTAAACTGCCTAATGTAAGTATGACATATGACCACTTTCCAATTTGACTATGTTCATTCATTCTGTGCTGTTTTACATCATGGGAAAGAGAATCAAGCATTCTCAAAAAAAACCGTCAATTTTCTCCATCACTAAAATGCAACCTTATTGGCTAAGTAATTTATTTACATTGATGGAATAGCTATATAGTTATGCTCAAAATGACTTCAAACCTTAAGAGATCATTGATTTTGATTACGTGATAAGTGACTCTTTTTAATAAGCAGGCCAGCCGCAGGCAAAATAACAAAGTATTGTCTCGTCAACAACTCCCTATTCTCTTTTGTTTCTCTCTCCTTTCCCCAGCTCCCTCCCCATTTCTGTGCCTTTTAGGTTTTTGAGCCTCCGCTATGGTGTACAGTCAGGTGTGGTTTCAGCAAGGGCAAGGCCTGAAGATACAGTTCTTTCTTAACTTCTATATACTCATCTAAGTCCTTATGACTTCCTCTCTTGAGAATATAGAAAATAGTACTTAGCTAGCTCAACTCAAAAACTGGATCAATTTGCTAATCAAAAAACATCATAAAAATCATTGTGTCATCTCATCAAGGTATTATTCCTTTATTCATTTATGTAATAAACATGTATCGATTTTCTTTCATATTAGATAAGTCAAATAAAATGAGGTGAGAGAGACTGACAAAGAGAACAGTATGTGCCAGCCTCAGAAACAGAGATCAAAATTTGCTTTCAAATTAAAGTGGTTCTGGGTAGTGACTTTGACTTCTAGCCATCATGGAGTAACCAAGGATTTGCTGTCCTACCTTCAACCATTACGAACTAGAAAAATATACAAAACAGGCATTTTTAGTCACTTGTCAATAGACATCACAGGACAGGGATCATGAGAGAGGGGACATAAATGAGGTGAGATCAAGCCCACAAGTGCCTTTGCTCACTGCCTGGAGAGAGTTTCCAGGTGACAGTACCTGTAGGGACAAGCTAAATTTACCAGGACAATCTCCTTGAGTTGAGGAGTCAGACTATAAAGTTTTGGGAGGGCAAGGTGGCCAAAGATAGAGAGTGCTATAGTGCAACTATCTGCTCAGATGAACAGAACTCAAGAGATCTTCAGAGGGTCCCCCGCATCTCCAGTTGAATATTGACCTACAAGTATAATGAGGAAGCTATTGAGGCTGGAGAATCTCCAGACAGGAGCAGCTGAAAAAAATCACTGGAGTTCATACAGGGTGGGGAATAGTGATATCCCCCAGCCACAGTAGTGAGACTTCCTAACACATGAATGCACAGTCTTCAGTAGAGTGAGGTTAAATAAGGCTGTCTTTTCCTTCCTAAAAAGCTTACAAAGAGGCCTCAAAAGGCTCAAACTTAGCTGCATCACATAACAAAACCCTAAATAATAAACAGATTAAAAGAAAAATCCAGCACCCAAAGATACAAAATTTACGTCTGGCATCCACTCAGAAGTTAACAGGTATTCAAAGAAGCAGAAAAATATGACACACAAGCAGGAGACATCCCAGTTAATAGAAATAGCACAGATTATAGAATTAAACAAAGATTTAAAAAGAGCTTATAAATATATGACACATGTTCTAGGAGGCAGAAGACAGCATAAGCACAATGAGGAAAAATGGAAGATATTTTTTAAAACTGCCAAACTGAACTCCTAGAGACGGAAAATACATCTTAGATTTAAAAATACGATGGATGAGAATAACATCAGATTAAACACCACAGTAAAAAGAAAACAGTGAACTTGAAGACCTAGTAACAGAAACTTTCCAAGTGAAATGCAGAGAGAAAAAAATATTTAAAGTAATTCATTGTGGCTGTAGCAAAAACAGTAAGAGGAAGTAGCAATATAGGAGAAATGCAGAAGTAGAAGCCAGCTCATAAAGGAACTACTAAGACCTACTCATGAGGTTATAGTTATGTGTTTAGCTAAAGACAGTTTTCAAGAAGGATTTCCAGTCAGCATGAAGAGTAATGAGGAAAGGTATATTTGGGTAAAGTGGTTTCTTTATAGTTCTTCAAAAATTACATTTTAAAACTTTTAAATTCTCACCAAAAGTTGAAATAATAGGTAAATCATGGGATATTCACACAACGAAATATAGTAACAAGAATCAAAACTCTATAGTTACATGCATATGAATGGATATATCAATATAATGTTGAGCAAAAGACGCCAGGTACAAAAGAGAACAAACTATGTAATCTCATATTGAATAAAAACAGGGAGGATAATTTTGTGGTGTTAAAATTGAGAATAGAGATACTATTGGTGGTAATGTGATGAAGAGAGTACAAAGAAAATTTCCGGGGTTAACTTACACTCTTGTGATATATGACAGCACTGTATGTATATTACTCTGCAATTGCATGTTTTGGAAGATTACCATTAAGAAGGTGACTATGAGTTAGTCTAATTATGCACACCTATAAGTAAGAGAAAAGGAAAGAAGCAAATGGATAATTCAAAAATCAGAAAATGTTTAGACTGTCATGCAGTGTTGACAGCAGTGGTAGTAATATTTGTTTTGTTTTGTACCAATCAGAATATGTAAATTGCAGAAAGCTGAGCTGTAAAAATTGCACAAGGACTACCTCTCTCAATCCCTAATGCCACAAGCCAGGCAGTTCCCTGAGGCATATTCTCTAGGGCTCTAGTGGGCTCTGTTTTCACTCACTCTGTTGATAGAATTCTCAGAGCCCAGGACACAAAGCAGCTTCAAGTGAATGATAACTTCAGCAAATGCTTCATCTCTTATTCCTTCTTTTCCCATTTTGCTTACAGTCAGGCATATCCTAAAGGTATGTGAACTTTCTTTTACAGAGCATTTACTGTGTGTCATAGAGCACAGTCCCTTGATATGAGAGAGGAATAACTAACTTATTTATTAGCATTTAAAGGAAACTTTTGACAGTTATTTGAATCTTGATTGTAAATGCTATTGAATTATGGCTATTTTCCCTTTTCTTTCTAGCAACAAACTTCATAATGTTTGGGGTTAAACTGTAGCAATGTAGCAATTGCAATTTCCCCACTGTTAGAAATGATATTTTTTTCCTTTATATTTTGCATCCTCAGTAGATTATTCTCCAAGGATACACTGATAATTATTATAATCACCCAGTATTAAGAATAACCAAAAGCATAATGATGCACATAAATAGTGGTTAATTATAAGTAAGAAGATGATGGTTACTTATGGTTAGATGATGGTTAGGTACTTAATAAAATAGGCAGATGATAAATTAGATAGACAGATAGATAGATACATAGATAGACACATAGATATACATAGAGAGATATCTAGACAGATCATTCTCTATTTAACAAATGGGAACAGGAAGCAACTCTGGTTGTGGTAAGAATGGTTAATTTATTTTTATTTCACAGAAATATTCCAAAAGTGGTGTTTTTATACATCTTGTGACCAAATGCTTGTTTTCTTTAAATGGTTAGGCTTTACCCAAACTTGTGCAAACATCACCAATAAAAGACAGATTCTGCTCACACATGCAAAGTCAAACTCCACAAATGGATCAAAGTTATTAGAATTCTTTCATTGTCTATCTTCTTATGTAGTTTAAATGGTTTGGATGGTGCAAACCTTCAGCCAACACTTGCCATGAAAAAAATGTCTATATTTGAATTTATGCCCATTAAAAATAATAATAAAGGTCACAATATTACTTTACTTTATATTTGACTTGCAAAGGACATACATGTTGATGTCACATTAATACCATATTCTTCTCCAAGGGCCTACTGGCACAGAATGCATGGGCGATTGAAGCTTTGTTGAAAATCTGTGCTCCAATCTCCTTTTAGAGGCTAATTTCCCAGATGTTTATTGGAGGCATCTTCAAGAATTATGACCTCATTTTCTCCTATTGTTTGTTATATATATTGTCCAAGGCCCAGCCTCAGTTTTCCTTTTTCTCTTTCCTCTAAGAAACATTCCATAGCTGAGAGTTGTAAACTCACAGATATCACTCACACTACTAAATTCATAGCCCCTCCAAATTTTAGAGCTAGCAAAAATCAAGAACTTAACAAAATGCTGATCTAAAGCAAGCATTCAATAAATAATTGCTGAATAACTATTAATTAAATCATTTCATCTAGTCTTCTCATTTCACAAGTGTAGATCAAGTAGGTTAACTAACTTGCTGAAGCTCAGTTAGGCGAGATCTCCTAATTCTTAATCCAGGGCTGTTTCAGCCTAGCCACAAGTCATTTCTACTTCTAAACAGTTTTGGCTTCTCCATTACTTTGGCTACTTATACTACTTATCATATGTCTTAAATGAACGTGTTTAGATCTCATAATCTCACCTGCTATCCTTAATAAGCTGTAATCTTCTGTGTATCTGTGTTATAATTGGAGTATTCATGGTGTGTGTGTGTGTGTGTTCCCATTTGTCTGTTGTCACCATGGTAAAAATAAAATTTATAAAAGAAAACATTTGAAAACTCTTCCAGAAACTTACATTTAGTGGGAGTCTAGAAAAATCTCCCTCAATACCAAAGACCTCTATTGGTTCTTACCCCTTTCAAGAGGGCTAAAAAGGGGCAGAGAAATACCATTTCTGATATACAGGTGTAAAAATATGGAAAATGTATTTACAAAGTTTGCATGGCCCAAAACTGCAAACTTGGCTAATAGTATATGAACAAGGTTACACAATTGCTAAGAGAAAATAGTCAAGGGTACCTTTAACTTGTTTATAGTACATTTTATAACTTTTATAGTATGTTTATGTCATCTCATTATTAGGCTTGGTAATTCTAATTTCCTTTCTGGGCCCCCTTAGATACTTCCTATATTTTATCATATAATTTCCCCTTTTAAACAGCCAAGGTGCTATGGGAAGCTTTTCTACAACTGCAGTTAAATATTTGCTTGCCTTCCCCCAAAAAAACTATCCTGCAAAGAAAGAGAGTCAACAGCTCCAGAATCCACAATTTTCTGGGTAAAAGCATATCATATATAGAGGAGAATAACAAGGAGAGTGTGAGACCTAGTCTCTTCTCTTGCGATTCTGACTTTTCAGACTAGGGTAATATGGGAGAGAGTAAAACAATATGATACATCACTGAAACTCAGCTTGTCTCCTTTTCTCAGAAATTAAAACCATAACAAGTCAAAAGGTTATTAAAACCCCAAAATATTCTAAGGTATTGTGAGGTTATAAAGGGTATTTTTCTTTGCCCCTGCTCCTGCTCGTACAGAGCCACCTTAAAGATCTCCTGCATGGGAATATTGGGCAATCTGAGCACAATTAGAGGGAGAGAACCTATTCCTGCCTCTAGGAAGAGAGATGTTAAACTTTCAGCTCTATTTTTGGAAATTGCACAGGCCTGGAATGACAGAATTGTACACTGTAGGGGCTTTAAATGCCAAGCTGGTTTACCCCTCAAGTCACTTGCCAAATTGTAAAGCTTTGCATGGCAAGACATTAAAGAGCTAAGCTGGAAATTTCTTGACACCTATACTCTAGAAAATCAGATGAACTGTGGTTGACTGAATCTTACCCTCCTTCACTTCAGCCTTAACCCAGGCCAGTTCATAGTCTGATTAAGGAGAGCAGATTCCCACCCTAACTGCCTAGCAAAGGAAAAGGAAAATCTTCTCTGATGGTAGATAAGTAATGGCCAAGTATTTTACAGTACTATTTTTGTTGTTGCTGTTAATCAATGCTCAGATTCAGGAAGCTTTGCAAACCCCAACAAGAATAAGCCCAAAGAAAATCAAACCATCAAACCTAAATATCTCACAGATAAACTGCTGAAAACTGAATGAAATCTAAAACACAGCCAGCGTGAAAGGATACATTATTTTCAGTGGAGTGCAATAAAATTGACAGTTGATCTCTTAATGAAAATATTGGAATTCAGAAGGCAAACAGCATCTTTAAAATGTTCACTTTCACTTCACTTTTATATACTGTGTTAATTATTAAGATTTTTTTATTCCTTATCTCCAAACCTTCCTTTCTATACTCAATTGTGTGCTACTAGGGCTGGGAGTCTAGAAAGTACGTTTCAGCTTTGCCAGCTAAGTTTCTGTTAGGTTCTTCTAATAGGAAGCACTCAATGAAGAGTGCAAGGCCAAAGGACAAAGCCTGTTCCTTTCTTTTTGGCTGCTGCTACTGCCACTATACCCCAGCATCAGGTCTCCCCATTAGTGATAGTTCATTTCAGCCTCAAGTTTCTCCATGCTCTTCCAGGATCAGCCTTATTATGCCCCCAAAAGAGGGGTAGCACACCCTCCTAAGAGGTCTGAGTGTCAGCTTTGCAGAGTCGCTTCTCAATGCTAAAACTCCCAATCTCTTCGATACACATGCTACAAATATACAGATCCACACATATGCAAGCACCCTGACTATTCACAAAAAGACTTTTGTAGCAATAATTTTTTCAAAGTGACCATCTGGTCATAGTAAGGCACTTTGGCCACAATTTTGATAACTGGCATGCGTTTTTAAACAAAAAACATAAAAATGATGTATCTGCATACTTTCTTAGAATGTGTAGTCATGAATAAAACTGTAATATAAAAGTTAAGGAATGTAAAAGTACCTGTTTATGAAGCAAAATTCAACACAAAAAACTCAATAAATAGTGGTGATCTCTGGCAAGCAAAACTATAAATAATATTTTTCACATATTCTTAGTTTATAACGCTACAATCATGAAACAATGCACATTTTAAACTATTTTAATAATGTTTTTAATATAAAAATCAATCAATATATGAGCAGCTTTAAAATCAATGAACTCCTTATCTAGACACCTTCACTATTTTTATTTCCTTAGTTATCTTGCTTTGTTTCTCTACTAGTCTATTCTCACACTTCTGAAAAAGACATACCCAAGACTGGGTCACTTATAAAGGAAAGAGGATTAATTGACTCAAAGTTCAGCATGGCTGAGGAGGCCTCAGGAATCTCACAATCATGGTAGTAGGGAAAGCAAACACATCCTTCTTCACATGGCAGCAGAAAGGAGAAGAATGAGTGCCCAGTGAAAGAGGAAGCCCCTTCTAGTTTTATAACTATCAGATCACAGGAGAATTAACTCATTATTATAAGAACACAACGGGGGAAACTGACCCATGGTTCAATTATCTCCACCTGGTCCCTCCTATGACATGCAGGGATTATAGGAAACACAAAATGAGATTTGTGTGGGGACACAGCCAAACCATATCATTCTGCTCCTGGCCCCTCCACATATCTCATGTCCTCACAACTCAGAACACAATCATGCCCTTCCAACAGTCCCCAAAAGTCTTAATTCATTCTAGCATTAACTCAAAAGTACAAGTCCAAGGTCTAATCTGAGGCAAGGTAAGTCCCTTCCACCTATGAGCCTTTAAAATCAAAAGCAAATTAGTTACTTCCCAGATAGAGTAGGGGTACAGGCATTGGGAATATGCACCCATTCCAAATGATGGAAATTGGCTAAAACAAAAGGGCTACAGTCCCCATGCAAGTCCAAAATCCAATAAGGCAGTCATTAAACCTTAAAGTTTCAAAACTGTCTCCTTTGACTCCATGTCTCACATCCAGATTATGCTAATCCAAGAGGTGAGTTCCTATGGTCTTGGACAGCTCTACCCCTGTGGCTTTGTAGGGTACAGCCCACCTCTTGGCTGCCTTTACAAGCTTGCATTGAGTGTCTGCAGCTTTTCCAGGTACATGGTGCAAGCTGCCAGTGGATCTAACATTCTGGCATCTGGAGGATGGTGGCCCTCTTCTTACAGCTCCACTAGGCAGTGCCCCAGTGGTGACTCCGTACTGGGGCTCTGACCCCACCTTTCCATTCTGCACTCAGACAACTGCTCTAAAAGACATTCTCCAAGAGGGCTCCACACCTGCAGCCAGCTTCTACCTGGAATCCAGCCATTTTCATACATCCTCTGAAATCCAGGCGGAGGTTCCCAAACCTCAGTTCTTGACTTATGTGCACCCACAGGCTCAACACCACATGGAAGCTGCCAAGGCTTAGGGCTTGCACCCTCTGGAGCCATGGCCTGAGCTGTACCTTGGCCCCCTTTAGCCACAGCTGGAGTGGCTAGAATGCAGGGCAGCAATTCCCTAGGCTGCACACAGCAGCGGAATCATGGGCCCAGCCCATGAAATAATTTTTCCCTCCTAGGCCTCTGGGCCTGTCAACAAGGAGGAGCTACCAGCAAGGTCTCTGACATGCCCTGAAGACATTTTCCCCATTGCCTTGGTGATTAACATTTGGCTCCTTGTTACTTATGCAAATTTCTAGAGCAGGCTCAAATTTCTCCCCAGAAAATGAATTTTTCTTTTCTATTGCACTGTCAGGCTGCAAATTTTCCAAACTTATATGCACTGCTTCCTCTTGAACGCTTTGCCACTTAGTAATTTCTTCCACCAGATATCCCAAATCATGTCTCTCAAGTTCAAAGTTTCACGGTCTCTAGGGCAGGAGTAAAATGGTGACAGTCTCTTTGCTAAAGCATAACAAGGGTCACCTTTGCTCCAGTTCCCAACAAGTTTATCATCTCCATCTGAGATCATCTCAGCTTGGACTTTATTGTCCATATCACTATCAGGATTTTGGTCAAAGTCATTCAATGAGTATGATATGGTTGAGATGTGTCCCCACCCAAATCTCATTTTAAATTGTAGTTCCCATAATTCCCAAGTGTCGTGGGAGGAAGCTGCTGGGAGGTAATTGAATCATAGTGGTAGTTACCTTCATGCTGTTCTCATAACAGTGGGTGAGTTATCATGAGATCTGATGGTTTGATAAGGGGATGTTCCCCTTTTATTCATTCTTCTTCTCCTTGCTGTTGCCATGTGAACAAGGACATGTTTGCTTCCCCTTCTGCCATGATTGTGAGTTTCCTGAGGCCTTTTTAGTCACACTTAACTGTTAGTCGATTAAACCTCTTTCCTTTATAAATTACCCAGTCTTGGGTATGTCTTCATAGCAGCATGAAAATGGACTAATACAAAGTCTCTAGGAAGTTCCCAACTTTCCCACATCTTCCTGTCTTCTTCTGAATCCTCCAAACTGTTCCAACCTCTGCCCATTACTCAGTTCCAAAGTCACTTCCATATTTTCAGGTGTCTTTAGAGCAGCGCCCCACTACCTGGTACCAATTTACTATATTAGTCTGTTCTCACACTGCTAATAAAGACATACCTGAGCCAACTGGGTATGGTGACTCACACCTGTAATCCTGGCACAGTGGGAGGCCAAGGCAGGTGGATTACAAGGTCATGAGATCGAGACCATCCTTGCCAATATGGTGAAACCCTGTCTCTACAAAAATACAAAAATTAGCTGGGTGTGGTGGCACATGCCTGTAATCCCAGTTACTTGGGAGGCTGAGGCAGAAGAATTGCTTGAACCAGGAAGTCAGAGGTTGCAGCGAGCCGAGATCGCACCACTGAACTCCAACCTGGCAACACAGAGAGACTCCGTCAAAAAAAAAAAAAAAAAAAAAAAAAGACATACCTGAGACTGGGTAATCTATACAGAAAAGAGGTTTAATTGATTCACAGTTCAACATGGCTGGGGAGACCTCAGGAAACTTAAAATCCCAGTGGTAAGAAAAGCAAACATGTCCTTCTTCACATAGCAGCAGGAAGGAGAAAAATGAGTGCCCATTTAAAGGGCAAACTCCTTATAAAGCTATCAGATCTTGTGAACTACTTCACTATCATGAGAAGTGAAACTGGCCCCATGCTTCAATTATCTCCACCTGGTCCCTCCCATGAGACGTGGGGATTATAGGGACTACAAGAAGAGATTTGGATGGGGACACAGCAAAACCATATCAGTTTCCTAGAGAACGAATTCATTTTTCATTTTTGGACAGAAGCTTTATACACAGGGATACATTTATTACCTATGCACCAATATGCCTACACTTATTATTTATAGCCCATATCCATATGGTTGGTTCAATAATTGTAATGTCACTATTTTTCAGTAGTTTGAGCTGTTGTTCCCCTTGTTTCCCTGATTGGCAAAAAGCATAGGTGTCCTTATTAGAAAATATTTGCCTATTGACAATTAAGATTTGGTGATAGGTTTTGCTAGTAAAATATCTCCTTTATCATCTGTGATTACAAATTATTATTCATAGTATCTGTCGAAATTTCCATTATCATCTTATTAATAGAGCATTTGGTTTGATAAAAATTGGGAGAACAGAGAGAGTGTTTCTAAGGAGGAAAAGGAGAAGAGAAAGTGGTGACAGCTCTGGTCAGTTGTTTTTGCTATTTTTCTTATACCAGTTTTTATCTCCTCATTCCACTAAACTTGCTTCTACAAAACGATTCCACAGAATCACACACATCAAGATATGCATGGCTGTTATGACCTAACTTACTCTTTTTCTCAAAGTTACAAATTTCCCCACAATACAAAATTGATTTGCTAAAAACTTCGGAATTTTTGCATTGATTCTATTGACCTGTTTATCATATCCTATTAAGTCTGATGTAATATTATTATTAAATAATTTATTATTAAATAATTATATTTGGGTGAGTATCATTCAGACTTTTTTGATGATATTTCAGCTTCAACATCTAATTTTCATGATGCTATTCCTGGTTCCTCTGCATGATGTGGTCTGGGTATCAGATGAATAGTTTACATGACCTCATGGCACTGGAGGAAAGAGGAAAGCCACCTCATGTGCACAAGCTGGTAACCTTTCAATGATAACCGGTCCCATTTCTGTGCATTCTTATGGTGCAAATTGCCACTGTTTGCAGATAATAAAAATCATTGTGTGGTCTTTCTCTGACCTTTGGCATTTGCCAGTACTACACTTCTGCCTTGTCTTCCATTATGTCTTCTCTCCTAAAATAGCCCACCTCAGCCTTTGCATTGCATTATCTCACTTTTGCTACTGTTTCCCCACAGCAAGCACATTTATTAGTCACACAAGAATTGGCTGGAATTTAAAACTTGAACCCTACAGTCCTGGCAATGCAATTCCATGCTCTTCACTAAATGGAATCATCTACTGTCAGTACTGGATTGCTCTGCACTATTATATTTCCTTACAGTTCAAAACGGAAGAAGGCTAGTGCCCTCCACATGTTTATTCCATAATATACCTTCTCATTCCAGGTGGGAATTAGCCATGTTTAGCATCTAATGTCTTCTACTCCTTTTCTTTATCTCTTAATCCCCTGTGTGCAAGAGTTCAACTTCTTTCATTTCCTTCCTTTTTGTCTTCTCCCTGACTTCTTCTACATGTGCCATGAGAGAAAAATATGTTGTCTAACCTCCCATCCAGCCAGGCGCCGTGGCTCATGCCTGTAATCCCAACCATTTGGGAATCTGAGGCAGACAAATGACTTGAGGCCAATTTGAGACTGACCTGGCCAACATGCCAAAAACTCATCTCTACTAAAAATATTAAAAAATAGCTGGGCATGGTGGCATAGGCCTGTAATCCAGCTACTCACAAGGTTGTGGCACAATAATCACTTGAACCCGGGAGGCGGAGTTTACAGTGAGCTGAGATTGCACCACTGCACTCCAGCCTGGATGTGATGGTTAATACTGAATGTCAACTTGATTGCATTGAAGGATGCAAACTACTGTTTCTCAGGGTGTCTGTGAGTGTGTTGCCAAAAGAGATTAACATTTAAGTCAGTGGATTGGGAAGGGCAGACCCACCCTCAATCTGGGTGGGCACAATCTAATCAGTTGCCAGTCCTGCCAGAATAAAAGCAGGCAGAAGAACGTGCAGAGATTACAATGGTTTAGCATCTCAGCCTACATCATTCTTGCTGGATGCTTCCTGCCCTCGAACATTGGACTCCAAGTTGTTCAGCTTTGGGACTGGGACGGCTTCCTTACTCAACAGCTCGCAGATGGCCTATTGTGGTACCTCACCTTATGATTATGTAAGCTAATACTCCTTAATGAACTCCCCTTGGTATATACACATATCTTATTATTTCTGTCCCTCTAGAGAACCCTGACTAATAAACTGGGTGACAGATCCAGATCCTGTTTCAAAAAAAAAAAAAAAAAAATCCAAACTGGCTGTTGATAATGCTAAAGGATATCACATCAAATCTGACACTGAATGTCTGAAAACGAAGACGAAATATTTATCTTTCCATTCCTTCTGTAACATTCTGAATCTTATTTCTGAGGCAGAGGGCTGTTTTCATCCAACTATAAATATGCTACGTACAAAAGTGCAAAAGAAAAAATACCTTAGCATTTTGTCGAAATATTGCCACCACCATCCCCAATATGCATATCTCTTTTCCTAATGACTACATAGGATAGATTTGGAGGAAGTTCCTAACTGAAGGGAAAGATGAGAACCATTTACTATATTTCCAAGGTAATTTTCAAAAATTAACAGGATTTTTATGGTGTGGAAATATGAAACACGTTATATTAGGTAATCTTAAATCATGTTCCTATTTCTACATTATAATTATCTCGAGAATTAAAACATATCTGTATTAGAAATAAATACTTTCCTCTTTTTATTCATCTATAGAAATGCTTAACCTCCACAGGCATTTCCTAAAACTTTCCTCCGGCATTCAACAAATCAAAGTTAAATACATTAATAGGGAGATAATAATTACTTTGTATTACCTGATTGCTTCTAGAAGATAGAAGTAAAAAGAATTACGGTACTGATTAACAAATAAACAATTAGGCATTTTACTTGGCACTTTCATGAAAATGCCAAGATAAATACACGTGTATAAACAGAGAAAGGTCAGTGGGTCTAGCTTTCTTTTTTCCCCTTCAGTTTTTACTGCCTTCTCCTACAATATCTCTTTCCTTATTCTGCCTGGTTCTTCTAGTCTTTGTTCCCACACTAGCTATGTCTCACATTCTTTCTCCTGGGAGATTTTCTCTCAGCTTTATAGCAACCCAATAAACTTGTGAAAATAAGGGGGAAAAAAACTGTAACAAGCTTTAGCAATGCTTAAGGATTACATAAAGTAGTTCCAGAAAAGATCTCTAAAACTGCATGATAAAACACTAAGTATAATGAAGTCCCATAAGCCAATAGAACAGTTACATATAAATAGCCTAACCTCTTCTCTTACATGTGAGTTATATTTGCGATGTTGGAGAACTCCAGGGTAAACTGAATGTGATACACATGGGGTGAGCCTTAAAGATATTAATAAATTCTCAGGTGGTGCAGAAAACCTTCGGCTTGTGTTCACTGAACTGCAAGGCAAAGACGATAGCATTTGTCCATCAATGGTTTTCTAAGGTGGGTACTCAAAGTGCTACTGAGGTATCCACTGCCCCTGAGTGTTCAAGGAAAACAATTGACAGTGATCTCAAAGTCCCAGTCCCACAAAGCTCTAGGAAAGAACTTTAAATAACATTCACACACACACACACACACACAAGTAGCCATAGAAATAATTTTTGAATGTTTTCTTGGGAAAACACACAGGGGAGGCACAAGAGTTGTAATGTGATGAACATATAGTTTTGTAATATGACTCATTTCTAGAGTAGATGGGTCTGGTATCTATCCATTCATGCCTCTTGAAACAGACAGTATTAATCAAAACCTGATATTGAACTGGTGGCAAGCGTATAATTTCTGCCTTTCTCCCTTCAGTCATCTTACACATATGTGTGTTTCAAAGACACAGCATTAAAATGCACCCAGTGGTCTAATATGGAAAAGATTTAAAAAACTAATCAGTTTAGCTGTTCAAACAGTCCCTGCCTTATGCCTCTGGTTTAGAGATATGTTTCAATAAAATGTGCTGAAGTAGCTAATTATAGTTAACATCAGACAGATCTGAATATTTCTCTACTCATCGACTTACTACATGAAGACCTCAAGCTTCAGCTTTCTCATCTTAAAAATGGGAACCATAGTGTCTACTTATAAACACCATTATGAGTATGAAAGCAAATATACACAAAGTACCCAGCACATCATCTGCTCTCAGTGAGAGAGATGTTATCGTACATGTAATTTATTTTCTCTAATAGGATTAAAATATATGACACCAAACATATTCTGTAGATTTTAAAGTAAGTAATAACATTATCTGTCTCTTGATTTGGAGGAGATGCACCATTAAAAAATAAAGAAAGACTGGCTCAAAGCATATTAAATAATATAATAACATCAATCCGATTGCACATGAAACCCATTTCTTCTCTATGTTAAAAGAAATTCAAAGCAAAATTAGGCCCTATTTATTTACTGATGTTCCCTGGATGTTTAGAATAATATGGTTTTGCAGCCAAAAGGCTTTTGAACTGAATCTACAGCCATATTCTACCCAGGTTAAAATTCCAGTAGGAAATGCAACTGCAAACTTTGCTCAGCTCAACTTAGAGTTAAAATGAGATCCGCGTGGGAGGCAGTGCAACTTGGAACATTCACATACAATGCAGGATGCATCTTTAATGCAAGGAAAGGGCTCATTGGGAGCACAAGGCATGAAAGCTTGAAATACCAGAACTGATGTTGGGAGCAAAGCTTCTCAGTGAAAGCAGAGCTGATTTACTTCTGCAGAAAGATACCGAGGGAAGAGTACATCCCAATTTGCTCTTGAATTGGAAAGTGTGTTGATTGCTTGCATATCAGTGCTAGCTCTTAAATTCATTACCAGTTAGATTTTGGATTACCTTAGGAAGAATATCTGACAGATTGTAACAACTGGATCCATCATTGTTTCATTAAACCAATAATAATTAAATGTTTCCACCTTTTAGTGGGACTTGTTAGATTCTTATTAACCATGACAGATCATTATTTTCAGCCGAACATGGTCAAGATCCAGCAATGAGCACTGAGATGTAATCAGGCACCAATGTATGCTGGAATTAATAATTACACTAAATTGGATTTAATGAATAATTTATGGTGTAAATTCTTATGCAATTTGCTATGGTAACCTACAAGAAGGAGAAATCTGCTGTATTTTAACAAAGCACAAGTTATCAGGAGTAAAATAATGAATAAAATAATAGAAAACCCACTTCAGGGGGAAAAGGCTTAGAGATGGGTAAAGTGCAACATGGTAAAAACATGAAATGCTATTGTCATTGTCATCATTAACATTCATTATTCATTCAGACGTGCAAAGACCTCAAACAAAGTCTTTACAGGTTGTAGAAAATTAACTCTTTGCCCTTCAAATTTTAACAAAGACAAAATGCATAGGCAAAGGCTACTTTTTATTAAATAGGGTACTACAGAATATGTTGCTTGCTTTGGTGTGTGAGTTGCTTCTGAACGAGAGAAAACACAAACTTTTATTTACTATATTCTAATAGAAAATGCAAAATTAAAGGTGGTTTAAAAGGGGGAAATGGGTCAGGCGCGGAGGCTCACTCCTGTAATCCCAGCACTTTGTGAGTCAAAGGCTGGCGGATGATGAGGTCAGGAGATCGAGACCATCCTGGCTATACGGTGAAACCCCACGTCTCTACTAAAATACAAAATTAGCCGGTGAGGTGGCGAGGCTGTAGTCCCAGCTACTCCGGAGTCCTGAGGCAGGAGGGAGTAAAGTAAGCCGGGAATGGGCTTGCAGTGAGCTAGAGATCCGGCCCACAGCACTCCAGCCTGGGCGGCAGGCGAGACTCCGTCTCAAAAGTGTGGGGGGTGGGGGGGCGTAAATGTTGCTAAGCAAATTGTTGCCAAGCATGGGCACTTTGAGGAAACTGCACTTTGCACATAGTAAGTACCATGTTATAATCACAATATTCGCCAAGTATTGAGTATGCTCCTATATCTAGCACGTTACACAAATTCTCCTTTTATCCTAAAATCAATCTTACAAAAATGATAAATGAGGAAACTTAGGCTCTAAGCAGTCAGGCATGCTCACTCAACTAGAAAATTAGTAAAAACATGGTTCCAGAAGACTATAGTCTAAAAAGTTTACAGAATGTTCCATTGCCTCAAAAATT
This sequence comes from Papio anubis, assembly GCF_008728515.1. Lineage (NCBI taxonomy): Eukaryota > Metazoa > Chordata > Mammalia > Primates > Cercopithecidae > Papio > Papio anubis. The sequence goes on from NC_044981.1 coordinate 48,677,536, forward strand.
TTGGGGGAAAAAAAAAAGATTGAGTTTAACAAAATTACTATTATTCGTCAATGATTATATGGTACGTAGTCTTTAATTTTAAAGATCAGATCATTAAAACCCAACAATTTAATTTTTTTTTAAGTTTCTTGAATTTTGACCTGGCCAAATTTGATGTGATATGGTACTGTTAAAGTTTTATTTTTGCTGACTCTTTTCACACAAACAAAACCTTTTTTAACTGGATAACTAATGTTCTCAATTTAGAACTATATATATTTGACAGAGTGTTTGTATCTAATTAAAAGCAATCAACTTTGGAAACTGTCCTCATTCACTTTTACCTCAGCTCGAATGTGGAGGTAAAGGCAGCATTTGATGCAGAAAAAAAAAAAAAAAAAGAAAAGAAAAGAAACAAACGAACAAAACAACTGAGCACAAAGTAAAATAAAAATAGGATTTGTTTTGTTTTGTTTTGTTTTGTTTTTTTTGGTGGTCTTAAAGAAGAATAAAGTTTCCTACTTACCTTTGCACATGTCCCAATACTTACTTTGGGGACAGTCTGGGTGACAGTTAAATGTGCAAATATTAAGCATCTTTAAATCACAGCTGCCTAGAACACCTCACCTTCTTCCCAACTGACCATTGTAATATCTGCATTTCAGTGCAATAGTCCAGCCCACTGGTTATTGTGGCTCAACCAATGTTGAACTCTCATAGTTTTACAAATATTCTATGAGGAGAAAAGAAAAAACGTAGAAAGAGGGTAGGAACTCTCTACCAAGCAATTTCCTCTTTGAAGGAAAGGGTCAGATTTTTTGTGTGCTCAGGGTCTCTGCTTTCTAAATTTCCGTCTTTGTTTGTAAATGTTCTGCACATAGTTACTGTTCATTAAGATGATGGTGATGGTGATGTAACACCCGAGAATACTATTTTCATAAGAAAATGAAAGTAAAGAGGCAAATCTCAAATTTTAAAAAAATAGGATCCTTAATCAAAATTAAATGTTGCTCCTTTTTTTAGCTATATTAGTATATCCTCTTTGAAAATAAAATGTGTTCTCAAGCAGTCATAGAAAATTCCATGGAAACAACAGAAAATGACACCGTTTTTCCTCTCTTCAAACACGTTTGACTTAGCAATACTATGACCTTCAAAGACTGGTATTACCAATAAATCATCGTACCCACAGATGCCGAGCAAGACGGAACATGGGGCCACCCAGGCATACGTTAAGACAATAGATGTCTTAGCAACAGTTTTAACTGTTCTGCAACAGATTGTGCCCTAAAGCAGTAAATACCCTGTGCACAGGAGGTTATTTAGCTTTTGCTTTTTCTAAGTAAATAAATAGGTAGACAGACAGACACACACAATAGACACACACAGCTTCATCATCATCATTGTATATTGCTCTTAGGTTTGTGAAAAATGGTTTGCGATAATGTAAGGCAACACAAAGCTCTTAAGATTGATACAAATCCAAAAGCTTCCATGTTTTATTATCATTTAGAGGTGGTGTTTCAAACAAAACGGACCCTTGCTAAAGCACAAGGTGGGGCTGAAGAATCAGCACTCTCAATCTAAAGAGACCGGAAAATCTGTGTGTGATTGAGTGTGTGTGTGTGTGTATATGTGTGTTTTGACTTCCACATTCTCATGTTCTGTCTCACGTTCTGACATTAGATGAATTCCACCCACCAGACATGCTTTTAGCATTTCCAGAAACTAACAAAAATGCACATTAATTGAAACACAACATAACCCCAGGTGGACCCATTTCAAGCTGGAAAAAAAAAAAACAACACCACAACCATACATTTGCATTAAGGGGTAGGGGGATAAATCATTTTTAGTATACGAAAAGAGTACTATTGCTTCATGGTTTTTCCTACATCCCTGAATGCAGAGGGACAGAGGCCCACTCCATTTCAGCATTCCTAATACTCCAGGAGTGACTTGCCTGATCTAGGGCAATTCATTCGAGAACCTTCCCTTTATACTGTAAGAACAACCTTCTAATGTATTTCTCACTGATTACCCAAGGACTGCATACATATTGCACATCTGCCAAGCTAGTCTGAGACAAGCTTGTGAGATTACGGAGTTCAACTTTGACTTTGGTGGTGCTCTTGTATTTTTAACCTATCACTTCTGTGCCCAAATGTAAGAATTAAATAATTTCATTCATTCATTCTCTTTCTCTTATTCTCATTATAAAGAAAAATAAAATATATGTGCCTATTCAATGGGAATGATAATGGTAGCCACAGTGTAGGTTTGTTGTGATAATTAAAAAATATAAATCTTGAAAATTGAATCAAAAGAGAGAGAGAGAGAGAGAGAGATAGACAATTATTCTCCCTTTTCTCTCAAAATGATTTCCCAAGAAAAGATGGTATACTGTTTCATCAGAGAAAGGACTAATATCCAGACTCTACAAGGAACTCAAACAAATGAGCAAGAAAAAAAAAATCCTGTCAAAAAGTGGGCAAAGGACTTGAAAAGACAGTTCTCAAAAGAAGATATACAAATGGTCAACAAACATATGAAAAAATGCTCAACGTCACTAATTATCAGGGAAATGCAAATTAAAACCACAATGAGATACTGCCTTACTTGTGCAAGAATGGTCATAATTAAAAAATCAAAAAATAACATATGGCATGGATGTGGTAAAAAGGGAACACTTTTACACTGCTGGTGGGAATGTAAACTAGTACAACCACTATGGAAAACAGTATGGAGATTTCTTAAAGAACTGAAAGGAGAACTACCATTTGATCCAGCAATCCCACTACTGGGTATCTACCCAGAAAAAAAAGAAGTCATTGTATGAAAAATACACTTGCACATGCATGTTTATAGCAGCACAATTAGCAACTGCAAAAATATGGAATCAGCCTAAATGCCCATCAGTCAAGTGAATAAAGAAAATGTGGCACATATATATACACACACACACACACACACACACACATAGTATACATGGATATATATGGATATACCAATGTGTATATATAGTATATCTACACAATGTATGTATATATACACATACATACACAATATATATATATACACAATATATAGTATAAATAGCTATATAAATATAGATATATACAATTGTGTATATGGAATACTACTCAGGCATAAAAAGGAATGAAATAATGGCATTTGCAGCAACATGGATAGAGTTGGAGATCATTATTCTAGGTGAAGTAACTCAGGAATGGAAAACCAAACATTGTATGTTCTCACTTATAAGCTGGAGCTAAGCTGTGAAGACACAAAGGCCTAAGAATGATATAATGAACTTTGGGGAATTAAGAGGTGGGTGGGAGAAGGATGAGGGATAAAAGGCTACACATTGAGTACACTGTACACTGCTCAGGTGACAAGTGCACCAAAATCTCAGAAATCAGCACTAAAGAACTCCATGCAACTAGACACCACCTGTTCCCCAGGAACTATTGAAATATTTTTTTAAATAAACCCTGGTACAGACAAAAAGGCAGATGCTTCCATTCACTGATTCTCCTACTCTTGTCTCTACTCCTTCAGTAGACTAGCCGTTTACTCATTATCACTAAGATAATTTCTGAAATGTGATTATGAGCTTAAGAAAAAAGAAGAAACTCCAGCTCTTCTCAGGTGCATTTCAGATTTTAGGGCTGTTTCTGATCAAGGTACAGAAAACATTCCACATGAACAGGATGGCTCACCAGTGGACTCCTTTGGGATCCCAGACCAAATCTTAGGTTTTCTGACCTTTTCTTATCTGTATAATGCCTTCAACAAGAGGCATGTGGTTAGCCTAGGGCAAAATCCCTTGTTCAGTAGACCCTGTACCCTAGCCATAGATCTAGATATCAATCTTTCCCATCCTCAATCTCTGTCATTATTTTGGCAGGCTAAAGATGTATGTAGGTGGGCTTACTGGGAGGAGAAAAAGTTCTACATGAAGAAATAGAGACTCTAAGGTTGAGAGATTTTGAGAAAGGAACTAGGATTCATTGAGAGGACTGGAATCAGCTTATGTGGGATGATGGACTTTTTGAGACAATATTAACCTATCTTTGCCTTCAGGAAAGAGGACATATCTGTCTCAAACAAATTGGATGATGACAGGGAGCCTGTGCAAGTTATTAGAAAGAACAAATAGCAAAATGTGAAAATAAAAAAGGAAATGTGACTGGGGTAAAGAGGAAGTAGTCTATATTACATATTAGAGGATTCCAGCATGTTTTAGAAAAATAATTCTCTACTCTGGGGTATTTGTGGGATGTTGGGGTATTTAGGACACCATAGGAATGGGCTTCATTTTAGTTCAGTGTAGAATAGGCTCAACTGGAAGGAAGGGTCCTTGGTCTTCCCCTAGAAGGTCAGAGATCTTGACCTAACTCCAGAATGTTGGGAGTTGTTTGTAAATCATATCGGCATGCAAATGAACATATATCAACCTTGAGATTATTTGCTATTAACATAGGAAATTATAAATCTTTTAAGAAAAACAGAAGCTGAAACTCAACTCCATCCGATTACTGAATACGATTCCAAGTTTAGCTTATTAAAAATGGAAAGCCAGCAATTCTGAGGAAGAACTTGGAAAGTACTCACAGTAAAATTCATTGCCTTCAGTTGCAGTGAATTTTAATAATTGAGGCTGTCATTCTGTTTGACCCATAAAGAGTAACCTTGATGGTTATTTGTTATGTATTCAGTTTTGTCTGCCTTGGTTTAAGCTTAAATATTAATGGAAAAAAGAAAACCTACAAAATCCCTCAAGCTACACTCTAGGAGTCCAGTGCTTTTTAGCTGGTGGCGATGAATATAATCATCATTTCTGTGCTAATTTTTAAAGACAGCAAAAAACATTGACAAATAATTTAAAGAATGCTGGATAGAATATTTGACAATTTACATATGGAAAACATACAGCCTAGATTCTGGAAATTTCCTTTCTAGTATAAACATTTAAGAATGTGGGAGATGATAATCTATGATATATGGCGAGGAATTTTTTGATTGTTCTGGGATGGTAAAAGTGTGACATTAGTGGTGGCTGATGTTGAGCACACTCCTTATTCAGGCTGCTACAAGCTGGTTTGCCTTGCTGCAGTGTATCTGTGGTTAAAGTAAAATCTGCATCCACAGACTTCCTACATTTTGATCTTTGCTCCACCAATTGTTAACTGTGTGATTGAGCAAGTTAAAATGTGTGTGCCTCAGATATTTAATGGGAATGAAAATGATAGCTAATTTGTAGGTCTGTTGTGAGAATTAATTTAAGCAAACCTTGAAAAGTACTTATTAATTGTTTCATCTATGTTAGCTATTATTATTTGGTCATAATGGGGATGGCTGAAGGGCATCCCATTAGACATTCATGGCTTCACAGATAAAGGTCAAATAAAGATCTATATTCTTGGGGAAAAATTAAGTTTAAAATAGAAAATTCTTTTAAAATATTCAAAAGTTACTCCACACACTTAACAAGTGGTTATTAAACAAGTAATCTGAGATTGTCATAGGGAATCTGTGATAGAAGGAATGCTCAAGAGCTTTAAAAGCATTTGAGGATATATAATTCATCAAATATTTATTGTATACCAATCAACAAGCAGATATCAATTTCTTTGTGGGCATTTTTCATTAACATTTATCTCTTCTTGATAACTTAGTAAATAAATAAGCTGATATAAATGGCCATACAGTATGATTAATACAATAATAAGCTCTGTAAAAGGCAAGATGGTGATATGAAGTAAAAAGCAATCATTTTGTTTTATTTTATTAGATAAGGCTTTAGAAAAGTAGAATCTTTGAAAGACCCAAGAAATTACCAGATCGATCAAGGAGCAACATGTACAATGACTTAAGGTATAAAATAAATACAGTGGTATGTTTGGATTGAAGAATGTGTGGGGACAGTGAGGGGAAAGGAGACCAAAGAAAAAAGGCTGAAAGATTTTTTTCTTAACTCAATGTAGACTACAGAGAGTCTGCTCAGGTTGTTCAGCAGCTGATAATCTTCTCAGAAGTAAATTTTAGAAAGATTACAAAGAGAGTACAATATAACAATTAAAACTCTAGAGCTAGAAACAACCTTGGATTAATTTGCACAATTTTGAAAATAAAAATTAAATGTGCCAAAGTAACTTGTTGAAGGGCACAGGCAAAATAGAGACAGTTCAAGTATTGACAGAGGTAGTGCCTGATCAGGAAAGAAGAAAGGAAGGATTAAACCAACGAGTAACCTCAAGAAGGAACTCTGACTGCTGAATTACTGCATTGTCATCCTTTACTCCTCTTCTCCTTGTTTTTACCTGTCTTCTTCCACATCGATTTTCTAATAGGTCTTCATGTTTTGCCTACAGAAGTGGAGGTTAGTTATAAAAATAACAATATCCTATTTATTGGCTGCTGATAATATGCAGCCACAGAACTAAATAGTTTTGGGTCTATCTCATTTAATACCCACAACAAGCCTTATGGGACATTTGTTATCTTGATTTTATATACAAGGACACTGACGTTTATAGAGTTAGATGATTTTCTAAGCCACATAGTGAGTGACAAAATTTAGATGGGAACTCAAGTTTCCATTTCCATAGCACAGCTCATGCTGTACACCTTCACTTGAATCTGCTCTTAGGCTAAGACTTTTCTACTTGGAAAATCCATGAAGCCTCTGTGGAGAAGACTCTTGGGGGTAAGATTATGCTTCTCTGATCAAACTGGACAAATGAATGCACAAAGGACAAACAACATATATGGGCAACATATATGGGCAGCTTTTCACTAATTATCCATGTCTCTCATTATCTCTAAATCATGCCAACAGACCCATGGTTCTTTAGGTTCAGCAATACAAGGACTTGGAAAAGTAGGAGCAGGGTATTTATAACAGGAAATTAGTCTGAGCCAGTAAATGACAGGCATAAATTAGAGCGCATGATGCTGTAAACATTTTGCAGATTTTTTAATCTGATTTTCTTATGCTTACTAGTCCCTTAATCAAGTCAAATAACAAAAATCTTCAATTATTCCATAATGAACACAGGCTTCCAACACTCAAAATAGGACCTTGCACCAAATTTCACGAAATTTGGAAACATTACAAAATATATATAACTTCAGAAATAATAGGGAGTTCTCTAATTTGTCTCATATTTCTCCTGCTTTAACTTGTCTTGGAGAAATTACACTCCAGATCTGAGAACAGAGTGGGACAACGACTAATCAATTACATTGAAAAGAAACTTCCCATTTTTTTCTCTAGAAGGAAAGACCATTTTTTTCCTCCCTCCAGGTGTGTTGAGCACTTTGACTTTTATTTTTGTCTACTAGTCATTTAAATAAACAAAGTAAAATAGATAACTATTCAATTTAACATTTTTTGGCAGGTGATGGTTAAATTTTGGTATACAGGTCTAATTTTTCCTTCAAATTCTGATTCTATTCTATACACTAACTGACAGGTAACTTTTATCTGAATGGTCTCATATTCAACGTATTCAAAACTGCATTCACTAAGTGCTCCTTCACCAGTACCTTATTCTCCTGACTTGGTTATTTCTGTTAATGTTACCACCATTCTCCCAGGCACCCAAGCTCGTAAACTTCATAATCTTTGAGAACAATTTTTTTTTCCTCTCTATGGATGTTTTGTTTCCTCTATAGACCTTGTTTATTATCCATGACTATTTCAAATAAAAGACATGGAGCTTCCAAAAATATATGTTGAAGGAAGGGAGATTGTAGGAAATATGAAAATTAATACCTAACTACCTGATACACTCTAAGCACTCAAAAATATTTCTGAAAGAAAATGCTGAATCAAAATTGTGTTTACATTCACTTTCATGAGTAAATATATTCTGTAAAGAAATATTTACGTGAAAATATTTCCTTGCCTGTACCATGCCACACAAGAATTTCATGCGCCTAGCGGACAGTACTACATGAGCAGGTATATTTGTTGGCAACACTCTGGAATTATATGGAATAACTTAATAATAAAGACAAAGGCATTTTTGCCTTTAAGTTATATAAATCATTTCCCCTTTTATATTTCTTGATTTACGTACTCTAAATTTGAACCCTAGGCTCTTCTTTTTATGTCATGCATAAGATTAAATTTTGCATTTAGTCCATATTTCATTCCCTAATTTTCTCTCATTAGCCATGATTGGTCATACAGACAGCATTGTCTTTGTCCTTATATTCATCTTCAGAAAGACTGAATCTAAAAACACATTATTTAACTGAATTTCTACACATAATCTCCTATTGCAGAATAAAAAGTATATGGTGATTACAAATGTATTGCAACTTTCAAATAATTTCAATGATTATATTACGTATTTGCATCATCTAATTTCGGTGACCTTTTACACTGACTAGGAAAAAAATACAATAATAAAAAAATAAATAAAAGAGAAACTAGTGGTCGATCATAGCTATAGCGGAGCTTTGTAAGGATGAGGAAATAATCTAAACTCACAGATAGACAAAGCTAACATTTTGTATAAGGAAAATGAATTGGAAGCTTATTGTATTTTATTAAGACCTAAAAAAAAAAAAAGCTTCACTAACTCTCACAGGTAACCCTTTCTTTCTGTGAAGAACTCTTATTTCTGGGGAATTCTACCCAGGGCTTCTCTACCTCTCTTCTGGAGTTAGGGGGAGGGGTCCTGCTTAAGTCACTCATTTCTCTACATGTTAATTTTATTATCCAATGATATACACTGATAATAACTCTGCCTTAGTCACCTGAGAGGACTTGTTAGGTATGAATTAAATGGCTTCTTTAAGGAATTTCTTGCTGCTAGAGAAAATCCTCCACAAAAAAGAGAACTTGAAACGATGAGTAAAAATACCATATAAAACATCTGCTGCAGCATTTGAAACCATCTTATCAATAATTTAAAAAAGGCAATGCAATCTACATAATGGGTCAATAGCATTTGAAAAGAAGAGAAAAATGGGGGAAAGAGAACATTTTAAAAATTTGATTATGTTCAAAAGTTGACTATGGTTTCTTCCTGTCTGTCACAGGACAAAAATGTGAAAGGCTGAGAATTACATGCAAAACTGAGAAGAATTGAATCTGAGGTGTCTGATTTTGATTTGGCTAGCCCATGCTGCTGTACAAAAATAGCCCTGGGCATTAATCTGTCAGGTCCATTATTATGCCTATTTCTGAGATTTATACATTGGTTTATGGTAGCAATAGACATTTATTGAGTGCTGATCACCTGCCAAGCTCAGTGCTGCACACCTTAGTACTGATGGTCCCAACCCAGTGGGTTTTCAATCTAATAAGACAGGCAAGGCAATTAAGACACAGATTCAGAGGAAGAAAATGACTAATGCATGCAGAGGAGATGGAACAGCTTTCCTTTCCTTTTCTACACCTTGTGTAGCCCACTGTGGTGTCTTTGTTCAAGGAAGCTAAAGAAGTATTTTAGAGACCAAGAGAGTGTGAAGTTGGATGTCAGCTACATGCTTAGATCACCTGTTCACTTCGTATTTTTTGACATTGATGCGAGTAGTAGATTTTCAGATGTTTTACTGGTCCAGTTCAATTCCTTGTGTGAGTTATTTTCTTATCTTCTTTGTTTCCTCATATCTCACATTGTGCTTCTGCATATATACCATCCCTGCTATCTTTCTCCACTAATTTCTCCATTAATTATTGAATGTTTCCCTTTGAAATGCCGTAATTGTCCACTTCCCTCATTCTGAGGGATAGCAGCATCCTGCTTTTTATTAAAAGCATTTATCAAGACTCTTCATGTACTTGATAATGAATTTCAGAAATTAAGCAGGTATGGTCCCTGGCCTGAAGTCAAATAATATTTAACACAGAAAATACTGAATCACTAATAGATTTGTATAGCCTTAACAATTATTACAGAACAAATGAATTCATTAAATATTATATGCTAATAAAAGCTTAAGCAAATTTAAAATGAGAACAAAAATATGGAAATTACATATTTTATAGGGCAGAAGTGACTGTAATTAGGTTATTCACCTTAATTAGCTGGACCCACCATATTATTCCACTTCATCTCTGCATGAGCATATAAATTTAAGTTACCTTGCTTAGAGTATAAACTTCAGTCTACAAAAATTTTTTTCACTGGCTGAAGGCTATTACTAATATTTTCAAGATGAGTACATATTTCTTATAATCAAAAACAAAGATAACATTCTATAAAGGCATTTCTGTATTTGTGTTTGATGACTGACTATATAAAAAAGACAACGATATATCAAGACATTTCAATCAGTAAAAAGTGTGGGAAAACAGACTCCGGGGAAAGCAACTGCCCATTCTATAAAGTACTAGATGAATAAGTTTCCAGAGATGACAGGATGCTCACATTCTCCGCAATATGCTATATATGAAGTACTCTACTGGTTGCTACTACAAAATGCCTGTTCTCAGTTCAGCCAAATTGGGAAAACTTTATACACATGAAAAAATAACCTAAAGACTAAAAAATGATAAATCAATAAGATCAACATGTTATTATAACAGAAGTGTATGAAAGGTTGTGGTTTTGGCATACTCTAAGTAAATACAAGCTTCGTTTTTTTTTTCTGTGTTAAATTAAATTTTATTTAATTTTTGACCTCAGATTCATAGACTAGAATTGGTCTTAACATACTCTCATCATTGGTCCATGCATAGTCTCCTTTTATTTAATGCATAGAGAAAAGCATATTTGATAGAAAAAATCAAGGATCTTTTGCAGGCCAATAAAAGAGGGATTTAGGGGCAAAAGTGATTCAAGGCCTATTAAAACATACTTTATCGAATCTCTGCTTAAACTGTGCTCTTGCCTACCACTATTAGATCATGTTATAACCAAATGCTCATGGCAACTTTTCACAGAGAGCCCAGATTGAAGAAAAGTATTTTGGGTAAAAAGAGAGTGAGAGAGAGAGAGAGAGTAAATTTGGGTTATCAGATGTAGCAAATTACAGTCCTACACTTATTTTGTATTTGAGACCAGATATCTCATTACTCCCTTGTCCGTAACTTGTAACCTAAGGCTCTAATTTTATTTTTGTTCAGCTAGAAGTTGTCCTTTTTCAACTTACTGCTCACACAAAAAGTGGTGTGTTTTTTAACTTCTAAACATTCACTCAAGGAGAAAGTATTCTATTGTGAGAGGTGAGCAATTCAGGGGCTGATGTGAGATGCACATTTTGCTGATACTGGTTCAAGGCTGTCATGGCCTCCCGAGGCCCGTCCCATGTGGTGGTAATTAACTTTTAATGTAAGCCTGGAGGGCAAAACACTTAAGAGTTATCCAGTTTTCTCCAACAGAATGAACAGGTAAATGCTAACATATGTTTATCAACAGCTGATGTACTTAGAATAGGTAAGTATTATTATAAGAAGAAAAATCTCCATTTTCAATTATGTCTGTTCTATTTCTCCTATTCCAGTATTATAAAAATTGAGTGGCTAATTTTCAGAAATGTGTAGTGAGTTCATTGAATATTAGAGATTAGATGCATAACAGCAAGTACAAGTCATACCTGCCTGCTGTCACTCTCATTTTTATGTTCATCTTTGACTGGTATTGCTAATTCATTAAATAATTTTGTGTTAAAAGTCTTTTTAATATAGCACTGAAAGTAGAAACCCACACTCAATGCTAAAATGTGTTATGTTGGTATTAGACCATAAATTTTCTGATTACAGGCAGTGTGGTTTCCTTGCTTCATGTATTGCTTTGTCCCCAAACCATCATGTTCTTATGTTCATCTCATTAAAGGTGCTCAGTAAGATGTTCGAACCAGTAAGAGAAGAGAGATCTAAAGAAGCATTTTCCCTAAACTCTGTGTGTGTGTGTGTGTGTGTGTGTGTGTGTGTGTGTGTGTGTGTGTATATTAATGTTCTCAAAAATTGGAGGTAATTCAGGGATTCAGTCTTCTACTCAATTAAGTGAATTAAGTGTTCATCCTAAGACATCCCTTGTCTGAAAGTAGATGGAAATTTAAATTTTGCCACATTAAATGAGGAAAACATTTCTACTTTATTTACTGATAAAACTTACAATTTTTAAAAGTTTAATATTATCTGTGTTTTTACTTTCTACACCATACATTAGTAATATGATGTAATTTTGTATACATGCATGGGAATAAATATATATTACTTAATGTCTAAAATCTTTGAACTTTTTGATATTTGTGACTAAAGAACGTAATAGTAATTTCTGTACATCTAATATACGGCTTACTTGAGATATCTAGCCAAATATTATGTCACATAAATTGTTAACCTGCATGAAACAATGAATAATTAAAATTGAACCCAGTTTTAAGGAATTTTCACAGGAGAGTGTCTAGGGACCATTAAAAAAAAATGAGTGGCTGAACTCCCTGCTCAATTCAACCCTTGAAATGTACAAAGCCAGTGAGTGCGACATGAATGGAAAGTCTAGATATATAAATGACTATGCAAGGATGCCCCAAATCTGCTAGGACATTCTGGAATGGCCAACTGCTATTCCATTTGTCATACTCAATGACACTTCTTACAAGTTCTTGAAGTGTCTGTGTATACTCCATAGGGGGTATAAATGTACTCTTTGCCAGAAGCCAGCTACCTTAGCTCTAGGATAAGAACTCATGGTCTGCTTCCTTTTGTTGAAAAGGCACAAACATGGAGTTACTCTCTAAGCTTAGAGGAGAAAAGAAACCCAGCAGAATAACCAACTCTCCAGCTAAAATGTTACAATCTGTATAAGGAAAACTATTATGCATGAGTACTCACATAGTAATTTTATAGATGTTTTCAAAAAATGATGACTTTTAAAAATATGATTAGATCAGAAAACTCCAGCGAAGCGATAACAAATACATAATTCAAACTCATGTTTCTCAATCCGAAATCTTGATCTTTCCATTGAGAGGCTTGAAGTCCAGTAGATAAGATGGGGAGAAAGCAATTGGTAAGAAATAAAACTAATAATAAAATGAAATATTGCAAATTATATTTCAGATTATATATTGGAAATAAGTAGATCTAAAAATCATTAAAAATAGGTTTACAGTGGCCAGACGTGGTTGCTCATACCTGTAATCTCAGCACTTTGGGAGGCCGAGGTGGGCGGATCACGAGGTCAGGAGATCGAGGCCATCCTGGCTAACATGGTGAAACCTCATCTCTACTAAAAATAAAAAAAAAAAATAGCCCGGCGTGGTGGCACGCACCTGCAGTCCCAGCTACTTAGGAGGCTGAGGCAGGAGAATTGCTTGAACCCGGGAGGAGGAGGCAGCAGTGAGCCGGGATGGCACCACTGCACCCCAGCCTGGGCGACACAGCAAAACTCCATCTCAAAAAAACAAAAAAATAGGTTTACACAAACAATAAACAATAAAAAGGTAATGGAAAAAAAAAACAATTGAAATCCCAGTGGTTTCTAGAAAATAATGAAAAGTAACATCAGATTTTTTGAATAGCTATGATATGAGAAGGTAATATAGTTTATACAACCTTGAGAAGATGCAATTAGCATTAATGTTCTTATCAAGAAGGCATTATTAGATACCAAACAATGTCTTAAAATGCCAGAGATTATGGGAAGGGGCTCAAGATAGCTGACTGGAGAGATCAGTTGCAATTCTCCCTAGAAAGAATAAAAATTGTGAATAGATAATCATTCCTCTAACAGAATAACAAGGAGGCAATACAAGAACCCAACAGAGAACTCATGAGAAAAACCTGAGACATAGAACAAGAAGAAAGTGAGAGGCCAACTTGGCTGACTGAGATCAGCCAGGAGCCCAGAGGACTGGGTATTACATATGAAGGGTAAGTGGGATTGTTTTGGCTGCCCTCATCCCTGCTGTAGACTGCCATCATCAAAACTGTAGGAGATCTCCTCTGTACCAGCGAACCCTGGCACTAGCATGGGTGGTGATTTGGAGGCCCCTTAAGAGCACTACATGAGACTGCAAACTCACACTGGGTCACTTACAGTCCCACTAGACTAGAGCAGGCGCAGAGAACATTGTTGTGAAGGTATAGTCATCAGGAAATGTTATCCTGCCCTGGGAAGCTCTGCCCTTTTGTCTTCACATCTTGGGAGCAATCACTCACTAACATTCCCCAGAACTTGTTTAGAGTGCTACAGCAACACAGAGATATCTGGACACAAAGGAGCTGCAGGCTTCCCGGTATATTCCCCAGAAAGTCCTATTCCTAGGGGAAAGGAGAGTGCAGTGTGCCAAAGGAGCAGCCCCTGAAACTAAAAGGAAACCAAAGCACATGCTTACCAGAGTCCCGAAACTCCCTGCTTGGGGCTAAGAGGGGTGGGCTTTCATCAGGGACAAGAACTTTATGCTCCACTCTGTAAATAAGCAAAACCTCTCCCACAGCTGGAGCAGGGTCTGTTCTCAAGCCCAAGTGTAGAAAGGGGAATTTCTCCTCCCCTTCCACACATTACTGCAGACACAGCTACTACTGCTGCCACGGAAAATTTGTGTGGGCAGCCAGAGGGTTGCCTCTCTTGGGTTGTGAGTGATGACTGTAACCCTGCTAATGAAGTGGCCTCCAGTTTGGGCTTACATGAAGGGCAGTTTCTCTCCCTCTCTGCACAGACTGCAGGGTTGCTGACAAAGACAGCAGAAGAGTAAGAGATGTTTGTGCTTGGGGATGTAGCACAAAACAGCACCACAGCCACCACCAGATAGCTCAGAGGCTTGGAGTTGAGCTGCTGGGAAGGCATCTCTTGTGCCATCCCTCACCCATGTGTCCAAGTGCACAGTTCTTAGGGAGGAAACAAGCTTCCAGCAACCTCTGCTACCTCCACTTCCCACACAAACTCAGCGTCTCAGGAAGCAGTGAGCTTGCTCACCTGCCCAGTACACTACTACTATAACTGAGAAAGATTTCACACTAGGCCATTTATAACAAAGAAAATTATACAGAGTCTTTGGTACTGAATGCAATCAGAGGCAAATCCAAACAGCCCTAGTCAACATACATCACAAACACTTCTCCAGTGAGAGAGAGAGAAAAATAAAACAGTCACACTCTAATGAAAGTAAAATCAAAAATAAGAAGAAGCAACTGTTTCCCAGATGAGAAGAAAGCAGCATAATAATTCTGGAAGTATGACAAAGCAAAGGGTTATGACATCTCCAAACAAATGTAGTATTCTCTAGCAATAGATCCTAACCAGAAATAAATATCTGAAATGATAGATAAAAATTTCAAAGTATAGATTTTAAATAGGCTCAATGAGCTATAAGAAAATTTTGAAAACCAGTACAAAGAAGTCAATAGATATGCTTTTAATGGCTAAGGCTGAATTACAAAGAGAAAGAAATTAAAAAATCAATTCAAGACATTAACAAGCAATTTACCAAGGAACTACACCTTTTTTTAAAAAAATAGAACTTCTAGAAGTGAAAAATTCAATGAATGAATTTAAAAATACAGTTTAAAGCTTCAAAAATCAACTAGACCAAGCAGAAGAGAGAATCTCAGAACCTAGAGACAGGTCTTTTGAATTAATCTAGCCAGAAAACAAAAAGGAAAAAAAATAAAGAATGCATAAAGTCTTCAAGAAATATGGGATTGCATAAAATGAAGAAATTTATAAATCATTGGTATTGCTGAGGAAGAAGCAAATGGAAAAAACTTGGAAAACCTATTTACATAAATAATTGGTAAAAAATTTTCTAGTCTTGTGTGATGGTTAATATTGAGTGTAACTTGATTGGTTTGAAGGATACAAAGTGTTGTTCCTGGGTGTGGCTGTGACGGTGTTGCCAAAGGAGATTAATATTTGAGTCAGTGGACTAGGAGAGGCAGACCCACCCTCAATCTGGGAGGGCACCATCTAATCAGCTGCCAGCATGGCTAGGATAAAAGCAGGCAGAGAAATATGGAAGGACTAGACTGGCTAAGTCTTCTGGCCTCCATCTTTTTCCCATGCAGGATGCTTCCTGCCCTCAAACATCAGGCTCCAAGTTCTTCAGCTTCTGGACTCTTGAACCTACACCATTGATTTGCCAGGGTCTCTCAGGCCTTCAGCCACAGACTGAAGACTGCACTGCAAGCTTCCCTACTTTTGAAGTTTTGTGACTGGGACTGGCTTCCTTGCTCCACAGCTTGCAGATGGCCTATTGTGGGACTTCACCTTGGGATCATGTGAGTCAATATTCCATAATAAACTCCTTTTCATGTATACATCTATCTTATTAGTATTGTCCCTCTAGAGAAACCTGACTAAACACCTTGAAAGATAATTTGATACAAAAGACTCAGCAAACACCAGAAGAAACATTGCAAGACAGACTTTACCATGACATACAGTCATTAGACTCTCTGAAGTCTATGTGAAGGGTGAAAAAAATTATAAAACCAGCACGAGAGAAGTGTCTAGTCACCTGTAAATAAAACCCCATCAGACCAACAGTTAATTTCCCAGCAGAAACTTTACAAGCCAGGGTAATAGGAATTCAATTTTCAGAGTTCTTAAAGAAGAAAAAATCTATCAACCATAAATTTTATACACTGCTAGAATAAGTTTATAAATGAAATAGAAAAAAGTATTTCCTAGAGAAGCAAATGCTGAGGAAATATGTCATTACTAGACCAATCCTACAGGAAACGCTCAAAGGAGTTCTAAGGTTAATATTCACTATCACGCAAACACATGAAAGTGTAAAAACTCACAGGTCTTACAGAAAAATTACACAAATGAGGAAGTGAAATAAATTAAATGGCAACACCTCCAACAAACCACAAAGACATACAGAGGAAAAAAATAGAAACAAAAAATCCACAAACAGGTTGATAAAGATTAACATTATGACAAGAATGAAACTTCACATGTCAATATTAACTTTAAACATAAATGGAATAAATATTCCACTTAAAAGAAATAGGTAGAATAAATTTTTGAGATGAACCAACCATCTGCTTCTTATAGGAAACTCACCTTACTAATACAGACATTTATATTATACACTGAAGGAATATAGGTAAAAATGAGTATTCCATGCAAATGAGACTCAAAAGAGAGCAGAATTAGCTATTCTTATATCAGATAAAACAGACTTCAAATCAGAAACAGTAAAAAATACAAAGAAGGGTATTGTGTAAGAATAAATAAAACAATACAGCAGAGGATATAATATAGACAGCATTACAAAATAACCAATCAAAAAATCACTGGACTTAAGTAAGGATTTAGGCCAAATGAACTTAGCAAACAGACATTTATATGACATTCTACTGGACAACAGCAGAATATAAATACTTCTCATTAACACATGGAACGTTCTCCAAGATAGGCCACGTATTAGGGCACAAACTAGCTTCAGTGCATTTTTGAAACTTGAAATCATACCAAATATCTTGTCAGACCATAGCAGAATAAAACTCAAAAATGATACAAACGGGCATTTCTCAAAACTATGCAAATACATGGAAACGAAACAAAACACTCCTGAACACTTTTTGGGAAGTGGCTCAAATGCTCATGGTCTCCACTCCTGCTACCCTGCCTTCTCTCCCTCAGCCTGCACTGATGGCCTCATGGGGAATTCACTATGAGCAGTTGACAGAGCAAGAGAAGACTAGGGCCTGGTACACAGATGACTCTGCACGATATGCAGGCACCACCCAAAAGTGGACAGCTACAGCACTACAGCCCCTTTCTAGGACATCCCTGAAGGACAGCAGTGAAAGGAAATCTTCCCATTGGGCAAAACTTCGAGCAGTTCACCTTGTTGTGCACTCTGCATGGAAGGAGAAATGGCCAGATATGCAATTATATACTGATTCATGAGCTGTAGCCAATGGTTTGGCTAGATGGTCAGGGACTTGGAAGAAGCATGATTGGGAAATTGGTGACAAAGAAATCTGGGGAACAGGTTTGTGGATAGAGTTCTCTGAGTGATCAAAAACTGTGAAGATATTTGTATCTCATGTGAGTACTCACCAGCCACCCCTGACATCACCCAAAGGGCCCATGAACAAAGTGGCCATGGTGGCAAGGATGGAGGTTTTACATGGGCTCAATAATGTGGACTTCCGCTCACCAAGGCTGACCTGGCTACGGACATTGTTGAGTGCCCAATTTGCCAGCAGCACAGACCAACACTGAGCCCTCGATTTGGCCCCATTTCTCAGAGTCATCAGCCAGCTACTTGGTGGCAGGTTGATTATATCAGACCTCTTCCATCATGAAAAGAGCAGCGGTTTGTCCTTACTGAAGTAGACGCTTATTCCAGATACAGGTTCGCCTATGCTGCACACAATGCTTCTGCCAAGACCACCATCCGTGGACTCACAGAATGCCTTATCCACCATCATGGTATTCCACACAGCATTGCCTCTGACCAATGCACTCACATTATAGCTAAAGAAGTGCAGCAGTGGGCTCATGCTCATGGAATCCACTGGTCTTACCATATTCCCAATCATCCCGAAGCAGCTGAATGGTGGAATGGCCATTTGAAGTCACAATTACAATGCCAACTAGGTGACAATACTTTGCACTGCTGGGGCAAAGTTCTTCAGAACGCTGTGTATGCTCTGAATCAGCATCCAGTCTGTGGTACTATTTCTCCCATAGCCAGGATTCATAGGTCCAGGAATCAGGGGTGGAAATGGAAGTGGCACCACTCACCATCACCCTATGACCCACTAGCAGAAATTTTGCTCACTGTTCCCATGACATCATGTTCTGCAGGCCTAAAGGTCTCAGTTCCAGAGAGAGGAGCACCGCCACCAGGAGACACAACAATGGTTCTATTAAATGGGAAGTTAAGATTGCCACCTGGACACTTTGAGCTCCTCCTATCTTTAAGCCAACAGGCTACAAAGGGAGTTATAGTGTTAGCTGGGATGATTGATCCTGCCTATCAAGATGAAATCAGTCTACTATTCCACAACAGAGGTAAAGAAGAGTATGCATGGAATACAGGAGATTCATTAGGGTGTCTCTTAGTATTACTATGCCCTGTGGTTAAGGTCAATGGGAAAGTACAACAACCCCAATCCAGGCAGGACTACAAATGGCCCAGATCCTTCGGGAATGAAGGTTTGGGTCACTCCACTAAAAAAAAAAAAAAAGGCAGGACCTGCTGAGGTGCTTGCTAAAACCAAAGGAATAAAGAATGAGTAGTAGAAGAAAGTAGTCATCAATACCAGCTACGACAACCACGTGACAAGTTGCAGAAATGAGGACTATAATTGTCACGAGTATTTTCTCCTTCTTTTGTTAAAACCATGTTTGTGCATGTATACACGTGTATTAAGAAAATATCTTCATTTTATTTCCTTTTTTCCTTTATCATGTGACATAAGATTTATTGACTTCATATCAGCATTTAAGTGTTGTTAACTTTATGTAATAGTATTTGGGTTGGGGATTGGTGCGTTTCCGGTTGTATGAATTGATAGTTGTATTATGTGTGCATAATTATGACCTTATTATTGTCTTTATTTGAAGATTATGTATTATTTCAAGAGATGTGTATATTTAAGTTGGCAAGGGGTGGACTTGTGATGATTAACACTGTGTGTCAACTTGATTGGATTGAAGGATGCACAGTATTGTTCCTGCATGTGCCTGTTAAGTGTGTGGCCAAAGGAGATTAACGTTTGAATCAGTGGACTAGGAAAGCAGACACACCTTCAACCTGGATGGGCACAATCTAATCAACTGCTAGTGTGCCCAGAATAGAAAGCAAGCATAAGAACGTGAAGGGATTAGACTGGCTTAGCCTCCTTGCCTACATCTTTCTCCTGTGTGGGATGCTTCCTGCCCTTGAACATTGGACCCTTCATTCTGCAGCTTTGGGACTCAGACTGCCTTCCTTGCTCCTCAGTTTGCAGATGGCCTAATGTGGGACCTTGTGATCATGTGAGTTCAGACTCCTCAATAAATTCCTCTTTATATGTATATCTATCCTATTAGTTCTGTCCCTCTAGAGAACTCTGACTAATACACTGCCCAAAGCAATCTACATATTCAATGCAATTCCCATCAAAGTACCAACATCATTTTTCACAGAATTAGAAATCATAATCCTAAAATTAATATGGAACCAAATGAAGAGCCTCAATAGCCAAAACAATCCTAAGCAAAAAGAACAAATCTGGAGCCGTTACATTACTGGACTTCAAATGATACCACAAAACAGCATAGTACTGGTATAAAAGTAGGAATGTAGGCCAACAGAAAATAATAGATTCCAGAAATAAAGCCAAATACATACAGTCAACTAATCTTCAACAAAAACATAAATGGGGGTTGGACACATTATTTAATAAATGGCTCTGGGAAAACTGGCAAGCCACATGTAGAAGAATAAAACTCGATTCTTATCTCTCACCTTATACAAAAATCAACCAAGATGGATTAAAGACTTGAATATAAGACTTGAAACCCTAAAAATTCTAGAAGACGACACTGAAAAAAATACATCTTGATAATGGTCTAGGCAAATAATTTATGACTAAGACCCCAAATGTGACAAAAACAAAAATAAATAAATGGGACCTAATTAACCTAAAGACTTCTGCACAGCAAAAGAAATAATAATCAGAGTACACTGACAATGCACAGAATGGGAGACAATATTTGCAAGCTACACATCTGACAAAAAAATCTAGTACCCAGGATCTACAAGGAACTCAAACAAATCAGCAAGAAAAGAAAATTCCATCATAAAGTGGGAAAAAAACATGAATAGACATTTCTCAAAAGAAGATATACAAAAATAAATGATCAGCAAACATGAACAAATGCTCCACATCACTAATCATCAGGGAAATGCAAATTAAAACCCCAATGGAATACTACCTTACTCCAGCAAGAATGACCATTATTAAGCAGTCAAAAAACAATAAATATAAGCATGGATGTGGGGAAAAGGGAATGCTTACACACTATTGATGGTTACGTAAATTAGTATAACCTCTATGGAAAAACAGTATGGAGATTCCTTAGAAAGCTAAAAGTAGATCTAGCATTTGAGCCAGAAATCCCACTACTGGGTATCTACCAGTGAAAAGAAGTTGTTCTAAGGAAAAGACACTTGTGAATACTTGTTTATAGCACCACAATTCACAGTTGGAAAGACGTGGAAGCAACCTAACTGCCCATCAACTAATGAGTGGATAAAGAAAATGTGGCATTTATACACCATGGAATACTACTCAGCCATTAAAAGGAATAAAGTAATGTCTTTGCAGCGACTTGGATGGAGCTGGAGTACATTATTCTAAGTGAGGTAACATAGGAGTGGAAAACCAAAAACCGTATGTTCGCACTTGTAAGTGGGAGCTAAGTTATGAGGAAGCAAAGGAATACAGAGTGATATAATGGACTTTAGACACTTGGATGAGGGAGGGTGGAAGGAAGGCTAAGGATTAGAAACACATTAGGTACAATGTACACTCCTTGGGTGGCAGGTGCACTAAAATCTCGTAATTCACCACTATATAATTCATGTAGTAAAAAATCACTTGTACCCTTAAAGCTATTTAAATAAAAATTTTAAAAATGAAATAATCAGAAAAAGGATCAAATACAGTCACTGGAGACAAGGAAAGATATTTCATGATGATAAAGGGGTCAATTCAGCAGGAAGAAAACTATAATTATATAAGCACCCAACTTTAAAGCACTTAACTATATAAAGGAAATACTGACAGATCTGAGGGGAGAAGTAGAAAGTAGAAAACAATACAGTAATTCAATACCCCTTTTCAACAACAGGTGGAACATCTAGACAGAAAATCAGTAAAGGAACTGTGGACTTTAATAACACTGCAGATCAAATGGACTCAACAAACATATACATAGAACTTTTTACCCAATAGCAAAAGAATACACATCCTTCTCAAGTGAACACAGAACATTCTCCAGAATAGACCATGTTAGGTTACAAAACAAGTCTTAATAAATTTAAGAGAACTGAAATTATATCAAGTATCTTTTCTGAGCACAATAGGATGAAACTAGAAATCAGTAACAAGAAAATGAGGAAACTCACAAATACATGGATACTAAATAACACATCCCCTAACAACCTCTTGGTTAAAGAGGAAATCAAATGGAATTTAAAAATATATCAAGATGAAAGAAAATCACATGTGTCAATTAAGCTTCAGTCAGAGAAACATAGTCATTATCAATGCAAATAATTGTGCATTTGCATTGTATATGCAATGCACAATTGTATAATTGTGAGTGTTGCTAGGAAAACAAAGATCCAGAAGATGGAGTTAGGATTCCAGAAAAAGAGGCAATAACCAGCACCTCTAAAGCACTGTGGCCATTTTGAGAAGAAGGAGCTTACAGAAAGGTCTGTAGGACTTGGTTGCCTGCGGGTGGCTGTGCCTCTTTGTGCCAGGAGAAAAGCATCCAGTGTCAGCTCTGGGGCTGCAGATGGAAAGAAGAGCTGCTCAAAGAGTGGAGAGGGCGGAGCAAGATGGCCGAATAGGAACAGCTCCAGTCTTCTAACTCCGCAACACAGAAGACCAGTGATTTCGCATTTTCAACTGAGGTACTGGGTTCACGCACTAAAGAAGCCATGATCATGCCGTTGCAGCCCTCGAATTAGCCAGAAGGAAGCAGGCGACCGCCATCTGGAAGCCGTTAAGGAAGGGAATCCTTTTCCCAGCCAGGGGAACCATACACACAACACCTGGAAACGGGTACTTCACCCCAATATTGCGCTTTAAGCAAACAGGCACACCAGGGAGATCATCCCACCCCAATGGACGCTTCCACGGAGCCTCCCTCATTGCTAGCACACAGCAGTTCCAGATCGCCCGCGCTGTTCGTGAGGCCCCACGCTCAGCCGCAAAGCCCAACCGGCATCGTCCCGCCGGCCCGCAGACCCACCAAATGAAAGCCACGAAGCACAACAACAACAACAACAACAACAACAAAGCAGCAGAACCTCTGCACGAACCACTCTGTCTGACAGCTTTGAAGAGCAGGATCTCCTAACAGGGAGTGCTGAGATTCGAGAATGGACAGACTTGCTCAAGTGGGTCCCTGACTCCCCTGAGGTCAATTGGGAGACATGCCCCACGAAATTGACACTCCCCACGTCTCACAGGGTAAGTACACCCCTGAGAGGAAGCCTAAAGCAAGAATCAGACAGTGCCACTGCATGGCTCAGGAAATATATTCTATCTTCTGCAGCTTGCCGCTGGATACCCCAGGCAAACAGGGTCAGGAGGATCTCACGCTAACTCAACAGACTTACAGCTGAGGGTCCTGACTGTTAGAAGTGTTCATCAACAGGAAGGACACTCTGCCAAAACTCCCATCAGTAAGCATCACCATCAAAGCACTGAGCAGATAAACCACAAAGATGGGGAAAAAGCAGGCAGAAAAGCTGGAAATTCAAAAAATAAGAGCACATCTCCCCGCAAAGGAGCGCGCTCATCGCCAACGGATCAAAGCTGGACGGAGAATGACTTTGACGAGATGAGAGAAGAAGGTCATCCAACAAATTTCAGAGCTGAAGGAGGAATTACGACTCCAGCCAGCAAAAACCACCTTGAAAAAAAGGAAGAATTGACGCCAGGACTAATCTAATGCAGAGAAGGTCATAAACGAAATGAAAGAGATGAAACCATGACACGGTGAAATAATGCGGATGAATGCACAAGCTCTGGTAACCGACCGAATCCGGAAGAAAAGAAAGGTCAGCCGATTGAGGATCAAATGGTGAAAGGAAGTAGAAGAGAAACCAAAAGAAAAAAGAAGAAAAAGCAAATAACAAAGTCAGGCAAGGTGGACAAGACCAACACCATCGGGGTGCCTGAAAGGAGGTAAAATGGGACCAAGCTGGAAAAAACACCTTCAGGATATCATCCAGGAGAACTTCCCAAATCCTAGTAGGGCAGGCCAACATTCAAATCCGTCGGTTACCCACAAAGGGAAGCCCAATGATCGGCATTTCCGGCAGAAACTACAAGCCAGAAGAGAGTGGGGCCAATATTCAACATCCTTAAAGAAAGCACCAAACCCAGAATTTCATATCCAGCCAAACTAAGTTTCCATATGAAGGAGAAATAAAATCCTTACAGATAAGCAAATGCTTAGAGATTTGTCATCACTAGGGCCTGCCTTACAAGAGACCCCAGTGCCACCCACATGGAAAAGGAACAACGGTACCAGCCATTGCAAAACATGCCAAAATGTAAAGACCATCGAGGCTAGGGAAGACACTGCATCAATTCATCTATAAAATAACCAGTTATCATAATGGCAGGATCAAGTTCATACATAATAATCTTAATCCTTAAATGTAAATGGATCTAAATATTCTGGAATGAAAAGACACAGACTAAGTAAACTGGATAAAGAGTCAAGACCCATCAGTCTGTTGTATTCAGGAGACCCATCTCACACGCAGAGACATAGGCTCAAAATAAAGGGATGGAGGAAGATTTACCAAGCAAATGGAGAACGAAGTCTCTGATGTTAGACTTAAACCATCAAAGATCAAGACAAAGAAGGCTATCATAGCGGGATCAATTCAACAGGAACAAAAGTCATGCACCCAATATAGTGAATCTAGATTCATAAAGCAAGTCCCAGACCAAGCACTCTTAGGATCATACAATAATAATGGACTAACACCACCGTCAACATTAGGACAGATCAACAAGACAGAAAAGTTAACAAGATAACCAGGACTGAACTCATCTCTGCAGCAAGCAGACCTAATAGACATCTATAGAACTTCCACCCTTCAAATCAGAATATACATTCTTCTCAAGCACGGTCACTTACCCCAAAATTGACCATATAATTAAACAAAAGCACTTCGGCAAAATGTACAAGAACAGAAATTATAACAAACTGTCTCTCTGTGACCACAGTGCAATCAAACTAGAACTCAGGACTAAGAAAACTCAATCAAACCAGTCTCAATCCATATGAAACTGAACAACCTGCTCCTCAAACGAAATGAAGGCAGAAATAGAGATGTTCTTGAAACCAATGAGAACAAAGATACAACAGCTCTGGGGCTGCAGATGGAAAGAAGAGCTGCTCAAAGAGTGGAGAGAGATGAGCTGCAAAACACCAACTACCTATTTGTCAATCTGGGAGTAAACTTCTTGGGACTAAGGCCCACTGGATCACTGCTTCACTCTGCCTCGCAAATCTTGAGCAAGTCTTTTGGGCAACCATAACTTGAAACCATACAGAGAGGATGATTTAGGAAACATAGTGCCCAACTTAACCAAGTTTACAATAGAACAACCCAGCACATCTGGCAAGACAGGAACTGACAGGCCACTGGCATTAGGGTAAAGCAAGTGAACTGAGTCATTCAAGTGTAGAGTCGGAGCCTGCCTTTAATTAAAATTTTGATTTTTTTATCATAGGATTTTAATTTATTTTTATAATTTTTAATTCAATGCTTTTAAAAATATTGAATTAAAATATGGTTTACCTTGACTCCCGAATTTTGGAGCGACTGAAATTTATGCTTGAGATGGGTACCTTACCTCACCCTGGTTCTGGTCATGCCAGCTGGTTATGAATTCTTAACAGGTTGGGTGACCCCAACCTTTATTCTTGCCATTAGCAATCCAGCCTGCATTGTGATATTATAGGTATTCATTATATTTTATTAAAGAATATGAAATTATTAAAAAGTACCCTAGAGGAACATTTGCAATCCATATATACTCCAGTCACCACTGTGTACTAACAATCCAATTTATCCATGATAGGTTTATCAATCACCTCATTCAGTAAAGCAACCCCTTTACTTGCATATTGGGTCATTAATAAGAGGCCAGGTAGTAGTTTCCAGTTTAATGAAACCATTGCTATGTCTTCCAATGGAATTTTCCATGGTTCCTCTTGTTTAGTGTCTTAACAAGGTTATAGGGACAGGAAGCAAAAGTTTTACCAGGGGATCATTAGAGGTAACAGTGATAGAAGTTATTCTCCTTCCACCCCTGTATCTTGAAGCCATGAATCTAGCTAAGGGAGAAACAGTGCCACATACTGCTTGCTGATTTAGAACATAAACTATCTTCTGGAGAACATTTCTCCAGTCCTACAAAATGTTGCCACCCAGATAGTGCCATAACTGAACCTTAAAAAAGTTATTCCCTGTTTTATAAAGCCATCTGCTTCAAGAAGTTTGGAAACATGCTACTATGATCTGTGAAATCTACAAACAAGCCCATCGCCATACTTCATTTATTGTAAAATTAGTTTTTGGTCAGAAGCAAAGTTGGGTGGAATTCCATGATGATGAGTATGTTATTCTGCCTTTTCATGGATGATGCTTTTGGCAGAAGCCTTGTAATCAGGGATGACAAATCCAAATACAGAGAAAGTTGTGTCTCATTGAAAACAAAGCACTACTCTTTCCTGATGGAGTAGTCCAAAATAATCAACCTGCCATCAAGTGGCTCACTATCACCCTCCCTGGAGGAAATGATCCATCTGTCTACTATTTTTCCTGACTGCAAAGACCTTCAAAGATTCTACTGTTTTACTTCTGTCTCCCCAAACTCACTAATTCCTTTATCCAACTCTAACCTGAAACTCTATAGGGAAAGAAATTCTGGAAAGCATAGCCCCAGTTTAACCATCTCAACAACAGAATTATCTAGCACATCAGAGAAAGTTCTTGGACAATCATAACCTACAAAGACAGGATTTAGTAGGCGAAGATGAAAAGAGGTCATTTCAGGAAACAATTTTCATACTGGCAAAGATACAGAAACTGAAAAACAGTTTATGGTGAGAAATGGCAAGTGTTCAAGCTTAGTTCAAACTTAAAATATTTGGAAATGGTAGGAGTAATAGCTTAAAAAGCAATTGTTTGGTCTCAGTCATTAAGTATCTTGAACTCCAGACTAAGATGATTGGATATTAAATGGAGGATTAAAAGGGTGGCAGAAGAATTTTTAAATAATGAAAGGAGTATTTTAAGAAGAATCCCACCATGCCATCTGGGGATGTACAGCACGAATTGAAGAAAAGGCAAGTCTGCAGGGGAAGACATGCTAGGAAAATTACTGCAATTGCTTAAGCTTAAAGTATTAAGTGTCAAAATACAGTGGTGTTCTATTTTCTCCTCCATTCAAAGGCAAAATCATGAAACTGAAGCTTCAGTCTTTTTATTCCTTAACACATTTTTATGTCATTTTCTTCATAAAGCACAGTTCTAATATTCTCTTCTAATCAAAAGTTATTGGTAAGGAATCATTATAAATTATTTCCTATTAATGAACAGATGAGAAACACTTTAACACCCTAAAAATAAGAAGTACTTCTGTTTCTTGTAAGTTTTTTGAACCACAAACCCCTTTGGAAATTAAATGAAAACTAAGAGTTTTTTCCTTAGAGGAAAAAAAGTATTTACATTGAAACATAAGACACAGCAAATAACTCTTTGTAGTTTCACATATACACTGAATTTTCTACATGAATTCCTAGAAGTACCATGATCTTGAGGTCAAGTGCCCTTACCTAAAAGAAAAAAGCCATTCTTTTGGCATTTAAATATCACTGTGCAAGTAGGGACACATTTTGAGAGAAGAGATACCAAGTGCTCCTGAAATCATACTGCTTAGTTAGATACCAACATCCATTTTTCCTATGAGAAATACCCCAGAACATAGAAGTTGCTGGTCATGAAGAAAATAATACCTTATTGTTTTCTCCTTATTTTTCTGCAGAATGAAAACACATTAGCAATTTCTGAAGAAGTGTGTTATAGTTACCGTTAAAAAATTACACGTAGGAATAAAAATGGAAATAAATTTACTTTCTAGTTCCATTAAAGACTTAATCCCAGTCCAGACACATGGTGAGAGGGAAGGGAGGCCTGAGGACAGGCAGAGAAATGCTTCTTCTTTTGGAGGGGTCCCAAAAAGGCCACTTGTGCTTTCTCACATATGCTTATAATACCAGTGACCCACTAGGAGCAAAAAACACGCCGTGAGCTGTTCTTGGGGATGGAAGGGGGGCAGTGATGATCCCCGGGTCTCTCTTTGGATCTCAAGCATGTATATGAGTTCTGGCTGAGTAAGTTTGAGTACAATGTTATCATGAAGCAAATAATATATAACTATAATTCAGTTTTATGATAAATTATTAATACATATTACCATATACGCCAATTTTGCTTTACCAGCACATAACTCTAGTTATAAGCATTCAGGGTAAAGCTACAGAGATTTTTCTTGGCTTGTCTTACATCACTCTCTCTTTACATTATAAGAACAACTTGGTGACATTTAATTGAAATGTAAAAGCCACTTACTTGAAGAGGGCTCAGAAAGAAAAGAAACAACAAAAAAAATTGAACTATCTGTATTAAATGTCTATTGCATTACTTAGGGTCATGCTACTTGACATGAAATTCATGGACCAACAGCATCAATGTCACTTGGGAATTTATTACAAACACATTGTTTTGAATCTCACCTGAGACATCCTGAAGTATAACCTAGATTTTAACTAGATCCCCAGGTGATACTGAATTAGGGGATAGCCTAGACTACTGCAACAAGGCTAAAAATAGAAGAGCTTTAACAACACAGGAACGGATGCTTCTGTCACTGAACAGTCCAATAAAGGAAACAGTAAAACTCAGGTGGGAAGGTTCTGCAACACACAAAACTCAGATTCTATCTCTGGGTCTAAAGAATCTACAGCTGTGTTCTCTTGCCCTTTCTTCCCCTCAGGGCTTACATGGAGAAGAAAGGGCAAGAGAAATATAGGTTCATTCCTTTCCTTTACTGTTATGACCAGAAGTGACATAATTTATGTGTAGAACTCAGCAGCATGACTAAAACAACCACAAGGGAGACTACACACCATTGTCTTAAGCCAGGTGGCCCCGTGCCCTTCTAACATCAGGAGTCCTATTATTTAATTTATTATTTATTTATTATTTAAATTATTTAAAATTTAAATTTAAATTATTATTTATTATTTAATTTATTATTTATTTAATTTTAAAAAATAAAGTGGGAAAACCAGCATCACTAGGTAACCAGCAGTATCAGTCACACCTCTTATATGTCAGGTTCCTTGCTGTCTGACCTTAACAATCCTATGAAGAAGATGGTATTAACTCCACTTCCCATATAAACAAGTGCTACCAGAACCATGACACAACTTTTAATAGTCCTGGCCTTCTAGGGTTTGGAATTGTGGTATGTGGAAATAAAGACAAGTCTGTTTTATATATTTGAGGACATTTGATTAATATAATAATGCCTCATATCTCTGAGCTCTAGAATGAGAATATCTCCCACTTAGCATTAAAGTGTGCTTTTTGAAAATCTAAATGAGGAAGACTGCATCCCTGGCAGTCATCTCCTCTCATCCAAGTAGCCACCAGAGTTGCCAGGAAGATGTTTGACTGCCACTGAATACTTGGCTTTTAATGTTTATTGAAAAGTATTTCTTGATATCTCCTCATGAACAATTGGTTCTCAAATTTTCTGTTCAAATTCATCATAGCAAGGTTCTTGCTTGAATTTTCACTTGTGTCCGGCAGCAATCAAATGACCAGATAAACACTGAAATCTCTTTCCCCAGACTACTATATGCTTGGCATCTAGCATATGCTTTAAATACTGAATGAATGAATGAATGAAAGGTGGGACCATCAGTGTATGATAATGGTTCTCAGTAGTTAGCTTGCATCATTACCAGCTGGAATGTATATTAAAACTCAGTTTCTGATTCAGTAGGTCTTGGGTGGGGCCTGAAAATGTGAATTTCTATCAAGTCCCCATTGACATTATGCTGCTAGTCCAGGTACCACACTTTGAGAAGCACTATTGTTGGATTAAATGGAATCCATCTTACCACCACAGAGGTCTGCTAATAGACGAAACACAGACATTGACAAAGGATGGTAACACTGCCTTGTCCTACATACCAAAGTCTAGGCACTTATATGGTAGACCTATGCTGAAATATTGCCTAGATATTTTGCCACATGCCTTGGATATCTTATAATGAATATAGGACTAATACCTTTCAGTTAAGGTTGCTCTGAGAATTAAATATAAGTAAGGTTCCTGGCATCTGGGACACACAGAGTTCTCACTAAATTATAGCTATTGTAATGATCACAACTGTATACACAAAACAATTAGCAGTGTAGATCATCTGAACTATGGAAAATCAGCAGAAAATCTCATTTCAAGATGTAATTTACTTATTACTCACTCTTACTAAAAGTTCCACAAATATTTTTTCCAGAATTATACTCTACAAACCATAAAAAATTGTTTACTCCTACTATGTAGATACAAGTCACTGTGTAATATGGGTCCATTATTTTGTTCTGAATGTTGTAAAATATCTGATCAGATAGGCTAATGGGATACATGACTGTAAGAACTTCATTGCAAAATTAATTTTAGAGTGACCAACCCAGATAATTGAAAAGGTAAAAGTACAGTTCTAAAATTCAGCCCACAGTCTCTCTTAATTGCAATAATCAATCTTCAAACTTTTCAAGTTAAACTTTACAATTTACAAAGTTCTGCATATAGAAATGTATGTTTAAGGAAAATTGATGAACTATAAGAATAGTTTTACACACAACGCCATTTGCAAAATGCCTTATAATCACTTTTTATCAGTGTCTCTTAATAACAGTTCTACAAACCAGGTCAGTAATGTGTTCAAAATTTTGCAAATGCAGAGTCTGAGGTTATACTGCACATTGGTAGAAGCATCTAGATCTCTGAGTTTTTGGGCCCTGGCATTCTGTTCTCCCACACCAAGCCACACCGCCTCACTATACACTGTGAATTATTGATTTGAAACCACACTGCTACCTTTATGAGCATGAAGGGTGTGATAAAACTTTACGGATTGACTTATTCTGACCTATTTATATTAATAATGCCTTGACTTTTTATAGCACTTTATTATATTCAAAGCCGTTTTACATAATCTGCTCATTTGAGCTTAACACTCACACAAGGAAGAAATTAGATTTGCTGAAGAGAAACTGTGTCCAAGTATAGAGACGGGAGTGACTTTATTTTAAATATTAATCTACCACGTAACTTCTGACTAACCCTGAGTCTAAGAATGCCTCCAAAATGTACAGATGGTGTGTCACCCTTTCTGTCAGAACACCTACTGTAACTTCCCTCCTAAACAACCCTTGATGCCAAAGCAGAAGCCATAGGCTGTGATGCCCCTACCACCTACACATTCCTTCCAAAGCACAAATACTTTCCCCTAGATGTAAGCCCTGAATCTGGAGGGTTGCAGGACAGAGATCTACCTGTCCTGCAGCCACCTGTGACCACACCTCTGTCCGTTCTCCCTGATAAACCACCTTATATTGACAAACAGGATTTGTTTGCCTCCTGCTTTGGTTTCTTGGGTCCTTTGGCATTTGGGGGTCACTTTGCATATACAGCCCCTCCATAGAACACCAAGACAACCACTTGAAGAGATGGGACTACAACCCAGTCCCTGTAGCTCCCCGCTTTCTACCTCACCATTGCTGCCTCTAGTTTATGCTAAGATCCTGTCTCTGTATTGAGTTACACTCACAAAAATGATCAAATGTTAAATCAAAGGAAAAATAATAAAAATATTTCAATTCAAATTGCATCCCCTATCATTTGGATATCTTAAACTTCTTGAGTCTTTGTTTGTTCATTGCTAAAACTGAGATTATAATAATGCTCTTATCAGTAAGTCAGGGAGAGTACCAGTGAGATGACGTAGGTGAATAACTTAGAATTGTGTCAGTACTTCCTCTTTTCCTAATTGAATACCCTTTATTTCTTTCTCTTGCCTGATTGCCCTGGCCAGAACTTCCAACACTATGTTGAATAGGAGTGGTGAGAGAGGGCATCCCTGACTGTTTGCAGATGACAGGATTGTATATTTAGAAAACCCCATTGTCTCAGCCCAAAATCTCCTTAAGCTGATAAGCAGCTTCAGCAAAGTCTCAGGATACAAAATCAACGTGCAAAAATCACAAGCATTCTTATACATCAATAACAGACAAACAGAGAGCCAAATCATGAATGAACTCCCATTCACAATTGCTTCAAAGAGAATAAAATACCTAGGAATCCACCTTACAAGGGATGTGAAGGACCTCTTCAAGGAAAACTACAAACCACTGCTCAATGAAATAAAAGAGGACACAAACAAATGGAAGAACACTCCATGCTCATGGATAGGAGGAATCCATATCGTGAAAATGGCCATAATGCCCAAGGTAATTTATAGATTCAATGCCATCCCCATTGAGCTACCAATGACTTTCTTCACAGAATTGGAAAAAACTATTTTAAAGTTCATATGGAACCAAAAAAGAGTCCGCAGAGACAAGACAATCCAAAGCCAAAAGAACAAAGCTGGAGGCATCATGTTACCTGACTTCAAACTATACTACAAGGCTACAGTAACCAAAACAGCATGGTACTGGTACCAAAACAGAGATATAGACCAATGGAACAGAACAGAGCCCTCAGAAATAATACCACACATCTAAAACCATCTGATCTTTGATGAACCTGACAAGAACAAGAAATGGGGAAAGGATTCCCTATTTAATAAGTGGTGCTGGGAAAACTGGTTAGCCATAAGTGGAAAGTTGATCAGCAGTAGTCACCTTGGATGGTTCTTAAGAAAAGGAGGTTAACTTCCTACTTACAATTTTTCTGAAGTTGGGCCTTACTAATGACACTGGTTACCATTTATAGCTCCAGCAAATTGATGGCCACAACTTCTCCCCTTTTTAGCAGATTTCTTGAGACATAATTCCCAGATACCATAAAATTCACCCATTTAAGTGTACACGTGAGTAGTTTGTTTATTCACAAAGCTGTGTCAACACAATCTAAATTTAGAATATCTCCACCACTCCTAAAGATAACCTTGTATTCATTTATATTCCCCATTACCTTTCTCACTTCTTCCTCCTCAAACCCTGGGTAATCACTAACCTACTTTTTGTCTCTGAATATTTACTTGTTATATACATGTAGATAATTATATAAATGTATCCACATACAATATGTGGCATTTTGTGCCTGGCTCCTTTTACTTAGCATAATATTTCCAAGGTTCATCCTCTAACTACACCTTTTTTTTTTATTTACAACGATTTTTTTATAGATTCTCCATGTTTTTCTTTATTCATTCATCAGTTGATAGATATTTGATTAGTTTCTAATTTTTGACTATTACAAATAATTCTTCTGTGAACTCCTCTTGAGTATATCCTTAGGAATGGAATTTCTGGGTCATAGTCTATGTTTAACATTTTGAGGAATTTTCAAATTGTTTTCCAAAGCAGCTGCACCATTTCAAATCCCCACAGCAATATATGAGGAATTCAATTTCTCCACAGCCTTGCCAACACTAGTCATTGTCTGTTTTGTTTATTGTAACCATTCTAATGTGTATGAAGGGTTATCTTGTAGTTTTTATTTACATTTCCCTGATGAAAAATGATGTAAAACATATTTTTATGTATTCATTGGCCACCTAAATATCTGCTTTAGAGAAATATTTATTCATATTCTTTGTTCATTTTTAGTTGGATTACTAATCTTTTTATTATTCAATTACAGCAGTTCCTTTTATATTCCAGATATATTTGAGATACGTTATTTGCAACTGTTTTCTCTCATTCTATCGCCTTCCTTTATATGTTTATGATGATGTTGCTTGCAGCAAAATGATAGTAGTAATAATAATAGTAATAATATTATCAGGGCATGGTGGCATACGGCTGTAGTTCCAGGTACTTGGGGGGCTGAGGTGGAGGATCGTTTGAGTCCGGGAGTTTGAGGCTGCAGTGAACCATGATCATGCCACTGCACTCCAGCCTGGGTGACAGAGCAAGATTCTGTATCAAAATAATCATAATAATGTTTGTGGAATACAATTTATCTTTTTTTTTTTTGTAGTTCGTGCTTTTGGTATTATACTTAAGAAACCATTGCCTAGTTCGGTGTCAATAAGGCTTGCTCCTATGTTTTTCTCTAAGAGTTTCATAGCTTGAAGTCTTGCAATTAGATTTGAGATTTTTAATGAACCTTGAATTTCTATGATAAACCCTACTTGATTCTGATGTATAATTCTTTGTATATATTGCTGAATTTGGCTTGCTAGTATATTATCGACAATTTTTACAACTATATTAATAAAAGATAATGATCTGTAGTTTGTTGCAATGTCTTTATCTGGTTTATTTATCAAGGAAATACTGACTTCATCAAATTATCAGGGAAGTGTTTCTTCCTCCTTTTTATTTTTTGGAATAGTTTGAAAAGGATTAGTACTCCTTCTTGCCTTTCCTTTCTTTCCTTTCTTTCTTTCAACTGAGTCTTGCTATGTTGCCCAAGCTAGTCTCAACTCAGGCCTCTAGCAATCCTCCTGCCTCCTCCCCCCAAATAATACTATTTCCTTTTAAAGGTTTCATAATATTCATCAGTAAAACCATGTGATCCTAGGATTTTCTTTGTGGGAAGTTTTAAAACTACTAATACAATCTTTTTACTTGGTATAAAGCTATTCATATTTTTCCTTTACTCTTCCATTGGTTTCAGTAGTTTGTATATTTTTAGAAATTCGTTCATTTATCTAATTTGTTGACATACCATTTCTGATAATATTCCCTTACAATGCTATTTATTTTTGTATAGTTGGTAGTGATGTTCACTCTTTTATATCTGATTTTTAAAATTTCAGTCTTCTCACTTTTCTTCATCACTCTAGCCAGAAATTTGTCAATTTTGTCAATCTCTTTAAAGAACCAATTTTTTGTTTTATTGATTTTATCTCTTTTCTATACTCCATTTCTTCTATTTCCACTGCAGTGGAAATCCTCTTATTTTTCCAGTTAGTTACTTTAGGTGAAAAAGTAGGTTATTATTTGATTTCTAATTTTTTTAAATATAGGAGATTGCAGCTTTAAATTTCCAACTCAGAGCAGCTTTATCTCCATACCTTAAGTTTTAGTTTGTTGTACTTTTACTTTCATTTCTCTCAAAAATATTTTTCCTCTTATGATTTATTATTTGATCATTGGTTATTTATGACAATGTTACTTAATTTCCACACATCTGTGAATTACTGAAATTGCCTTGTGTTATTCATGTATAATGTAATTCCTCTGTTAAGTGAACATACTTTGTATGATTGAAATCTTTTAAAATATATTAAGGCTTGTCTTACAGCCTGTTACGTCATCTATTTTGGAGAATTTTTTTTTGTGCATGAAAAGGATATATATCCCGCAGTTGTTGGGTAGAGTATTTTAAAGATATTTGTCAGGTGTAGGTGGTTTACACAGAGTTTTCTAAATGCATTTTATTTTCCATCTAGTCTTTCTATCCAATGTTGAAAACCAAATACTGAAGTTTCCAACTCTTATTGTTGAAGGGTCTATTTCTCCCTTCAATTCTGTCAGTTTATGCTTCATGTATTTTGGGACTCTGTTAATAACTTTGTTTATCATTGTAATGTTTTCTGGAAATCAACCCTTTTATCTTTGTAAAGTATTCCTCTTTATCTCTAGTAACATTTTTTGTTTCAACATAAATTCTGCTTGGTATTATAGTCACTCCAATTCTCCTATAGCTGCAGTGTGTATGGTATATATTTTTCCACTCTTTACTTTCAACATTTGTATATGTTTAAATCTAAAATGTCTTTTGTAAGTAGCATATATTTGGGTACTGATATCTTAATAAGTCTGACAATCTCTCTCTTTTAATTGGATTATCTATTCACAGTTAATGTTATTCTTTTATCACTGTCATTTTGCTTTTATTTTCGTTTTGTCTGGTGGCTTTTCTTTCAACCGTTTCTCTTTCTGTTGCATTAGGTGATACTTTCAATTATCATGTTTTATTTACTTTGTTTTTATTAATAGCTGCATTTTTTAAGTTTCTCTATGGTTTATAATCTTCATCTTAACAGGCTGCTTTATTTACTTTTGTTTCAACTTTTATTTTAGGTTCAGGGGATACATGTGCAAGTTGGTCATATGGATAAATTGTGTGACACTGAGGTTTGTGGTCTGAATGATCCCATTACTCAGGTAGTGAGCACAGTACCCAGTAGGTGGTATTCCAATCTCATACTCCCTGCTTCTCTCCCTCCTCTGGGAGATTCCAGCATCTGTTATTCCCACCTTTAAATCTATGTGTACTCAATGTTTAGCTCCCACTTATAAGTGATAAATACGTGGTATGTGGTTTCCTGCTCATGCGTTAAAATGCTTAGGATAATGGCCTCCTGGTGTGTCCATACTACTGCAGAAGATGTGATTTTGTTTTTTTCTATGGTGACACAGTATTTTATGGTGTATATGTACCATATTTTCTTTATCCAGTCCACTATTGATGCGCATCTAAGTTGATACCATGTGTTTGATATTGTGAATAGTGCTATTATGAACATAGAAGTGAATGTGTCTTTTTGGTGGAATGATTTATTTTCTTTTGGGTATATATCCAGTAATGGGATTGCTGTGTCAAATGGTAGTTCTCTTTTAAGTTCTTTGAGAAATCTCCAAAATGCTTTTCCAGTAGCTGAACTAGTTTACATTCCAACCAATGCTTTGTCTTAATTTCAGAGAGATAAAATTTTACTTCTATATGGCTCTTCCCTTTTCTGTGCTACTATTGCTATACATATTACATGCATATATGTTAAAAACCCAAAAGTTAAAACAGAAAATCCAAAAGTACGCTACTATTATTACTTTATAGGATCTTACGCCTCTTAAAGAAGCTGAAAAATCAATAATACATTTATAGAGCTTTACATTAACTCTTGTATTTACTCATTTTTGTTCATTTCTTCTGTAGATACTTTCTAGTGTCATTTCATTACAATAGCCCTTTGTTCCCACCTGCCTTCTTTGTGCAATTATTCTCAAACATATTGCATTCCTATATATTATAGACTCCACATTTCATTATATCATTTAAATGAATTGCTTTTTTTCTTATAAAACAACTAAGGAAAGACAACTATGCAGATTAATGTGTATTTTATAAAATTATAAATTAACAACTTTTTCAGTGTTTTGTCACATGAATTCAAAGTACTATCTGGTACCACTTGTTTTCACCCTGAAGAAATTTAATAATTCTTCTAAGATGAGTCTGCTAGAAACAAATTCTCTCATTTTTTTGTTATTTGGGTATGTATTCAATTCATAAAAATGTCTCTTCCAGTTTATGACTGATATTCCTTCTCTTCTTCCATGTGCTCAAGTCAGCATATATCTTACAACTGCCCTCTGGTCTCCATTGTTTCTGATGAAAAGTTAGCTGTTTCATCATTAGGATTTCCTCAAATATGGTAAGTCATTATTTTCTCTTACTGCTTTTAAGATTTTTTTCATCTTTATCTTCCAACATTTTTATTATGACCACATTGAGTCTAGGTGTGAGTATCTTTGAGTTCAGATTGGAGTTTGCTTAGTGTTTTGACTACATGGTTTAATGTTTCTTTTAACCAATTTTGAAATGTTTTAGCCATTACGTTTTTGAATTTTTTTACTGCTTCTTTCTCCTTCTTCTCTATTTCTGGTATTCTCATTATGCACATGTTGGTATGTTTATGGCATCCCACCATTCTCTGAGGCTCTTCACATTTTTATTAATTTTTTATATCCAGTTTTCACACTGTATGATCTCTGTTGATTTATATTCAAATTCAACGATTCTTTCTTCTGCCAGCTGAAATCTACTTTTTCCCCCTCTAGTAAATTTTTCATTTCACTTATTAAAGTTTTCAATTCCAGAATTTTTTCGAAAGTTAATTTCCTTATTGATAGCCTTTCTTTGATAAGACATTGTCATTATTCCTTTCTATAATTGTTCACAAATTGTTTCCTTTAGCTCATGAGCTTATTTATCAAAGTGGCTTGAAAGACTTTTTTTAAGTCTAGCAAATGGACTCCCCAAAGGCTATTTTTATTGCCTGATTTTTTTCTTCTCTCAATGCATCATGTTTTCCATTTCTTTCTATATCTTATAGTTTTTTTTCTTTTGTTGCTGAAAACTGGACATTTTTGAAAATACATTGTAGTAATTCTGGATATAGATCTCCTTCTGGGGCTTGTC
The DNA here is from genome assembly GCF_008728515.1 of Papio anubis. Taxonomy (NCBI): domain Eukaryota; kingdom Metazoa; phylum Chordata; class Mammalia; order Primates; family Cercopithecidae; genus Papio; species Papio anubis. The sequence continues at coordinate 48,715,667 of NC_044981.1, forward strand.
ATTTGCTCTGATCCCAGAAGGGCTCATTTTAGCTATCTCTTTCCCTATGTCTCCCTGTTAAACTTCTAGCTGGCCAACTGTTTGGCTTATTTCTGCAAATAACATGGACCTGGCAGCCTTCTCTTTATTGTTCACCACCCAGACCTTTATTGCTTTTGACAATATCCTTAGGCATGTACTTCCTTAGGGTTTGTTTCAATAATATAATTTCCCTTCAGTAGAGCTGCAGATCTCTTTGCCTCTTCTTCTAGGCTGCATCTCTGTGTAACTGCACCAGAGCTGGGGTAAGGAAGAACAACATGCTTTACTCAGAAAGGCACTTCTTTTTCATGAATGAAATACTCAGAGGAGATGTTAGTCTTTAGTCTTCTGAGTTTACCTCTACTAGTACAGAACCTCAACCCTATGAGCTATCTGAACAAGGACTATCAGGGACCAATATTTTTGGCCTGCTAAGCATGGGTTTGAGCTTCTGCCCTACAAGTGGGAGCTATATCAGGGAAGGGAGCTCCATTCCTCTCAAACGGATGGAACCTACCTGGAATAGACAGTCTGACATTTAAAATTGTAAGTAATAGGAATGAAAACTACTTGTGGCCTGCTTCTGCAAAGGGAAACTATAGCTCTAGTCAAGGAATTTGAGGTAGAAAGAGTTCTGTTCTTATCTACACAAACCCAGTGTAAGGCTTCTGTTACATAGAACTTAGAAATAGGGAGCAAAGGGAGCAGGTAATAGCTCAAATGCTACCAACTTTCTGTTCTTATCAAGTTTTAGTAAATTTTCTTGAATCAACATTTTTCTGTATGGTTGCATGATTTTAGGACAATTTCCAGACATATTAAATGATTGTTAGTGCTTTTTTTATTTTATACTTTTAACCTGTTAAAACGGTTGTTTGCTTGGTGAGAGGATATACCAGTCTCCTCATACATACCACCTTACTGAAGTCTTACTCTTACCACCAAAAACAAAGCGTAATTCAGGTCCAGTTTCAAGTCCTGTCATATCATATGTTCTAATTCTTTTTTTATAAAAATATACAGATAAACTTATCTGTGCTTTCTGATATCACTGCATCTTCCTCTTGTCAGTCAGTACAAGGTAGTTAAGGAGATGGCTAGAAAAGCTATTTACTTCTTCAAAGATATTGGAAATATAGTGCAGATTGCAGTGATATCTGTTATCTGAAAGAAACCTCAAGTGAGTCATAGGTTGGAAATCAAACAGAACACCTAATTTGGAGTTTTAACTGTGTTCTGTTGTTTGATTCAGTAAGTTTTCTGTCCCACATGAGTCCTCTTTTTCATCCACAGATACCCACCATAATTATTCCCATCTTGCTGATTACTGGCTTTTAAGGAGGCACTATATCTAAGATGGATTCATATTAAAACTACTGCTGACACTGTTTCCTTGACATTGAGATACTGTGTTTATTGTCTCCAAAAAGATTACTACATTTGTTTTTCCTCTGCTCTTTAGGATAACTAATTTTTTTAAATGCAGTCTGCAGGAAACACTGTTGGATGAATTATAACAGAATCCAGGTTTTCTGAAAAGATGATTTCCATTTAAGTTCTCATTAGTGGATTTCCATGAGGGTTCAGTTTTATGTTGGGGGACTTCAAGGCCTTGGAAACACTGGGCCAAATATTCATGTTTCTAATCGTTTCCTGTGACCTAACAATAGAGAATCACTGTTCTATTAATAAATAACATTGAAATCCACATTTGAAGAAACACTTGCCATGCTGTGTTAAGGAAACTTGCTGTGTGAGACTTAAGTTTAATGCTAGGAAAATAAATACAATCGTGCTTTTTACATGAATCTCATGGCCAGTTGCTTTGGAATTTTTAAACATGATGTATGTCAGTAAAATAAGTACTTAAACTGTCATTTTAGCCATTGGTGCTGTGATTATAACTGTTACAAAATATACATGTGTTTGAAGGTATAACATAATTTATATTAAGAAACTACATTGACTAAAGGAAAGTGATTACAGATACTTAGTAAAACTCTGGTAGCAGCATGAAATTTGCACAGTACTCTTAGTATTCATTGAATGTATACTTTTTAAATTTTCCCTTCAATTGAAAAGTGATTTGGGCTTAATCAGAATAGTCTCATCTTAGATAATCCAATTAGATAATAATGAGAAGTAGGTTCACTTATTTTATTATCTAAACATGTCTCTATGAAGTGGTAATAAGTATAGAAACAGTACTATAGTAATGTCATGATGTCCTTCGATATGCAGGAAAGACAATATCTAGTAGTATTTATCAGTCTATTTTTTTTGTTCTATTTATTATTATTATATACTTTTGCTGTAGGGTAAGTATGCATAACGTGGCAGGTTTGTTATATATGTATACTTGTGCTTATGTTGGTCTAGTGCTGTAACCCATCAACTCTGCCATTTATAATTGTATAACTCCCTAATGTAATCCCTCCCTCTCCCACTCCTCCCTATGATAGGCCCCGTGTGATGTTCCCTTCCTGAGCTCATGGGATCTCATTGTTCAGTCTCACCCCATAGAGGGAGAAATACCATGCGGGCTTGGCTCTCTGTCCTGTGATAGCTCTGCTACAATGATGGCTCCCAGCCAGCATCCATGTCCTAAGCAAAGGACGGACAACCTCATCCTTTCTTTTTGGTGGCTGCATAGTATTCCAGGTGTATATAAAGCATTTCTAACCTAATCTGTCACTGATGGACATTTGGGGCTGATTCTAAGTCTTTGCTATTAGGAATAGTGCCTGTAATAAAATATACGTGGTGCATGTGTCTTATAGCAGTATTGATTTAATCTCTTTTGGGTATATCCTCTCTGTAATGGGATGGCTGGGCTGTATGGGTAAGCATCTAGTTCCTAGATCCTTTGAGGAATCAGCCATACTGTTTTCTGTATAATGGTTGAACTAGCTTCATAATCCCACCCACAGTGTAAAAGTGTTCCATTCTCCACATCCTCTCCAGCACCTGCTGCTCTCTACTTTTAATGATCAGCCATTCTAACTGGTAGATGGTATCTCATTGTGGTTTTGATTTGCATTTCTCCTGATGGCCAGTGGGATGATGAGTGCATTCTTTTCATATGTCTTTGTTGGCTGTAAGGAATGTCTTCTCTTTGAGGAAATGTCTGTTCATATCCTACTACTTTTGATGGGGCTGTTTGTTTTTTCTTGTAAATTTGTTTGAGTTCTCTTGTAGATTCTGGATATTAGCCCCTTGTCAGATGAGTAGATTGCAAAAAATTTTCTCCCATTCTGTAGGTCAGTCTGTTCACTGATGGTAGCTCTTTCTTTGGCTGCAGAAGCCTTTATTTCCATCTTAGATCCTAATTTTGTCAATTTTAGCCTTTGGCTGCTGTTTTCTGGTGGCCTTTAGACATGGGGCTCCTTGGCTCATGCCTATGTCCTGAAATGGTACTCACTCTAGGCTCTCTCTCCAGGACTTTTGTATGGCATTAGGTCCACATTTTAAGCCCTAATCCATCTCTTGGAATTAATTCTCGATAAGGAGGGTATGGAAGGATCCAGCTCTAGCTTCTACTGATGGCCAGCCACCTTCCCAGCACTATCATTAAATAGGAATCCTCTTTCCCCACTTCTCTTGTTGTTTCCTTTTCTCAAGTTTGCCAAAGACTGATGGCTGTAGATGTGTGGTGGCTATTCTGAGGACTCTGTCTCTGTCTCCATCATTCATATCTCTGCTCTTGGTACCAGTACTCATGCTGTTTTGCTATCTGTAGCCCTTGCAGTATAGGCTTTCAGTCAGGCAGCTTGATGCCTCCAGCTTGTCTCCTTTGACTTGTGGGACTGTCTCTGAGATGTGGGCCCTTTTGGTCCCATGAACTTTGTGCCAGTCTTTTCCTAACTCTGGGTGGAAGAAACCTACTGGTAGCTTCTGATGGGGATGGTACTTGAATCTATAAATTACTCCCAAGCAGTATGCATGCATTTCTAATGCATATTGATTCTTCCATCCAAGGAGCATGGTATGTCTCTTCCATCATCTGTTCAGGTCCTCTCTTTTTATCTCTACTGAGCAGTGGCCTGTAGTTCCTCCTGAAGAGGTCCTTTGAGCATCCCCTGTAAGCTGGATTCCTAGGTATTTCCATTCCCTTGGGGCTAAATTGTGGAAGTCCATTCCGATCGGCCCTTGTGCTCTGTCTGTTATTGGTGCATAAGAATGCTTCTGTGGATTTTGTACATTAATTTTGTATCCTGAGATCTCATGGGCTGCTTATCAGCTTAAGGAGATTTTGGGCTGAGACGATGGGGTTTCTAAATATAACTGCGCCAATCTCAAACAGGGACACCTGACTTCTTTCCTGTAACTGGAATAATTCCTGATTCTCCGCCTAACTTTGCCCCAGCCAGAACTCCCAACACTATGCTGAATAGGAGGTGAGAGAGGGCAATCCTGTCCAGCCAGCCTCTGTGCTGACCCTTCCAGTTTCTACCTATCCAGGCATGGATATTGGCCGTGGGCTCATTGGGTAAATAGCCTCCACATTTTGAGGCAGTACGCCCCATCAATACTTCTAATTTATTGAGTTTTAGTATTAAGGGCTGCTTGAATCTTTGTCAAAGCCTTTCTGCATCTATTGAGATAACTGCGGTTCTTGTCTTGGTTCTGCTTCTATATGCTGGATTATGTTTTATTGATTTTAAGTAATGTTGACCAGCCTTGCATCCCCAGGGATGTGCCTCTCCCACTTGATCAAGTGCGGATAAGCTTTTGATGTGTGCTGCTGGAATCCGGGTTTGCCAGCATTTTATTGAGGATTTTGCATCGATGTCTACTAGGGATATTGGTCTGTAAATTCTCTTTTGTTGTGTCTCTCAGGCTTTGCATTTCTAGGATGATGCTACCTCTATAAAACAAATGAGTTAGGAGGATTCTCTTTTTCTAATAGATTGAAGGCTCTAGAAGGAAATGGGTACCAACTCCTCCTTTATACCTCTGGGTAGAATCTAAGCCGTGAATCCATCTGGTCCTGACTTTTGGGTTGGTAGGCTTACAATTGATTGCCCCCAATTTGTATTTTACCATTGGTCTATATATTCAGGGATCTAACTTCTTCCTGGTTTTATCTTAAAGACTGTAAGCGTCCAGGAACATCCATTTCTTCTAGGCTTTCCGCAGTTTATTTGGTGTAGAGGTGTTTATAGTATTCTCTGATGGTAGCTTGTATTCTGTGGGTTGCAAGGAGACCCTCATCATTTCCTTTTGTGAATTAAGTGCCGCATTTGATTCTTTTCTTCTCTTTCTCTCTTCTTTATTAGTCTTGCAGTGGGTCTGCCAATTTTGTTGATCTTTCTAAAACTAAACTCCCTGGATTCATTGATTTTTGAGGGTTTTTGTGTCTCTATCTCCTCTTAGTCTCTGGCTCTTGATCTTAGTTATTTTGCCTTCTGCTAGCTTTGGAATGTGTTTGTTTTTGCTTCTAGTTCTGAATTGCATGTTATACAATTTCTTTGATCTTTCCTGGCTTCTCTCTGTGTTTAAATTTACACTGGCTTTAAATGTGGCCCCAGATTCTGGTATGTTGCATCTTTGTTCTCATTGGTTCTGTAAGAATATCTTTATTTCTGGCTGCATTCTTGATGTACTCTAGTAGCTATTGGCTCCAGAGCAGGCTATCTAGTTTCCATGCAGTTGAGTGGGTTTTGATTGAGCTAGTTTAGTCCTGAGTTCTAGTTTACTGCACGTGGGTCTGAGAGAGCAGTTTGTAATTTCTGTTCTTGTAGCATCTGCTGGAGGAGTGCTTTATCGCAATTATATAATACCCTTTGGAGGTAAGTAATGTATGCAGCTGGAGGAAGAAATGTGGCACCTGTTGACGGGGTGGAGTCTCATAGGATGTCTATGCAGGCCCCACGCTGCAGAGGGATGTGAGTCTGCACCCTGATATCCTTGCTAATCTCTGTCTTGTTGATCTGTCTAATGCTGATAGTGGAGTGCTGGAAGTCTCCCACATATTGTATGGAGTCTAAGTCTCGAAAGCCCTTTAAGGACGGCCATGAATCTGGGGTGCCTCCTAGAATAAAGTATGGCATTTAGGATAGTTAGCCTTCCTGCTGAATTGATCCTCTACTACTATGCAGTTTTGGCCTTCTTTGTCTTCTTTTTGATCTTGATGGTTTTAAAGTCTGTTTTATCAGAGACTAGGATTAAAATCTCTGCTTTTGCCTCCTACCTGGCTTGTAAACTTCCCTCCATCCCTTTTATTTCCTTTGAGCCTATGTATGTCTCTGCATGTGAGATGGTCTCTGAATACAGTAGACTGATGTGGGTCTTGACTCCTTTGCATCCAGCTCTTGCCAGTCTGGGGTTCTTTCATTGGGAGCATTTGAATCCATTTTACATTTAAGGTTGGTGATTGCTATGTGAACTTCTGGATCCTACCAAGTGATATTAATTGCTATTCGCTTCCAAGTAGTTGATGCAGTTCTCCTAGTTTCCCATGGTCTTTTACATTTTGGGGCTGCTTTTGCAATGGCTGTACTCTCAAGTTGTTCTCTTCTCATGTTGAGGCTTCCTTTCCAGGGTCTCTTGGGAAGGCAGGCCTCAGGTGATAAAATTCTAAGCATTTGCTTTATCTTGTAAAAGGATTTTATTTCTCCTTCATTTCTAAGGGGAAATCTTTCTAGTCATTGATAGAAATTCTGGGCGAAATCTCTTTCTGTGAATGCTGAATACTGGCCCCCACTCCTTCTGGCTTCAGGTAGAGCTCTGCTGAGAGATCTGCTGTGGAGTCTGATGTAAATTTCTAGGTAACCTGAATTCTCTCTGCCGCCCTGGTGATTTTTTCTCTCCTCTTACTTCTCCTAATCCCTTTGGGTGAATCCTGGCAATTCAGGCCCTTTGGAGTTGGTTCTTCCTCGTGAGTATACCCTGTGGCGCTCTCTGTATTTCCTGGATTTCCAAAATGCTGGCCTGCCCTGCCTAGGGTTGTAAAGTCCTCCTGGATGATATCCTGGAAGAGGTTTTCTCCAACTTGGTCTCCATTTTCCTCTCTACTTTCAGGCAATCTCTAAATCAGATTTTGATTTCAAGTCCTTTTTATATAACCAAGCATTTGTAGGCTTTGTCTATTTCTTTTTTTTCTTTTGGTTTCTTCTTTCCTTCATTTCTATCTTATTTGATCCCTTCAACTGCTTGATATACTCTTTCTTCCAGCTGATCGAAAGCCTGTTACTGGTGTTTCAGTACTTACATGATTTCCCTGTGGCCATGGTTTCATCTCTACTTCATGAGATCTTCTGTACTTTCAATTTAGTCTAGCTTCGCCAATTCTTCTACTTTTTTTCGGAAGATTTTAGTTTCGGTACTTAAAAATGTGAATTCCTCCTTACTCTGAGGGAATTTGATGGATCAGTTTCCTCTTCTCCCATCTCACAAGCCATTCTCCTCATCTAGCTTTGATCCGGTTGTTGGCGAGTGGAGCTGCGCCTCCTTTACAGGGATGCGCCTTATTTTTAATTTCCAGCTTTCAGCCCTGCCTTTTTCCTATCTTTGTGGTTTATCTGCCTCTGGTCTTTGATGATGGGTGGATGTACTGATGGGGTTTTAGGTAGGTGTCCCTTCCGGTTTGATAGTTTTCCTCTTAACAGCCGTGACTCCCCAGCTCGTAGGTCAGTCTGCTGGATTGCTTGAGGTCCGTTCCAGACCCTGGGTTTGCCTGGGTGCCAGCAGCAGAGGCTGCAGAAGATATAGAAGATTCTGGAAATAAGGAGTGTACCTGGTCTGACTTTGCTTCTAGCTTCCCTCCTCAGGTGTACCCACCCCGTGAGGTGTAGCCAGACTGCCCCAGTGGGGATGTCTCCCAGCTAGGCTGGCCTAGCCTGGACCCACTTGGAGCAGGTAGTCTGTCCGTCTCAGATCCTCAACTCCTCCGTGCTGGGAGATCCACTGCCTCTCTGTGCCTCGCTGACAGAGCTGCTTATGCCTGCAGAGGCACCCGCTTTGTTGTTGTTGTTGCTGCCTGTCGTTGTTGCTGGGTAGCTGTGTCCTATCCCTAGAGTGTGGAGCTCCATGAGATATATAGAGCCCTTTGAGCTGGGCCGTGAGCTCCACTCCAGCTGGTTTCCCCAGCAGCTTCTCGAGCCACTCTACGGTAAGCCCCAGCAATGGCGTGGCCTCTCCCCAGCCCTCACTGCTGTCTTACGGTAGATCACAGGATCAGCTGCCAGTAAATGAGGGAGGCCTGGGGTGGGCGGGACCCTCCCGCCAGGTGGAGCATGATCCTGGTGTGCCTAGCTTAAAGCGCAAGACAAGTGGAGCCACCCACTTCCAGGTGCCAGGTCCTCCAGCCCCTGGCTAGGAAAAGGGATTCCTCTCATGCCTCCCAGGTGAGGCAATGCCTCACTTACTTAGCCTTCCTGGGCCATCGGGCTGCAGAGCTGACTCCAGCACTTGATCGTCCGCACTCCCAGTGAGATGAACCCCAGTAATTCCCAGCTGAAAATGCAGAAATCACCGGTCTTCTGTGTCGCTCGCGCTGGGAGTTGGAGACTGGAGCTGTTCCTATTCGGCCATCTTGCTCCGCCCCCTCATCAGTCTATTTTATTTACCAATCTGTTCTAAATCAAACTAGTGATATTTTATACTGTTTCATATATGTCAAAAAATTTGTTGTAGTCCAGAAAAATCCTGTGACTTTTCACATGCTATTCCCTTGTCTGAAATGCCTTTTCTTCCTCTGCAATTTCATGTTTCACAACTGACACAGGTGTATCCCACCATCTCCATGAAGTCCACCTCTTCTCCAAATGTAATTGCCTCTTTCTCTAACTTACTTTGGCATTATGTATGCAAGTTTGGCTTTAAGATATTGTATTATATTGTAATTTTTTATATTAAACTGTACTTTTTTTTACTTATGCATACACATTGAACTTTACCTTTTAACTTCAAATTCCTAAATATTAGCTGCTGCATTTCATTTTATAGCCCCAAATAGCTTCAGTGCCTGACACAGTAAAAGTGCACATTGAATGTTTGTGAAAGTACTACTTTCTTTATATGCTACATTTAAATTTTATTAATGTGTTCTATATAGTGAAAATAGTTTTTTGGACCTATTTCAGTTATTGTACTCTTTAACATTTACTGATTGTTTACTGTTTGCCTGAGGACTTCACAATTCCTCTTCAAATAGTTTCCATGGTAATGTTTTTATTTAATGCTGCTTATTTGAAGGCCAGCTATAAATTTAGTATCATGGAATGCTATGGATTACTCTTACTCAACATCATTCTCAATTTTTTTCCAAGAGTACATAAAAAACTCCTTAATAGTCTATTCTCCCTCATGTTCCAGGTGGCCAGCATGCCAGGCATAGTCGTAACTTATATTAACTCTATTATAAACATATTTTAAAATTGCCCACCTCTATTGTTGCATAGTTTGTATTTTGCTGCTCATTATTTCAAAACTAATGAATACTTATTCCTTTGTTTACCCTTTCAATGTTATCACTCAATATCTGAATTAAATTAAGCAATACAGCATATGCATTTAAGTCACACTATATATCAAGCAGGGATTGGACACATTGGTTAATCAGACTCCGTAAATGTATGAAGTATGTAAGTGGGAACTGTGTGCATATGAATGGACTGAATTGAGACGAACACTTTTCTTCACATAACTTTATGTACCATTAGGGAAAACATCATGACAAATTGAAGCATTCACATGGTTCATAAGCGTTAATTTTCTTCCTTGTTCTCTACCAAACAAAATATAGGACACATTGTTAAAAGCAGACTGTAAGAGAAGATGAGTTCTTGATCACCTAGGGAAAAGAGCAAGTGCAATGAGTTTTAGAAACAGCAGATATTTGGGATGGTTGTACATACAACGCTGCTGCAAAGAGGGTGACAGAATAAGTATTTTCTCCAATTAATAGGAATAGTATTTTTCCCTTTCAATCAATTTATTGTTTTCTTATTCTGAAGAAACAGCAAAAATCAGGAAAAATTGCTTATAATCTGGAGGATACTTGTTTTGCCCTTAAAGTACTCAGTGTTTTCAAAATTACCAGATCATCACCTGTACATAGCAGAATATATGCCATAGTATTTTCTGTATCTTCAGATTTGTGGCATTTTTTTGACATAATGCCTTACATGTAGTTGGTACCCAATAACATTTGCTGAAATAAACATATGAACTTAAAATATTGGGAAAGAGGTACATTTTAATTTGGCAACACTAAAAAAATACAGAATAGGATTTAAATGCTGCTTCTCCTCATAGTCCAGATTACTAAAGGGTGTTCCATGGAACACTCCATACCCATTCTTCAAAAAAGAAGTCTCTGCATTCAAAGAAACCGCAAAATTTCTGTATATCTCTTACCTGTTTATAGTTTTGGGTTCAAAAATATCACTGAAATGTCCTAAAATGAAGAAATCACATAAACCGTTTTATTTAAGACTATCTAAACATTATTTTGATTATTGAAAAAAAAAATTTTCAAGGAATTCCTGTTAACAATCTGCATATATTCTGTAGCACTCAGTTTAAGAAAGACTATCTAAACCATCTAGTTTTGAAATACAGGGCTGGATTATTTAATGTAGCTCTATGCAATTTCAAAGAATCTAGAGAGGCCTGAAAAATTTCTGGCTCATGATTTGCAAAGCATAAGCTTCTGTTGTCAAAGCATTCTCCTTCTAGGACTCCAAAAGGATCAAACATTCCTGGTTTGGCTGCCCGATGGTGGAAATCACACCACAGATTGCTGTGCTGCATTAAGTCAATTCTGTCTCTCTTCTCCTCCTATAGTTAAGAAGACTTGTTGGCTTTTTTCCACATTCTGCTCCCATTCACAGATGAGCATTAGAGAGAATTTGGAAATGGAAGGCCTTTATGTCTGCCGTGAACAGGGTCAATTCAGTGTGGCAGCTGTGAGCTGGTGACATAGACTTATATTGACACAACCCACTTTTTGCTGCAGAATCACAAAGTGAAAGCACCCGGGGCTCTTCTGCCGTTTTCAGTAAGATGCGAATTTTTCTCTTCCTTGTATTAAGCAGAGATCTGTCATCTTGACTTGTACACTAAATGGTCCATTCTGACTGCCTTGTTTGTGTCCAATCCCAGCCAGAATCCAGAAACATGTGTTAACATTCGGCATGTTCGGGGGCTAGTTGGAAGGGCCTGAGGCAAGACTCCCTGATGCCTGCTGGAAGCTAGTCAATAATCATTAGCCCTTCAAGTAGAGGATGCCCAACATAAACTGTATTTATTTATTTAAAAAAATCTTTACTTTAAGCCACAGGGAAAGGCATTTTAGAGAAAGCAGTTTCCCAGCAGTTACTAGATTGTAATAAAGATACAGCTATGAGGGAGTGGGAGGCTGACAGAGGGGGCGCTGTTCTCAACAGAAATAATGTGAAACCATCCAAATACATTAATTAGGCTCTTTAGAGCAATACCACCCAGAATCGTTGCAGTTATTTTTTTCATGGCCAATATTCCAAAGATCATTACTCAGGCCAAAAAAGATCCCTTAGCAAAGTGGAATCACTACTATGCACAACGCGTCAAGCTTTTGGGTAGTATGAAGCACAGCATTGGTTACATTAGCAGGTTAAAAAGAATCTCTGACTTCTTAGGGCTTTCATTCTGAAGGAGACAATCTGAGGATGTTGTAATTAATAAAAGACTGTAGAAACTTTCAAAGGAAGCTTTTAAAATATTGACTAAATCTAAGTCAAATAAGGTATTTTGTATGCAGGTAAATTTTTCTTTATTTCAGTGGTGGAAGGCAAAGAATGCCTATTGCATGGATAACTTATTAGATTAAAAATGAAGCATTTATTTGTTGATTCACTTCTTCTAAAATTGACATCTGTCTCCAAATTCTAACGCCTAAATCTACACTATGCCCTTTGGAAGACAGTGAAGTCCATCAAGTGAGCTCTGGAACACATGCACATTCATTCTTTCATCCTTTAATTAAACAAAACAAAACAAACCAACCCCCCAAAAAATTAAAAAAACACTTTTTCAACTCTCTAGGTCAATTCCTTAGGTTGAAACAAGTTCTGTGCCTGCCAGAAACATATCTCTTAATGTAGAGTCCACCACTTCCAGCCAATAAAGACAATTAGCAATGCGACTATTAGATTAATTTCCCAAAGAGTAGATGAATATTTGGAAATTCAAATCGAAGTCCATTAATCTCTTGTCTTTTATTTATATACTTTATTTATAATATTGGTATCAATTTTGAACCCAAGGATCTAAATTATCACACATTTCTTCTTGTCATTTTAAGGTTCTTACTCAGCTTACATTTCCACTTGAAGCATTGCTTTAAAAAACATTCCATGTGCATCTTTTGATACAGTTACCATGCCTGCAATATGTTGATGATTTCACAAAAAATGGAACAAATGGAATATTTGCAATAAAAGGCCCTATTTTTCTTGATTATTGTTTCCCAAAGAAGTTATTTCTGTACTGAGGGAAGTAGCTGAAAATACCCATGAAGTAACCGCCTTCCTGAAAATGGGACTTGTTATAGTATAAGTAGAAGGGGCCCTAACATATACTTTTTTTTATTATACTTTAAGTTCTAGGGTACATGTGCACAACGTGCAGGTTTGTTACAGATGTATACATGTGCAGTGTTGGTTTGCTGCACCCCTCATCATTTACATTAGGTACTTCTCCTAATGCCATCCCTCCCCCATTCCCCCACCCTATGACAGGCCCCGGTATGTGATGTTCCCCACCCTATGTCCAAGTGATCTCATTGTTCAATTCCCACCTATGAGTGAGAACATGCGGTGTTTGGTTTTCTGTCCTTGCGATAATTTGCTGAGAATGATGATTTCCAGCTTCATCCATATCACTACAAAGGACATGAACTCATCCTTTTTATGGCTGCATAGTATTCCATGGTGTATATGTGCCATATTTTCTTAATCCAGTCTATCATTGATGGACATTTGGGTTGGTTCCAAGTACATCAAACGTTTTAATAGTTTGACAAACTAGAGTGTAAGGAAAATGAGTTAGAGCCTACTCTCAAAGAGTTCACTACCTACTAAGGAAGACATATACTCAGAGTCATAATACTACATATGATGCTACAGGAACTCAAGGCTAAAGAACCAGAGGCTTCTTGGAAGATAACGTCTGACCTGATTCTGGAAAAAAAAATCAGTCACAGAAAGAAGGGGAGTCTGAAATACATAAGTGGTACTATGATGTCACTTACCACTTATAGTAATCGTGGTAGTACTATATCTCTTGCGCATCAGTGATTAAATTATGCCTGTGTGTACAGGTGTCACCTGGCCCTCTTCGCATCACCTTGTGAGAACTGGGGTTTAGGAAACCAGCACAAAAACGTGAATACTTTGGTTACGGCTACTGGTTTGATTAGTAAATTTGTCTTCATCCTTGACCCAGAAGTCTTGGATCTTCCACCAGGATTCATGAAACTGTGGCAGGCTAACTTGTTAGCTTTCGAGAGGAGTAAAATTTCAGCCCTTTCAAAGTTCTTGACAGTGACTGTGTCACATATTGTTACATTTTGCTGTATAACAAATACAAAATTTAATGGCTGAAAACAGTAACAACTAAAGATAGACATATACATCAATGAAATGAAATACAGAGTCCAGAAATATACCCAGATAAGATCAAATTATTTTTTTACAGTGGTACACAGATAATCCAACCGAGTAAAGAAAATTTTTTTCAACAAATGGTCCTGGAACAAATGACTATCCATATGCCCCAAAGTAAATATCAACCTATATCTCACACCTTATATAAAAATTAATACAAAATAGACCATAGATCTACTTTAAAATGTAAACCTATAAAACTTTAAAAGTAAACATAGGAGAAAATTTTTGTAACTCTGGGTCATGTCAAGAGTTCTTAGATATTACACCAAAAGTACAATTCATAAAAGAAAAAAAGACAATCTGGGCTTCATAAAAATTATAGACATTCGTTGTGTGTAAGTCACTGTTAAGAGAAAAGCACTGTTGAGACAAACCACAAAACAAGAGAATATGTTTGCAAATTCCATATTTAGTAAAGGACCTGTATTCAGAATATATTGGGAACTCTCAAGACTCAAAAGTAAGAAAACACTCAAATGTTTTAAAGTGAGCAAAATGTCTGAACAGGTACTTTACCACTAAGATATATATATGGCAAATAAGCACATGCAAATATATTCAACACATCATGAATTATTAAGGAAATGCAAATTAATACCACAATGATATACCACTATATACCTACAAGCATGTCTAGGGTTTGTTTTTAATGACAATACTAAGCTCAAATGAGCATGTGTGACACAACTGGAACTCATTCACTACTGGTGGTAATGTAAGGTATAGCCACTTTGGCCACTTTGGAAAACAGAAATTTCTTATAAAATTAAATTTTAGGTATTTGATACAAGAGAAACAAAAAGTGATGTTCACACACTCTCTCTCTCTCACACACACACACACTCCATATGAAACTAATTTTCAACTTGGACCTGAGTTGAGAAGTAAATAAAGCTTAAAAGACGAAATTTAAAGATTCAGGAAAGTATGGAGGTTATAAGCACTCAGGATAGGAGCAGAAAAATTTGGGACTGCCACTGGGCGGAAGCCCAGGATACAGCCAACTACCATCTGAAATACAGAGCCTGAGAGAAAAGCCATAATAAGTCCAAGCAGAGTCCCCTCTAAGCATTAATTCAAAGGGCAAAAATATGAAAGAGAGATACAAAAAAGACAAAAAATGACAGTTATTTGACCAAAGGAATGGGATTTGAAAGAGAAGGAAATGGGCAGAAAACAAATGGGCTCATTAAGACTTTGGAGTGGCACTCTCACGTTATCCCATGGTGGTCCCAAATTGTTAAGGAGGCTAAACTGGTCAAAAATAAGTAAGACTGTGTCAAAATAGAGGTAGCATTAAAGGCATGGGAGGCACAAAACTTAGATTTGAATATTATTTTCAATACACTGATTATTACTTATGCTATTTGAGTCAAATTGGTTAACATCTTTTAGGGTCTTCAATTTCCTTATCTGGAAAATGGTGATAATACAGCTTACCTCATTGACTATGATAGGATTAAATTTATTATATTACAAAACACAGTGGTTGGGATAGGTATTCAGTAAATGGTTAGTGGGTGTTGGTAATATTATTATTTTGGTATTAATAATATCTTAGAAGAGCTTTTACTTCCTACAGATGGCTATGACAAAGTAAGAAGAAAGTAATTATTCCAAAGCCAGAGTCAAGTCGGAACAAAACATAGCTTTGAATTTCATTTGCTTGCATTTTCTTCCTTTCTTCAGTTGTGAAAATGTGTAATGATAGTCAGGGTCGATATTGCATGGAGACCCATATATATGGAAAAGCATAATAAGAATCATCAGAGAGTACCATGTGCAGGTCTGTCAGGAGGAAGTGAAGACCTCCCCTTATTATTCTAAGGCCCTGATAATAAAATGCAAAAGTATCCAGAGTCTACAAGCCCACAATATTTGAGAGTCACTTCAAAGAAACTGTCTGTATATTTAAATGACTGATCCTGGGATTCTTATGTCTAAATTTGACATTTGATGAAAAAATAATTGAGAAAATGTATTAAAATATTCTATGTCTTTTTGAGTTCCTTCAGCTCTAGCTCACTCCGGGCAGATACTTCACTTTTCTTGGTTGGGATCACAGATTTAATATTCCAGGTCTTCTTATTTTTTTAAACCTGTGCGTGTGTTAAAAGTCTTAAATTAGAGGTGTTAGTTTCCCTTCTCCTAGCAGAATGGTTTGCATAGAGTAAGTGCTCAGTGAAGTTTGGTTGAATGAATTAATAAATGAATAAAATGAATGGAAGAGTTTGTAGATAGCAGGATCCATCTCTTACTCTTTTTTATGTCACCCTTGAAGTTTTGCATATGGAAAAAAAGTGTAAAAAATCCTAATTTAAATTTTGTGATGAGTAAATTGCTGCTGGTTTTTCTTTCTAACAGTTTAATTTTATTTGATTTCACATTCCTATAATGAGGTTCCACATTTCTACCACTACATTTGAGTTTCTCCAAACATATTTGAATCTATCATGATCTTTTATTTTTGTTGACAAATTCCAAATATATCCAATACGTGTAATTTAAAACTTCATTTTTATAAACCATGACATAATTTTCAAACCAATTAATGGTTGCTTAAGTTTGAGTAAACAGCTCTTCTGCAATCCTGAAAGTTACATTTTTTTGTTGTTCTTTATAAACACACATACACAACACATTCATACATGCATACACATGCACGCGCACACATACATACAGCATAGTACCTGACCTATGGAGCAAGAAGTCATAACCTTAAGTCAACCTGGGCCAATTAGAGTGCTGATAATGTAGACGTGTTTTGTTGGTATACTCTCTCATGGAGTTTCCTAGGAAAAACTAAACTACAGCACATTTATAATTTAGTACTATTTTCACAGATTAGAATTGCTTTCCCCACATGTCAGAATAAAATTGCTACGGAATAGAGAACAGCCATATAGTTCCTGCGAGAAACCTTGTCTTATGGACATCATACAGATGCCCTGCTGGGGACAAACCCAATTGAGAGCTACAGAATCAGTCTGGAAAACACACCCACCCAAAACTGTTTGCGGAGGTCAGGATGTGCTAAAAGAGAAAACTACTAGAAAAAATATTTCACAAGCATGTCAAAACATGAAGCAATAGTTCTGCTTAAACAGATGAAGAGTTTTCTTAGTTTGTGGTAGAAATTCCCAACCCTGTTATGTTACTTAAAATTTACCCAAGAGCAAGGAAAGGCAACGACAATGTGAGCAAGTAGTGCCCAGAGACCCTTAAGAATATAAGCATGATGACAGAGGTTGAGAGAAGTCGGCAATGAGTGCCTTCAAGGTAACAGAATAGGTGTGTCGTGGAAAATGATCTGAAGCAGGTGTGTGTGACTAGAATTTTTCTTCAAACCATGAAGGGCTGGTAGGCCTCGGGGGGGGCTTTTAATATCCACAGGTAAAATAGAAGAGGTCTCCAGTTTTCCAAAGCCTCAAGCAGAGCTCCCATATTCTGGCCTTTCCTGGAGGGTTATTATTCTATTATCTCTACTTCTTCTTGAATTTGATCCTTTTTTTCCCCTCTGCCTCTTCTTACCACTTCAGTTCTTTCAATTCTACATCCAAGCAGTTTTTCTCACTATGATCCAGACCTATGCCAGATAGACCCCCTACTGAACACCATCCATTCCCCAGCCCCCACCCCCAGCTCAACGCTCTACTTTTTTCTTTCAGGGAATAACTTGATTGCTGGGTAAAAAGACTGGAATAAATAATACAGCAGAAAAGAACTACTTACTGGAATGTGAGCTGTTCAGCAACTGAGATTCTATCTTTACTTTTCACATTTTCTCATCTTAAACATATTTGTGAAACCCCCATTGTGTGGACAGTTTCCTACCTTCCTTTGAGGTGGGCCAGCCCCAAATTAAACAGTCAAATATCCTAAATGCCCCATCCTCTCACCATGTCTACAGAGGCAAAATCAGGTAATTATAAAATTAGAATGAACAAAGGTGAACGTGGTAATGCCTTTACTGTTATTTAAAATTATCCAATCAATAAATCATCATTTGTCTCATCTTGGTGGTGGTGTACTGGTTTCTTCATCACAGCATCATGAAAGGACTTTTCTTCCTGACCCTAAGCAGGAAGCCAGAGTGTCAACATTATGATTCACATTTGTAAACTGCTTTGGTATTTTTGAGAAACTTCAAATAAACTATTATCTTATTAAAGATTAAGATTGAGTTGGTTTCAGGAAGACTAGAACGTGTCCTTTTAGGTCATTTTTTTCCCATGCTCTTCTACAAAGCAAGCATTGGCAACATTTTCTGTCAAGAGTCAAATAAGCAGGCCATGCACACTGTTTCAAATACTCAACTCTACTGTTGTAGGGTGAAAGTAGCCACGGACAATATAAAAGCAAATGAGAGTGACTGTATTCCAATAAAATTTTACAAAAACAGGTGGAAGGCAGTTTTGCTCTGTAGTCTGTTGTTTGCCGATCTTTGCTACAAAGAGTTTGTTCAGGAATCCCTAAATAAATCTTGAGCTTTTCCATCTCTTTGTACTTGCACATGGCAGTTACTCAGCGTATATGTCTCTGTACAAATTTGAAAAAAGGAAATGTGGGTTGGGAACAGTGGCTCAGGCTTGTAATTCTGCACTTTGGAAGGCCAAGGCGGGCAGAAAGCTTGAGCTCAACAGTTCGAGACCAGCCTGAGCAATATGGCAAGACCCCATCTGTACAAAAAAACAAAAAAAAATTAGCCAGGTGTGGTGGCTCACACCTGTAGTCCCAGCTACTTCAAAGGCTGAAGTGGGAGGATCACTTGAGCCCAGGAGGCAGAGATTGCAGTGAGCCAAGATCGCACCACTGCACTCCAGCCTGGGAGACAGAGGGAGACCTTTTCTCAAAAAGAAAGAAAGAGAAAGAAAAAAGAAACAAGGACATGTGTGATTTTTCTGAGACAAAAACGTAGAGAAAGCTCAGCATTAGGATAAAGTTTTTAAAGTACTTCATCTGGGCGGATGAATTAGAAATTGATGCTGCCTCTGGGCTGAAGGAGACCTAGGTGTGTGGCTTAGTTGCACCATTTTGTTAGTGCTAAGAGACAGATCCCAGGTTGAATTTCAACTACCAGGTGTCTCCTTTGCAGGTGGCACAAAGCAGAGCCATGTGAGGCCACCATGCCTTAGAGTAGAGAATGCCCTTCCTCCAATCTATAATAAAGAACTCCCTTTCCACTTTGGCTATTAATCAATTCATAATCCAACTTTAATCACATTCGCTTGTAAAAAAAAATGCCCCCCCGCCCCAGCCCACAGTCATTTTTCCTACCTCAAAATACCCATTGCTTTACTTCATTTACGCTACAGTTGCAGCATAGTTAGCACAATGTATTTGCTGTATTCTTATATTCTGCGTTGTATAAATACTATTACTTTTGTGTGTGTGCCTCATCTTCAGTCAAAATTCTGGAAACGCCCATGTTGGGTAGGAATTAATCCCTAGAGTATGGGCAGACATAAGATGACAGTTATGTCAACAGACTATAACAGACATCACCAGAAAGTTGGAAATATTCACTCAGGTAAGTTTTCACACAGTTGAGAAATTTTGTTTTGGGTCACAGAGACTTCATCATACTGAGTCTCAGGATTCTTCTATTCTAAAAAGTCCTATGTGTGAAAAACAGGTCAGTAAACTTCCAGCCAACTTCTGATGACCTATTACTATGACTGTTTGGTTTGAAACTGCAATCTTGAAGGTTGATATGGTTTAGCTTTGTGTCCCCACCCAAATCTCATGTTAAATTGTAATTCCCAATGTTGGGGAAGGGACTTTGGTGGGAGGTGATTGGATTATGGAGGTAGATTTCCCCTTTGCTTTTCCCGTGATGGTGCATGAGTTCTCACGAGATCTGGTTGTTTAAAAGTGTATAGCACATCCCCCTTTGCTCTCTCTCTGTCTCTGCCATGGTAAGACATGCTGGCTTCCTCTTCGCCTTCTCCCATGATTGTAAGTTTCCTGAGGCCTCCCAATCATACTTTCTGTACAGCCTGTGGAACTGTGAATCAATTAAACTTCTTGCCTTCATAAATTACTAGGCTCAGGTAGTTCTTTAGAGGAGTGTAAGAACAGACTAATACAAAAGTCAGTCATTTGTTTTACTATCTCTTGAGATGTTAGGCAAAAGACACCAAAAGTGTAAACCTTAACCAACACAGAAAGTGTCCTTGTTATGTATCTTGTTCTTTAATAGTGTAGCACACATTTCGGAATGAGATTTCTCATGTAAGAACATATTACATTTGACAATTATGTCATAATGGGCCAAGACAGGAATCAATGAAATATGATAAATGAGTATAATTTAGTATTGATAGATTTTATTTAGAAGCTAAAATGACTACAGTCAGGTGACAGTGATCTAAGCAGGACATACTGAGCAAAGAATTTCCCCTAAAATTTGTGAAGAAATAATATTTTCTTAGTTTAATAGAGAAAAATATCCTAATACTAAGAAATCAGCTCACTACATGATAAACGGTGACTGTCTCAAGAAAAAAAAATAGTATTTCCAAAGGCAATTCAAGAATCTGCCTAAATAAAATTACACATATATTCAAGTGAAAAATAATAAACTTTAAAAACATCTTTTCACAACTTTTAATTAGAGCAGAATAAAACTTGGCAGCTTCATCTGAGATACTTCAGATGAGGTGAAGGCCCTAGGATGAATCCAGTCCCCAGATTGACAGGTCAGAGAGTGCTTTTACTTAATTAAACCCATGGAGGGAAGTTCTCTTTGGGTTTATGTGAGGACTACTGAGAAGGAAAATTTTTTTAAAAAAGGATAAGAATGTCTTCTCTCATTGCGCTCATGTGAAGGGCTGCTTAAGATCCATGGCACGCAAGTTATCCCCACCTCCCCACCCCCAGGCATATACTCCTACTGGGGGACAGATCTGGAGAGAATCTGGCAGAAGGCGTTGCTTGAGTCTGTTTTTGTTACCCTGATAATTTGCTTTTTTGCAATACTTGTAAAGCATCAGTTTTAGGTTTGGAAGCATACAGCCCACCCACTGAGGCAAAGTGTTCTTTTCTTGACTAAGCATATGCCTGCTTCTTGGAAAGAATGTGAGAAGAGGTGAAAAGGCTCCACACTTGGGGAAATAAAGAATTCTTTCATGTTGAAAGACAAAATTGAGGCTTTTGAATACTAAAGTTAAAACTACATCTACATGACTCCCAAATATGGATGTTACATAGTTATTTCATTTGTCTACTGACTCTGTTCATTCATTCATTCCTGCATACACACAACTAATTTTGCTACCCACTTACTACATATTACATGTAAGATATACTTTGGTTTTGGCCGGGAGCTGTGTCTCACGCCTGTCATCACAGCACTTAGGGAGGCTGAGGCGGGCAGATCACCTGAGGTTGGGAGTTCGAGACCAGCCTGACCAACATGGAGATACCCCGTCTCTACTAAAAATACAAAACTAGCCAGGTATGGTGGCACATGCCTGTAATCTCAGCTACTTGGGAGGCTAAGACAAGAAAATTGCTTGAACCCGGGAGACAGAGTTTGCAGTGAGCAGAGATCGTGCCACTGCACTCCAGTACGGGCAACAAGAGCGAAACTCAGTCTCAAAAAAAAAAAAAAAAAAAGAAAGAAAGAAAAAAAAATATATATATATATATACACACACACACACACTCTTTGGTTTTTGGTGATTAAATGGTGAGGAGAGATAAGAGTTCTCGCTTTTATAGATCTTGTATTTGTCAAAGTCCTGCCACTGGAAATCCTCTAGATTAGAAAGCCCACAATTCATGTAAGTCTTAAGTTAGAGTATCTTAAGTCCCGTATGTAGGCATTCAATAATTATAATCCAGGCACTTGGATTCATATGATGGAAGAGTTAAGGTGTGAAATTCAGATTAAGTTATTGACGATGAGGCCTCCGGGTTCTTAAAGGATAAAAGCCAGATGGCAAGGAGACTCAGTCATCCTTTAGCCTAGTGAAACTCATTCAGTAGCTGTGCAAGACATAAAATGGGCATCTGGAGGCCATGCGTATTATACCACTTGACTTATCTTTTGCCCAATCTAACAGTCTAGATTGTTAGATTGTATCCATTACTCATGATTACTAAACGTACACAAATGCCACAACTGTGCTCCCAAACTTCACATTCCTGTTGGGTCACTTATACTGTACCTCTTGATGCTCACATTCTCTAATCTAGAAGGCGAATGGAAAAGATGCAAACAAATAAAATTAGGAGATAATTACAGACCTTGAAAAGTGTTACATGAGCACCAATAGCTTAATGATATGGATACTAAAGGCAGGGGACTAACTTAGGTAGAGTAAGCAGAATGGCCTCTCAGAGAAAGTGGCATTTAGACAGAAACATAATAAGGACGATTAAGAAATCTAACACAAGAAAAACTGGGGGAAGATTATTCAATTTAGAGAAAAACAGCAAGTAAAAAGTATCAAAAGTCATGAAGAGTTAAGGGGTCCTAGGAATACAGTAGCTTAGTGTGGCAAAGGGTGGGGATCTAAGGTAGTAGATGGAGATGTTGAAACATTGGCAGGGACCATATCATGCAAAGACACAAATACAATGCTTTAAGTTTATCTTCCAGGTTACGTCCTTGTTTATAGCTATTCAGAGAAAAGTAAGCTAAAATTATAAAGGACAAAAGGGATAAAGTCAAACAATATAAATTAGGCTAAGCAAAAATTAAGATGTTTACTAAATATTCAAATGGAAACCAAGCCACGAATAATTACTTTCCTGAGAACTGCTCTCATTATAACACAGACATGAGAAGGATTAGTGAATCCTATGAGACTCTTTATGAAGAAAATATACAGATTCATGTTAAAGTGCTTACAATTCAATTATAAATGAGTACAATAAGATTTTGTTGATTATCTTTTTTTTCTTTTCTTCCAGATATGGAGTCTCTCTATGTTGCCCAGGCTGGAGTGCAGTGGCACGATCTCGGCTCACCACAACCTCCGCCTCCCAGGTTCAAGCGATTCTCCTGCCTCAGCCTCCCAAGTAGCTGGGACTACAGGCATGTGCCATGATGCCCAGCTAATTTTTGTATTTTTCGTAGAGACGGGGTTTCACTATGTTGGCCAGGCTGGTCTTGAACTCCTGATCTCGTGATCCACTCACCTCGGCCTCCCAAAGTGCTGGGATTACAGATAATGTTATTTTCTATCAAATTTATTAATGTTTTTTCTGGAATAATGAAAAAATACTTAAATTTTAAGTAATTGTGTTTCCAAACTTAGTAGTAGAATAGAACAATCTACTAAATTTGGTTTCTGGACATTTTTATTCTTCATGGAACCATTCTTAAAATGGAGTCCACAGGTAGAAAATGGGTTTCCCTTTGCAAACCAGCTATCCATCTTGAACACATTTCTATCAGTCTATCAAAACAGAAAGAAACCTGGAATAAAATACAGAAAGTCAACATTTGTTGGAACAGAATCCATTAAAATGTGTCTATCACCAAAAATCTGTCACAGAAAGTTTGTGAGACAATTGCAAGATGGTTTAGTACGAAAATTGTGGTGCCAACACTTGGTACATAAATTAAACAGAAGAGAAAGATTCCGAAATACTAAGACTGAGGAAATGTTTTAGTTTGGGTTCTTCATTGGAGAATAGGAAGATAAATATATATTGAATTATATTTGTGAACCCTATTATTCTTCTGTGGGAAGAACCTTAGTTTTATAAAATCTCAGATAGCACTTGTATGATCAACTCATTAGATTTCTGCTTGTAGATTAATCACCTTCCAAATTATCTGTGACCAATCCTTTAGCAGTCACATGCTCTTCTGGGCTTACACTCCCTGCAATCAGTTAGCTGGTGGTCAGGGAATGAAGATTAATTTTAATATTTGCCTTAGGCAAACAATTCAGAAGGCAGATCTCCTGTTAAAAATGTTATGTATCCCTAAACCAATTATGAAATATAAATGATTTCTGGATTATTTCAACCCAAAAACTTGTTACAGACTTTGATTTGCTTCAGGACCTTTTTATCTAAAAATAATTTCTCAGAAGAAATTTATCTCCTCTTTTTTTTCATTTTATAGGACTACTGGATCTTTGAGATGCAACTGAAGCATTTATAATTAGAAACTGTGCAGTGTTTTATAGTCCCCTCAAATGTGCTCAATGAATACATTTTTAATGACTTTTCCCAGCTCTATGTACATTTTGCGTTGTTTGTTTTTTGGGTACATGTGCACCGAGCCAGACTGGACAGACTGAAGATATGTTGGGCATAAGTGTCTATATTCTGCAGTATCAGAAACCTTGGAAGTTGTTGGACCCAGAAAAAAATATTGCATTGGTTTATTTACACAAAGATATCATATTAAAGGCAAAAATTAAAAACATCTATTAATATTCTAAAGAAAATTATATTTCCCAAACTGAAAGTCTAGCAGACCCAGCTCAATTTATGAACTTAAAGCAATGTAGAACCTTTCAGCAATGCAGAAACTATCTAATATTGTTTGCTGTTATAATGCCAAAGTTAAGATGACTGCCATTTCAGGTCATTCTAATAATTTTGAAAAATGTCTTAAAATAATTTCAATGTGAAAATGCAGAGCAAACGCCTGCTGACAATGATCTATTAAGTTATTGAGCATTTTAAATAGAAGCACCTAATTGACTTTTTTTCACTTTGAAATTTCAGTTTTTGTTTAGATTTTAGTCTAAATTTAACCTTTATTGAAGGCAATATGATTGTCTCGAAAAAAAACCAAAAAAAACACTAAGACTATTTAATCACCCAATTTACCATGTTACTGTTTAGATTAATAGAACAAATGATTTTGTTTTTAGGAAGTCTGTTGGATAAGAATTAGCATTACAAAAAGAGCATAGATTCTCCAATGAGTATAGAGAGAATGCTCACATATCAAATTTTCTTTTTGTAAAAATAAAAATGAACATTCTTCAAGATGTAAACCAAAAGAGGAGATTTATAAAGCAAATAAAAGCCTTAAATGAGAAACTTGTAGATTTATTTGCTAAAGAATAATACAACAATGTAATATAAGGAAATAACTGGAGGATACAGTCTTATAAAAATTAGAATATTAAGATTTGCTATGAGATTGTCATTTTTTTTTTTTTTTTTTTTTTTTTGACAGAGTCTCACTCTGTAACCCAGGCTGGAGTGAAGTGGTGTGATCTCAGCT
This sequence comes from Papio anubis, assembly GCF_008728515.1. NCBI lineage: Eukaryota > Metazoa > Chordata > Mammalia > Primates > Cercopithecidae > Papio > Papio anubis. The sequence continues at coordinate 48,740,549 of NC_044981.1, forward strand.
CACTGTAACCTCCACCTCCCGCGTTCAAGAAATTATCATTCCTCAGCCTCCCAAGCAGAGACGGGGTTGACTGTCCATACTAAAAACAAAACGAAAAAAATGTTGGCCAGGCTAGTCTTGAACTCCTGGCCTCCCAAAGTGCTGGGATTACAGGTATGAGCCAAAAGGCCCAGCCTGTCCTGTTGTTTTTCAGCGAACTTGGGAATAGATTAGGATAAGAGGAGTGACACATATGCCAGAAATTATCCTTCCAGCCCCCAATATAGGCCGAGGCCAGATACGTAAGTCCAACATTGGGGAGAAGTGTGGCTTTTTATTTTCCGTCTGTATTAAGCAGAATAAAACATTTCAACCTGAAATCACACAGTTAAATATCCTGCCACATATTACAGAAGATATCCACACAAAGAATTTCAAATGAAAAACATTATATTCCTCTTAGTAATTTGGGGGATTTGCAAAGCGTTGAAGACACTGTGACCTTTTCTCTAATATTTCTTGAATATTCAACAGAATTCTTCCCTTGAGGGTAATTTTTCTAACTTGTCTCTTGCTGTTCAGGAAAAAGTCTACCTCATGTTGGATGCTCAATATATTTAGTTTTATTAAAAGAAATAAAATAATAAATATGCATTATGTAATATTGTCAATATGCAATGTGAATCCCAAGTCAAAAGCTCTTAAATTTTTACTTTGCTACCAGTTTCCAATAATTATGATAGTGTAGTAGTGGCTAAGAGTTTAGTTTCTAAAATCTGAGAACAAATATGAGTCATATTCGGTTTGATTATTCACTCGTTTTATAAAACACAGCAAATGCTTGACCTGTATTACAAAGTCACTTTTCTCAATGGAAAATATAGAAAATAATAGATGCTAACTTACAGACTGATTGTGAAGATCCATCAAGCTAATTGACATTATCATAGCAAAATGGCCAACTCATATTGTGTGCAATGAAATATTATCTATTGAACAAATGAACACACAAGCATTATTCAACAGGCTACTCAACAGAAAAACTATGTCTATATTGTGCTGTCTAGGTTACTTGTTTAAGTCTGTAGAGTTCACATTCAAAGAAATGTTTTTAAGTCAACACATAAGGCCATTAGCAAATGGTGCACTATAAGCATATAATGATAGCATCTCCTACAAAACCAAATGCTTTGTTTATTAATGTTTGAGGGAGTATAATCAACGATACCAATAATTAAGATATAAAGTCAATCTATTTGATTAATCATGGCTTTATTTCCATACTAGCCTATGATGCCATGCATTGCCCAAGCAGACCACAAGATCTCCGAAATTGTTTTGTAAGACCTACTTTGAGTTTTTTCTTTATTCTGCCAGAAGCGAATGTGAACTATTCCACTCTCATTAGATGACGCCTAAAACAAATAACCGTAAGTAGCTTCCAAAAATAAATATTATTTATTGTTCATGTTACAAGTAAGTGGGTGTGGGTCTGCAGCTATTGTTCTGTTTCAAAATAATAATTGAGTTCAGGTCTGCCCCCTGGTCTTCCTCATCCTGAGGGTTCAGGCTAAAGTAGCAGCACTTTTGTGTGAGAGGCCCATTATTCTGTCAGAGGAAAATGACTAAAAGAGTAAGAGTGTATGTAAATGGACGATTTCTCTTAAACATTCATTTCATACCTGACCATGAACAAAATATGTCACAAGGCCAAGCACAAAGTCAGAGACGGGACCTATATTCTTCCCATACATGTTACATGATTATAGGCAGAGATCTATGATCACTTTTTATCAGAGGACAGAGTGATAGAACAGTGCTAAATATGCTTCATGGAAATCAAGATTCAAAATTTTACCTCCTATAGACATAATCTCAATGAAACATAAATCAAGTGCATGTTTCTTCTAAAAAGCAGTAAAAAGTTTTGAAAACATTTTCTGAATGAAGATTAAAAGTAAGAACTTAATCTCCCCATCTATTTTATATGAGAGTCTACCTGATGGAAGAATAAATCCATAATCTCCATGATTTCTTGATGGGAAACAGATGAAGACAGCATGAAGCACACATGAGAATGAAGCCACGGGGCATCACCAATTCATTTCGCCTTTCTGATAAGATTTTTCCTTTATAAATAGAGGGAAGTGGTTTTCAAAAGGAAGATGAAAACCAGTCCAACATAAAGCTATATTCAAATTCAATCAAAGAGGCTAATCTCCCAGGAAGGACATTGGATTGATAAACTGAAAGATGAATCAAACAACATCCAAAACTGAGAACCAACCCTGAGATTTGGCAATCAATGAATCACTGACCACCTGATAAGCCTGTCTTTTTAACACATCATGATCTAAAAGCAAGTTGATAGCAGTCAATTATATTATGATCTTGCTGAAGTGATGAATGATGAGTGAGGACAAGCCAGTTGAAATCTTTCTATAATATTGCTTTGGGCAATAAAATGTAGGGAGTCTAAGGAGGCAATCATGAGTTGGAAACAGGAAACAGGGTCAGCCTCTGATAGTGAACATATCTAATATAAAAGGCTTGTTAAGTTAGAAAGACTCAAGAAAGTTACTTAATCTTATTTAGCCACAGTATCCATACCTCGATTTCCTAGTATCTACTCCATGGAGAGGTCATGAGATTTAATAGTGCATGTCCAACATATATTACCGTTTTGTTTTTGTTGTCATGATGATGATAATCATTTATATTTCAGTCTCTTTTGATCAGTGACATAATGAAGCATGAGTAAATTTCTCTTGAATTAAGCCACAGATTTGAGGATTGTTGGTTTTCACGATATAGATACAGTATATGCAGTTTATAAAACTTGCCTCTCTAAACAAGGGAAACATCTAGAATCAGTGTCTAGTGGAGGCTGGAACAATGGTGAGCCTTCCCAACTGGGGAGAGTGGAGGAATGGCTCCTCCCATGCATGCGCACGTGTGTGTGTGTTTGCATGTGCATGCACACATGTGTTTATGACATGATTAGGTGGACTGCACACGGATGGACAGATAGCAGGAGACTTAAAGTGTGACAGGCCAGGACTTTTATCCTTCTGCATCCATTTTCTAGGGTCAGTTCTAGGAATGGGGAGTGGATGGTGTGTGCATGTGTATGTTATAATAAAAAATACTAAAACAAAACCCGAATTAAGCTTTCTAGTGTTTCCGTAATTTTTCTTTCTATAGACAGCTGCATTCCTTGAATTATGAACTCTCATGGGATTTAGTGCAGCAGGCTCCTTGTGGTGTATACTTTTGATTTCACCTAATAGGGATTGCCCTTGCTTCCAGCACAATATTCAGTCAACCAAATCCACTCTGGAAAGTCAGGGCAATGACATGCAAGGAGAGAGTTGGTGACTAAAAATGGAACACACCCTATGCAATTCACTGACCCTGAATAAAGCACACAGGGTTGTTTACTGGGACCACACACATATTACTGACTGTGAGAATGCCTTTTAGCATCTCCAAAGTGGTGCATGGTGAATGGGATATGATTCGATCAGGGGCTATGTGTAAGAACTTCTGTCTACAGATAACCAACTTAAACAGAGAAAATATTACCTTTGTTGCTGGCTAATCTAAAAATGAGTGAATACTAGTAGATCCAAAGCAAAACTCTACTTAATTTTGGGGGTAGAGGGAGGAGAAAGCCCAAACAGAATGATATAGTACTGTGACAGCTCCCTCAGAGTGAAAATGTTACGTTCTCTCTCTCTAACCAGTAACTCCATCCCCAAAATCTAGCCCAACAGGAAGAACTAGGAATATAGTAACGTAATTATGATTTCTATATAGCATATGCCTTTATCATTAATATTTGCCAATTAATAAAATCTTCTAACTAGGGTTTAGTAGTTTATTGTTGCTGATACTGACATGTGTTTTTGGGAAAAAGTTTTCATTCAAATTTATGGAATAGATAAAATTTTGTTTGATAAGAATAACTGATATGCTAAAACTTGTTTCTATAACTTGTAGTGTTTTGGGAGATTTATCAAACAGAAATGAAAAGGTCAATAATTTTTGCTAAAAATTTTAGAAGCAAAGAAAATTTAAGTCAACAGACATCAATTAAATGATAAATATTTGTCTAGAGTCTATTCTTAAAAAGTCACAGGATAGTTGAGACGATGAATTAATACACTCTTTTTATTCTGCCTTTTCTCTGACTTATATCATTTCTTCCCTTGATCCCAGCCCCAAAATAATCTCACTCTGTCTACATCTTGATCATGTTCAGCCTTGATAGATTAATATCAAACACATCTGAAGAAAGCGTTAAGATGTGTGCCTTATTTTCCTTATGCAACAAAAACATACAGGTATTTATAAACTGCAGAATTAAGAAATTCCCCAAATCCGAACCAAACATTTCCAACAATATAAATCCCAACCTTTATCATTTATGGATTACTCATTTACCTCATGCCTAGTCCTTCAATTGATCACCTCTAATCATTACAAAAACCCCACAAGTTGGGAGTTAGTAAATCAGGAAACTAAGGCTACTCTGTTTGCATGATAAAACATCTGCTAGCTCCCGAAACATTTAATTTGTCACATGTAATTTAAAATTACATGTTTTATTTTTTCATTTTTTTAAATTGACAAAGTTGTGTGTATTTATCGTGTACCACATGATGTTTTAAAGCATACATACATTCTGGAATAGTTAAATCTAGCTAATTAACAAGCTCATTACCTCATATCACTTTTGTGGTGAGAACACTTAACATTTAACTCTATCTGCATTTTTCAAGAGTATATCATCATTAACTATAGTCACCACACGGTACAATAGATCTCTTAAACTTATTTCTTCTATCTAACTGTAATTACATATCCTTTGACCAGCATTTCCCCATCACTACCTCTTTTCTACTCACCCTAGCCTCTGGTAACCATTATTCCACTCTCTGCTTCTATGAGTTCAAATCTTTTAGATTCCACATGTGAGTGTGAACATGTGGTATTTGTCATTCTGTGCCTGGATTATTTCACTTAGCATAAAGTCCTCCAGGTTCACCGTGTTGTGACAAATGGCAAAATTTCATTCTTTTTTATGGCTGAATAGTATTCCATTCCGTATATAGACCAGATTTTCTTTATCTGCTCATGGACATGTAAGCTGATTTCATATCTTGGCTATTGTGAAGAGTGCAATAAACATGGCAGTACAGATATATGTTTGACATGTTAATTTTATTTCCTTTAGATATATATATGCAGTAATGGAATTGTTGATTATATGGTTGTTCTATTTTTAATATTTTGAGGAAATTTCATACTATTTTACAAAAGGGCTATCCTAATTTACATTCCCACCAACAGTGTAAGAGTTCCCTTTTCTCCACATCCTCAGCAACACTTAACTTTTGTGTTTTTGATAGTAGCCATTTTAAAAGGTGTGAGGTGATTTGTCATTTTGTGGTTTTGATTTACACTTTCCTAAAGGTTAGTGATGTTGTTTATTTTTTCACATAACTGTTGGTCATTTGTATGTTTTGTTTTGATAAACGTCTATTCATGTCTTTTGCTTATTTCTTAATCAAGTTATTTGTTTTCTTGCTATTGAGTTATTTGAGCTCCTTACATATTTTGGATATTAACCAAATATATAGTTTACAAGTGCTTTCTCCCATTCTGTAGATTATCTCTTCACTCTAATGATTGTTTCCCTGGTTGTGCAGAAGCTTTTTTAGTTTGACGTAATCTATGTGTCTCTTTTTGCTTTTGTTGCCTAAAATTTTGAAAACATATCCAAAAAATCACTGCCCAGACCACTTTCTCGGAGTTTTTGCTCTATGCTTTTTTCTAATACTTTTATACTTTTGAGTCTTCCATTTAAATCTTTCACCCACTTAGAGTTCATTTTTGTGTATGGTGAGAGACAAGGATCTTATTTTCTTTTTCTGCAAGTGTATACCTAGATTTCCCAATACCATTTATTGAAGAGACTGTCCTTTCCCCATTGTATGTTCTTGGCACCTTCGTCAAAAATCAGTTAGCTCTAAATGTATGGATTTATTTCTAGGTTATCTATTCCGTTCCATTGGTTGACATGTCTGTTTTTACACTAGTATTACGCTGTTTGGGTTACTATTTTTTTGTAGTATATTTTGAAATCAGGTAGTTTAATGCCTCTAACTTTGTTCTTTTTCCTCAAGATTGCTTTGGGTATTTGGAGTCTTCTAGCATTCCATACAAATTTTAAGATTTTTTTTCTATTTCTATGAAGAATGGCATTAGTATTCTAATGGGGATTGCACTGAATCTGTAGATCACTTTGAGTAGTGTGGACATTTTTACAATATTTATTCTTCCATTTCATGAACAGGCAATACATATTTTATTGTGTGTTTTTAAATTTATTTTATAAATGTTTTATAGTTTTCAGTGTACAGGTCTTTCAACTCTCTAGCTAACTTCATTTTTAAGTATTTCATTTTTTTGTAGCTATTGTACATTGAATTGTTATATTCATTTCTGTTTTCAGATAATTTAAAGTGTAAAGAAATAATATTAATTGTTGTATGTTTATTTCGTATTCTGCAACTTTATTAAATTTATTTATTAAACTTAACAGTTTTTCAGTAGAGTATTTAGGGTTTTCTATATATAAGATCATGTCATCTACAAACAAAGATAATTTTACTTCTTCCTTTCCAGTTTGGATGCTTGACTTTTATTTACTTCTCTTGTCTAACTGCTCTGGCAAAGACTTCCAGTACTATGCTAACTAAACATGTTAAAAGTGGGCATTCCTGTTTTGTTTCAGATATCAGAAGAAAAGCTTTCAACTTTTAGCAGTGTGTTTGTCATACACAGCCCTTATAAAAGTTACATTTAAAATTTTTCAGTTTTCATTTGTGTATTTAGCTATAAGATTTAAGCTGAACTTTCTGGGTCCACAGAAAAAGTTATGTTTTTATGAAGATTTGTATTTTTAAAATAATTGTTTATAAAAAGTTAACTATGCAAAAATGTGAAACTGTTGGCTAAGTGAATTTCAGTGGAATCTCCTTATGAATGTGTATTTTATCTTTTTCTTTCAGCTTCTCTCCCTACCTCCACCCTACACACCTCGATAATTCAGAATTGATTAATAGGGAAAAACATTTCTGTGTCTTAATATTGTGTCCTTTCTTCTAATGTCTCCAGTTTTGCCTACAATGTATTCTCTGAGCTTCTTTTAAAAAAGGGACTATTTCCAATTCATCTGTATTACCTCAATGTGTAACAACATGCTTACCACGTAGTAGATAATTACTAAGAGTTTAATAATTTCCCATTTTAACCCTTTCTTGTGCTGGAGGTACTTTCTTTAAGGGGATTTTAATAACTAACTACACCTTTTTCTGTCCAAAGTCTGAATAACATGAAATATAGATCCACTGAGATGTGTGGATCACTTGAGGCCAGGAGTTTGAGACCAGCCTGGCCAACATGCTGAAACCCCATCTCTAATAAAAACACACAAAAAATTAGCCCAACATGGTGGCGGGCACCTGTGATCCCAGCTACTCAGGAGGTCAGCTACTCGGGACACCATTATTACCGATAAGTATTTAGTTGGAGAAAGAATTTTAGTGCAAGAGCACAAAGGGCCTCATAACTGAATCCAAGAATTTTTAATCCCAAAGTCCAAGCAAGGTGGGCCCAAGTGGACTTCACACATCCACTTCCTGCTCCAGAGAATAGAGATACTAGTGGGAGAGTAGAAAAGAGAGAGCAGAAAGATGGAGCTAAGCCACATGTGCCTAGCTATTACTCTCAAAGTTACCAGGCAAGTGATTATCTTCATCTCCCCAAGGATGAAATAAATAGTGTATTGGAGAGAGACTTGGACTTATATTCATAAAGCTCCCTTCACAGGAAAGAGAAACATCAGGAATGAGGAAGAAGTAATCCCAATTAATATTAGATAGCTTTCGTCGGTACCTCCAAATTGAGTGTTAGTTTGTAAGTTAAACGATAAACTGCAGGATCAACTTTATTCACTAATTTTGATAGGAGAGCTCTTCATAGGAAGAGAAAGCTTAGCATAGCATAGTAGCAATAGTTGATGGCAAAAGGAAGTGTGACAGAGCAGGAAGGCCTTTCTAGTTTGTATTTAAGGACACACACACACACACACACACACATCCCCTAGAACTAAAAGTGGTTATGTGTAGGAGGTGGAGAAAAATCAAAATGATGAAATATTTGTCACTACCTCCCTTTGGGTAACTGTAGAAGTTCCCAGGAGAAATGGCCAAAACAACCAAGTGAGGCTCAGGGCAGCTTATGTTAGAAATAGTTTAGCAGAATATGAAGAGCTGATCCAGAAGTTTTTAGGAAAGGTTTAAAATCAGATCACCAAATTTTGTGTGAATAGAAAAACTTGGGAGTTGAAGTTACCTCAACTGGAATATCTGGAGGGCATTATGAGGGAAAGGCATATTTTAAAGATAGCATACAGTTATTCTTGGATTTCAAATGAGTACTTCAGAATCATACTTTGAAATTTACATAGATTATTTGTTTCAGTAGCTGCTTGATACTTTTCAAGGTTGACAGTCTATCTGAATACAACCGATAATAACAACTAGCATTTATTTATTGTGATTCTTGACCCAATGGTTAGTCTTTAAGGTAATTTTCCAACTCTTTGAATTAACTTACTATTTGAATTAACTTTATTTTTAAAGGTGGCAGAAGGTAGCATCATACAAAAAAGGAAAGACATTGGAGTGAGAGTCAGAGAATCAGGTACTGGGTACTCAACCAACCCACCTGAGAGATTTCCACTTCTTTAGATACATTGTACAGAACTGAAATGGAAAGAAGTCTCAGAGAGAAACTTTTTACATATCATCATTTTATGGAAGATGCCTCTGAGACTTTAGGGAAAGTGTTTTCCCAAGGAACTGCAGTGAGTCCATGACAGAGCTAGGATTATATTCCAGATATTCTGGCTGCTGGTTTAGTTATTTTCCTCTAAATAATCTCTATGATATCTACCATTCTGTGTTTATAGTGACTTCCTCTTTGGCACATTTCATCCCTAAAGTGTGGTTAGGGTATATATTCTTACTCCTCCCACTACTTCTCTTTACAGATGTGGAAGTAGAACTGAGAGTGTAGGAATCACTTACCGTGTACTGGGAGGTACAGGTTAGCCATTCTGAAAACAAAGATACAAAGTCCAAATTTCTCTTAGAATAATTTACAAGAAGAGTTAAACTTCAACTGAACTCTCTAGTCATATACCTAATCCCCTACCACTATCCTTCTTGTCAGCATAGAACAACAAAAGAGTTAGGTGACCCTCTCTGAGAGGTGCGGGCATGGCTCTCTTTTAAGGAGAAAAGACACTTCAAGAGACAGTTTTATAAATGTTTTGATTCCCAACGTCTGACCTACTGCTTGATAGGTTAATATTAAGGAATACATGGTAAAATATTCTTCAGCATAATTCTAGAGTCCCTCCAATCCTGTGGTTATTATTTGTATTCTACCATTCATTTTCAAAGTATGGACAGCTCCAAAGTGGGATTACCCATATTGTAAAGAAATGCCAGATAGTACTACTACATTCCTGTATAGGAACCAGACGTTTACTCCACCCTTCCCCCCCAGCCCCCGAGTGTTTATGACAACTGGCCATCCTGTGTCCTAAAGAACAGTTATCCCTGAATTAACTCTTATTTCCCTATTACCTCATTGGTTCCAGTGAACACACATCAGTATTTAGGAGTATCTTTTTCAATAACAATGACTACGACCCGGAAAGATCGTTTTATTTTGACTCTTGAGTGTACTACGTGAGGTATGGGTTAGAAGCTGCCTGGACATCAACATGTGCTATTTCACAATTCCATTATTGTTATTTTGTTTTCTCATGCAAAGCCAAGAAGCAGCAGATGCTAGAAGTGGCCATCCACTCTTCACCTGTGCAAGATTGCCCTGCCTATTCTAATATTACACACAGGCTCCACAGTTACCCCCTGGCATATAACTTCTTAAGACAGGAGGCAGAATTATCCAGTGAGTCTTCCTGCCTCCCCTGTGGGGTCAGGGTTCCCCTTTCCCCTTTCAGTTCAGTCATCCTTGTTATCTTCGTAACACTTAGCAAAAGATAACAGATTAAGCCAAGTGCAGAGATAATGAAATATAAATTAGTAGGTTTTCTAGCCTTTATCCACAGTCCTGTCAGAGTGTATTATCTGATAGATTGAGTTCACAGCAAGTCAGTTAAATTTTCCCTTATCAGAAACTGAGTGTGAAGTGTGGTAATGTTGCTAAGTGCAGAACAAAAATCTCTCTCTTTTGCATCCCTTGACTGCTCCAGGCAACATTCTTGGAAACCTCTGACTAGGAAGGAGGAGAAGACCCTGAGATATATACAGTGTGACAAGCCAGGAGGCTATGCTTCTCTGGTAACCATCCTATGAACGGCAGTCGCCTGTGGCTGTGACATTACCACACTTTGCTCAGCTTCAGAAAGGGAAATTTAACTGACGACTGCTATGAACTGAAGCCACAGCCTAAACCAGATAATACACCCTGACAATACTGTCAGGCAAAAAAGGCTGTGTTCCCATTGATTTCATTGCATTAGAGACATATTACCCTGAGCAGTGTGTGTTCAAGGGTATATTGTGCACACTGTGGGAATATCAAAGGGGATGCACATTGATTCAGGCAGAAGCAGGCCTCCAAGAGAAGAATCTCCGGAGTGGCCTGCCTGAAACATGCAGCATTTGGTACAATGGAGAAGACGATGCAATTGATGGTAATTATAACTTGGTTCCCCATCTGTAATAACTGTGACCTTCTGGGTTTATTTGAGAGAGGAAACCAAATTCAAAAGTATGAAGAGCAACACTGAATCTCTGTTTTTTGCAGAAAGGTTGCAGATGTACTACAAAATATGCAGGAAATGAGGAATGTGAAAGCAATGTTTGAATCATCTCATAGTTTGCTAATTACTTCATTTGGTTCCATTTGTAGATACGAAGCTCTCTAGAAGTTTCTTATTGTTTTAACTATCACGTATCAGCCTTTACCACAAAACAATGGCACATGTTCACACAAATAAGTTAACATCCCTATTTCAAATGATTAATTTGAGAAAACATTAAAATTCACACACTAATGCAAAACAAAAAGAATCAGAGAAAAGTATTTCATAATTTATATTTTTAAAAATCATAAAGGTACCTCATAATTTTTTAAATACATTTTTTAATATTGTTTGTGTATGCCCTATATGGATCAGGAGGGCAAAAAAGGCAAAAATGCAGCAGAAAAGAAATACATTTTTACTTCTTATAAAATAAAAAAGACTACGTTCTAAAAATATCTTGAGATTTAGGCTCAAAAAATCAATTCATTAATACTGTCTTTAAAAAAAAAAGTATTAAGTAATCTCTAATTCAGGCTTCCTAGAATCTTTTTCTTAAATCTTTTGACTTTAAAGTCGTCCAAAGTACTGATCTCAAGATGATTCACCTCTCCCATCACTCTGACCATAATTCTTTCCATTTCTAAGATCTTTCGCTTTTTATACACCATCTGAGTTTTGGACTTCTGTAGCTCATTTGTTTTAACCATGCCCTATTGACATATGGGTGGTTATCAACATCAAAGCCTTAGTCATTTTCATCCTTAATTGTGTTTATGGACTCTCAACTTAAATACAGTAAGTTAACAATTCACTGTTGTCACTGGACAAAGCTGTCCATGCCTTTCTGAAGGAAGCATTAACCCATAATCAGGAGGGTGATTTATTGCTCAAAAGCCTCAGTTTTGATGGCATCATTTTTTTTATTAGAATAATAGACTAGTAATGTGGAAAAGGAGAACAATTAGTAAAGGGTGAAAAGAAGATTTGAGCATGCTTAAGTCTTTCATACCTTGTTCCCTCAGTTAAAGAATGACATCACTACTGAAAAACAAGATGACCAGCTTCTCCTTTACTAAAAGCCAAAATGATCCACTGAATAGGGAGGAAGGTAGGGAGGAAAGAGCCCTGGAAAGTTTGGGCTCAAATCACTTCTTTCTCTCAAGTCCTCAGCCACATTTCTGCAATCTATGCACACTTTTACCCTCAGTACCCATTTGTATGAGCAAGTACTTTACTTTTTAAAATTAAAGTATATTATATATAAATAAGCAAATAAAACATATTGAATTATTAATATAAAGATAAACTGTTACTACTGTAAAAAATATTAAATTATTAATATTGGTCAGGAGCGGTGGCTCATACCTGTAATCCCAGCGCTTTGGGACGCTGAGAAGAGTGGGTCATGAGGTCAGAAATTCGAGACCAGTCTGGCAAATATAGTGAAACCCTGTCTCTACTAAAAATACAAAAAATTAGCTGGGTGTGGTGGTACGCGCCTGTAATCCCAGCTAGTCGAGAGGCTGAGGCAAAAGAATTGAGTGAACCTGGGAGGCGGGGATGGCGCCATTGCACTCCAGCCCGGGCAACAGTGCGAGACTCCGTCTCAAAAAACAAAAATTATTAATATTAAGATAGCCTTAATTTAAAAATTAAATTGGTATAAAGAGTCAAGATTTACATAATGGTGAATTATATCATTTATGACATACTTTTATGATTTCAATTTTTTGCATTGGTTTCTACATTCAACATTAAAGCTAGTACATTTACTTTCATCTCTTACTATTGCCTGATATATTCCCTATATCCCTTTATTTCTAAATTTTATTGTTCATTTGCTGTGTCTTTTGTTAAGAGTGCATAGCCAAACCTTTCTTGAATACGTTCTGTGTCTTGTCTTTTAAATATGTTAATTATTGCTACATTTGAATGTATCTTGCCACCTTTTCCTCTATGATCTTTGCTTTGGCCCCAGCTTTCTCTTTATGGCCAAATTGACAGATTTTTCTTTTGTTAAGTGGTGCAGAAATTTTTCTTATATACAAACTATAATAGTGACCATTAGATTTTGAGCAAACTCATTAAAGTGCTACCAACATCTAGGTATTACCTGTAGCCTCTCCCTCATCCCAAGTGTGCCTAGGGTTGTCATGTCTAACTCAAACATCTTCCAGGTACAGACCTTGGATTTTATTTTCCAGTTTTACTTTTGATTTTTTGGATGTGTATGTTGGCACGGGAGAAAGAGGTACTGTGTGTGTGTGTGTGTGTGTGTGTGTGTGTGTGTGTGTCTATACTCACTTTGGATTAGTAAAGTATATCCTCCGATAACATTTTCAAAGGAATGTACAAAATGGCAAACCTTCTGAATTCATTGTTATTTTAAAAAGTCTTTTTATCTCCAAATTGAATCTAATTTTAGGATTCTATGTTTAAACATTTTTTCCTGCAGAACTTTTGCAAAATTATGCCATTTACTGAGAGTATCTAGGGTGTCCATGGATAATTATTTTGTTAATATCACTGTTATTTCTTTATGAATTACCTCTTTATTCTCTCTTGGAGCATTTATGATTTTCCCTCTACATTTTTAGAATTAAAAATTCTTTAAAAATTTACAGTTCCTTGTTACAAATTCTGGTTATAGCAACAGTTCAAGTGTCAAATACATTTTTGTGAATCATTCACAGAGTCAACAATTATTGTATACATATATTTATATTTATAATATATACATTATATACATATTGTTTGTCACTATGGATTATAATATTGAACAATAAATACAGCTCCATCCTGGTTAAGTCCACAAACCAGTAATTCAAATATGTGTATATTATATTTTGAGTAAGGGCTACAAAGCCAAAACACAATATAGGATGAGTATGAAATGGCCTGGGCAGAACAGAGTGAGGATTAGGGGACAAGTCAGAAAAAGTTTCCCTAAAGAAATAATACATAACACCACTCTTCAAACATGAGAAGGTATGCAGGTAGGTAGTTAGGTAAGGGGAAGAGAAGATGAGGAGATCTTTATCATTAACTTTACCCAGTAAAAGTATAAATGACACAAATAATAAATTAGAAAAAGTCATAATCCTTAACTAAAAAGTACCATTGATTTAAGCTATAAGCTATTATTTATAACGCCCTTTAAATGCTCCTGTTCCACAAATTGCTTTATCCTAAATTCTTGTCTATCAGATGAAACCAACACAGTAGAAAAATGAATAGTCTGGTGTTTTCAAACAACTTAACTGCTAACTCATACCATAGCCCACTTGACTCAGTGGTTTGTGCTCTATAAAAAAATTCTCACACCTCAAAGCACCTTTCCCTGACTGCCTTATATAGGAGCCTGGAGGGCATCATAGTATCGGAGTTAATCTCCCACTTGTAGATTAACAAATTCAAAGGTTGTGACTTATTTCTCAATAGAAAAACACTTATTTAAAAAAGACTAATGAAGAAGGAGCAGAGAGTGAGAATTTGAGATACTCTCTGGACTAAAGGTGGGGGACCCAGTTATATAATTTTGCAAGAATTTATTTGATTCTATAATTCAAACATTGGAGTCTGGGAAGCAACAGGGGACTCAAAAGCCAATGTGATACAAAATTTACTCATGTTTTTTCTTTCCTGAACTGTGAAGGTGTGCTCCTAGATGTACCATTACATGGTTTTAGAACTAGGACAATGACAGGTATAATGAGGTAACTCTATGGGAGGGCAATTCCAGGATTCCTCAAGGGTATGTGTATTCAAATCAAAGTTCACAGTTTAAACGTGATGCAGTATGTTCTCACTCCTAAGTGGGAGTTGAACAAAGAGAACACATGGACACAGGGAGGGGAACATCACACACTGGGGCCTGTTGGGGGGTGAGGGACAAAGGGAGGGATAGCATTAGGAGAAATACCTCCTATAGATGACAGGTTGATGGGTGTGGAAAACCACCATGGCACGTGTATACCTATGTAACAAACCTGCACATGCTGCATATATATCCCAGAACTTAAAGTATAATAATAAATAAATAAATAAGATGCGGTGGCAACACAGTACACAGTCTGAGGTCAGAGAGGCAATTATTCCTTTGCTCCAACCTCATGGCTTTCTCTATGTAGTAGAATCAAACAGGTCACAAATTGGAGAATAGGCAAACTTTGCTTTTGCTCCCTTAGTGGAATAACCAGAGGAATCAAAAGGTAAAATCAATGGCAAAATAATGACAAAAATCCTGTAATTGGGACATAATCTTTTTGTGGCTAATCCAACTATATCAGCAACTCACAAAGATCTTAGTGTTTTCGAATGTCATATAATTTCTATATATTAAATAATCATAATAATTATGCCCCATCGAAAAACAATTTTTCTTTCTCATTTTTATAAGGAGAAAAGTGGTAGAAGCAAACCCTTCAATTTGTTCCATCTGTTATATTCATGTGACTGTGTTTCTTTTTTCTTTTTTTCCTTTTTTCCACAGATCAACAAGATAAACCTAACTGCCTAGCTGCAAAAAAAGGATGAAAGGGGCTCTACTGTGAACCGAAGTTTCAGTTGAGATGCCTTATACTGGCTGATGTTCTGAAATTAGCATGAAACAGCACCAGAGGAAACAGAGGGATTCTTCCCTGTTGTACAAAGGACCCTGTGAACTTTCCAAATGCCTGAGATCTCATTACTGACAACATTTTTTGCCCTCCAAGTTTTCACATAGTGACCTTATGGCTTCTATTGGAGCACGGATGCAGATTTCCTCTCCAGTGAAATGGCATGAACAGAGTGAAAAACATAGTCTTTAAGAAGGCAAGCTGTGCACCACCGACATAATTAGGAAAGTTGCTTGGGAGGAGAGCGGTGGACATCTAATGGGCTAGCAAGGATAAGGTGGAAAATAAGAGCTTGGTTATGTAGTGGAAGCACTGTTTGAGTTTTCCTTTAGGTAGGCTGAAAAACAAAATATTAAGCCTGCTGAAACCCTTTCAGAGTTTGGGGATTAAAAGCTCTAAGGAAGCTTACACCACTGTAGGAAGGGAAGAGAGAGAAGTGTTCTGCCTTCAGTAGTTGTTTCTGATTACTACTCTTTTGAGCCAAATTCACTTCGAAAAGCAGCATTAATGTCAGCAGGAGAGAGCCTTAGAAAATGTTGTTAATTATTTCAATACAGAACACAGGATTTCAAGCAGACTATGTGACATATTTTCATTAAAGTTCAATAAAAATTTTACAAATAAGTATCTGATTTTACGAGTAAAAATCACAAGATCAAGGACTCTATTAGTCATTGTATTTTAAAGCTCTTAGAAGAATGCATGAATGAATACTGTGGCAGCTGTCAGCTTGTACACATTGCCAAACTTTCTTCATCTATTTAAAGACAATAATAATGGTCTCTATTTCAAAGAAATTTTCTGTAAGAATTAACAAGATAATACATGTAAAATACTTAAAAGTGTACTGTACCATAACAATGCTATCTGTTTTTTGTTGTTATAATTACAGATGAAAACCTAAATTGAGGCCAAGGTAGTGGCAACAGAGGGAAACATGATATTTGGAAAATATTTAAATAGTAAATTTGGGAAATTCTGGACACTCACTGGACACATGTATAACAAAGAAGGAATCAAGGATAATTCTTAGAATTTATCATAGACAGCTGAGTATATGGAATGTCAACAATTGAAACAAGGAGTACCAAAAGAGGATAAAGGTTGAATGAGAAAGATAATGAAGGCAAGTTAGGAAATCCTGAGGTCCTCATGGATTTTTACCAGGGCAGGACAACCAACTGCCTGGTCTTAGAAGGTAAAGAGCTTTTAAGGAAAAAAAAAAAAAAAAAAACCTGCACGAGAGGCCTTCAGATAATCTGGTTAAGTTTAGTGATATGGAAACAAAATATTAGAGAAGGTGGAAGAGAATGATTTAATGGTGTCAAATACAACAAAAACAGGGAGAAAAACAATTTCAGAGAAAGGGAACAATATGAATAGAAGACTGAAGGACAGAATGGGGTTCTGTGGCTAATACTAGGGAAAGATAAAAGAAATAATGTAAAATTAAACTAAAGATGAAAGCATAGCTATAATGAAGGGCCTATAATACTCTGATCTTTGCTTGAGGACAATAGGGGACCATTGAATAGCTACAGACAGAAGTGTGATATAATCACAGTTGGTCATTAGGAAGACATTTTTAAAACACGGACAATAGATGAGAGTGTAACAAGCCTGGAATCATAATGACCATTTAGGAGACTATTCCAAGAATCCAAGGTAGGAAATGATAGTAGCCAGACAAGTTTGTGGCCCTAGGATAGTTAAGCAGAAAGATCCAAGACATCTTTTAGAAGGCTGGAGATATAGAGGAGATAAAGATGAAAACCCAGTTTGGGACCAGGCATCTGCATAGAAAAGAGTGAACACAGGAGGAGAGGTAGGTTTGCTGGGGAAGAAAAACAGTTCCAGTTTAGATGGGTTGAAAATTTCTATTTCAATTAAACATCTGATTGGAGATGTTGGCAGATGTGTATACAGATGCTCCTTAAATTATGTGGGGTTACATCCTGATAAACCTATTGTAAGCTGAAAACTTTTTTCATTTATTTATTTATTTTGAGATAGAGTCTTGCACTGTCGCCCAGGCTAGAGTGCAGTGGCATGATCTCGGCTCACTGCAACCTCCACCTCCCAGGTTCAAGTGATTCTCCTGTCTCAGACTCCCAAGTAGCTGACAGGTGCCTGCCATCACGCCCAGCTAATTTTTGGTATTTTTAGTAGAGACAGGGTTTCACCACGTTGTCCAGGCTGGTCTCGAACTCCTGACCTCATTATCCATCTGTCTCAGCCTCCCAAAGTGCTGGGATTACAGGCATGAGTTACTGCACCTGGCCTGAAAACTTTAGACTTACAATATTTTCAATTTATAATGGGTTTATCTAGACCAACTCCATTGAAGGTTGAGGAACATACTCAATGTTTATTGTTTTCATACCATCATAAAGTTGCAAAGTTTTCAGTTGAACCACCATAAGTGGAAACTCTGTACAGATTTTGGTTTCAGGACAGAAAACTGTATTGGCAACACAGATAAGGAAGCCATTTGTCTACGAATTAAATTTGGGGTCACAGGAGAAGGTGATAAACTATGGATCATGGTAAAATAAAGCAGCACAGGAAAGAAGTTGAGGGGCACTAATATCAAGAGCAGAAGAGAAAGAGTCTGAAAAAATAACTGTGAAGGAATGACTATTAATAAACGAGGAAGAGACCATCCTGGCTAGCACAGTGAAACCCCGTCTCTACTAAAAAATACAAAGCATTAGCCAGGCGTGATGGCGGGCTTCTGCAATCCCAGCTACTCGGGACGCTGAGGCAGGAGAACGGCGTGAACGCAGGAGGCGGAGCTTGCAGTGAGCCAAGATTGCACCACTGTACTCCAGCCTGGGCGACAGAGTGAGACTATCTCAAAATAAATAAATAAATAAATAAATAAGGAAAACCTGATAGATCATATTACAGTGATACTGACAAACACTTCTGGAAGAAAGTAGCTCGATAATTAACAGGTTAAAATAATTTTAAAAAGTCAAGCAAGTTGAGCACAAAAAGTATTCACTGGCTCTAGAAACAAGGTCACCAATGACCTTGAGAAGAGAACTAGTGAAGTGGTAGGATTGTTTTAGATAGTGACCCCTCTTAATAGAGATAGTCATACCTAGGAAGAAGTACAATTTTGACTAGATTTTAAAAGACGAAAAATGAAGAGACCTAAAAGAATGGGTGTATAAGATCAAAGGATACCAAGGAAAAGAAACAGTGTGAGAAAATCTAAGTAACTTTACAAAAATGATGGGAGGTGAATTATTATATTCTTATGTTGTCCTTGGGGATACTTGTCTTATGAACATTAATGCCCATTTCCTCATACTTTTAACCCCTTGGTTGTTTCTACGTGGAATGCACCTTCTATTTTACTCAGCTTGTCTGAGTCTTAATCTTAGTCATGATACAACAGAGGTTCTATAAAATTCCTTCAATAATAATAGCAAACACTTGCATTTACTTAAGATATGCCAGCAAAGTTCTATGTGCTTTATATGCATTAGCTAATTTAACCCTTAAAAACATATACGGTAGATACTATTATTAGAATAAATGTGAAAACTGAGACAAGGAGAATTCAGTAGCCTGGCAAGTGGTAGAGATGGCATCAACCCCTGAGGGTTTTTCGCTTGAGACTGTGTTCTTAACCACCAGAAATACTGCCTCTCTCTAGAAATCATTATTAAGATGATTTATTTATCAGTTAGCAATTCTAGCTGGGATTGTTTTTAGCTGTGCACATACACATGCATGTATGTATGTATTATGTATTTTCTCTAATCATTTAATTGTGAGGTCCTTAAACAAAGAATATTTATCAACATTTGTTGATTTTTGACAATCCAGCTTCCAGTGGTTTTTCTTCTTGTAATGCACCCAATATTTCATTTAGAAAAATGCCCTATCTCATCTCTTCCATACATTTCCACTTTAGTCAGCATACCAAAATCTCCTGGACACTGATTGATTTAGTAGACTCCAACTAAATTCAGAGTGAATCCTTGAATTTGTGGAAGAAACAGAAATACTGTCTTTTTTATTGAACCTAAACCTTGAAGAATATGAGCTTGAACTTCTCAAACGAGCTGTATGGAGCTTAAGAACAAAAGACAGAGAAGGCTGATCTAAAAGAAGCAAGAAATTAAAAGAAAAGGAGGAAGTGAGAAGAGAAAAGAGGGAAGAGGAGAAAAAACATAAAAAGGGAGATAGGAAAGATAGGAAAAGAGATAGGAACATAGAAATCAAAAAAGGAAAAACATTATTTTGAGAAAATTCTTTTAACTGATCTAATAACTTTCATACAGGTTGTCGTATTTAATGTTTTCATAAAAATCCTGTGCAAATAAATGGCATGACTAAGACTCAATCAGCTCTACTTTCAGATATTTGATTATTTACAACTTCATGCAGTTTCTTACAAGGTGTGAAAAGCAGAAAAACTTTTGTTTTATATACAGTGTGCAATATGAATTTGGTTGATATTGATGATAATCATGTTGATGTGTTATAAAAGGCATACTCGTTTTAAACATAATGTTGTGAAATTTTATTCTAAAAATATCTAGTTTAATATACTGAAAATATCATGATTAATGTTTAAAACTCTGAGAAAAGACTAAATATTTACTTTTAAATAGTATAGGGGTTCTTGTGTTACAAACTGTTACAGAAAAATTATACATTTTAACAATAAACCAAGGTCATACTTTGTTTTTAAAAGAGACACTTAAGAGGTTTTTTTTTGCTCCTGGGGTAATTAGAGAATATATAGACATAATGACAAAATTAATTATTTATAACATTAAATCCTGCTTCCCCTCAACCTCCACTTCCCTGCCAAAATTAATCGGCTATGTTTTACTCTCTCCCTATTGCAATAAAGAGCAAGGGGTCACTCAAGTTCTTTTCTTTCAGATTTCATTGCTTTCAGGAGAATTTCTAAATTCTTCATTCATTAAACTAAGTTTGACCATGTAAGTTATTAGATCCTTGAAAATATCTCAATGTCAACTGAAGTAAACCATCATAAATTGAGCCTTAATTATGTACCAAGAAGAGTGCTAGAACCTAGAACTAAGAAACTAATTCAAATACATCCCAGCCAGGCAGGGTGGCTCACGGCTATAATCCCAGCACTTTGGGAGGCTGAGGTGGGCAGGTTACCTGAGATCAGAAGTTCAAGACCAGCCTGGCCAACATGGTAAAACCCCATATCTACTAAAAATACAAAAAGTAGCTGGATGTGGTGGTGTATGCCTGTAATCCTAGCTACTCTGGAGGCTGAGGCTGGAGAATCACCTTAACCTGGGAGGCAGAGGTAGAAGTGAGCTGAGATTATGCCACTGCACTACAGCCTGGGTGACAGAGTGAGATTCCATCACAAAAAAAAAAAAAAAAAAAAAAAAGAAAGAAAGAAAGAAAAGAAAAAGAAAAAAAAGTATAGTCCCTAAATGCAAAAAGTCCCTAAATGTAATAGACATGCAAACCAAAATTTACAAAATAGGGTAAGAGGAGCCATAAAACAGAAATATAAACAGCAGAATCCAGAGGATGATCAACTTTTTAAAGCAGAAATAGGGAAGGATAGATAGCTTTGAGCTGATCTTTAGACTGAGGAATTCACTAAGGTAAGGGTATTCCTAGCAATGGAAAGAGTATGTATGAAGGCCTAATATCATGAAATAACACGGTTTATTTTGAGTTATAAACAGGTTGTTGTTACCACAATATGATGCACATTGATAAACTAGCTGGGTATAACCCAGGAGAGGAAGTCAGGGTTTCTGCCAGGAAAAATTCTTATGTAGTATTTTGAAAGTTTACTCTTAGGGAATAGATACATTACACTAACAGTGAATTCTAAAGATATATATAAGGCTATCCTTTTCAGTATTGATTATTTTATTCAAAAATTGGAAACATCCAACCTAGTCTTTGAGATGACATTGGTTAAAATTTACAGTTAATCGGTGTAGGGCAGTAGTAACTACTCATTTCATAAATCAAACACAGAAAGATGTACATGATAATATGATTGGTTAAAAAAGAAAAGGAGAGCATTTTTAGCACATAACGTATTAAATCCCAGTTCTAATTCCAGTACTGGCTTTAGTTAGTGCTATTTTTGAGATGATGTGGTGGTGATGTTTTTTACTCTTTCCTGCAATTTCCTAACTTTTTAAAACATGAACAATCACTATTTCTATGAAGAGGTAAAAACAATAAAGCCATTGCCATTTTTACTTTTGTAAAACATTTGAAAACTGAATTCTGCTCTCCAAGTGCTCTGATCTAGCAGTACAGAAAGATAAATAATGTTTATGAAAAGATGATGCTACAAAGTATTAAGAAATAAATGAGTGGTACCAAATATATACTCATTTGATGTCACCATCAGTATTTAGTCACCAAAGCCAGAAGTATCTGAGAATTTGTATTAGACTGTTTTCACATTGCTATAGAAAGATACCTAAGACTGGGTAATTTATAAAGAGAGGAAGTTTAATTGATTCACAGTTCCACACGGCTAGAGAGGCCTCAGAAAACTTACAGTCATGGTGGAAGGGGAAGAGGTATGTCTTACATAGCGGCAGGCGACAGAGAGCAATGCATGAAGGGGGAGGAGCCCCACACTTATCAAACAACCAGTGAGAATTCAGTCACTATCATAAGAACAGTATGGGGGAAACCACCTCCATAATACAATCATCTCCCACCAGGCTTCGCCCTAAACATGACATGGGGATTATGAGGATTACAATTCGAGATGGAGATTTGGAGGGGGACACAGAGCCAAACCATATCAGAATTATTCTTGATGTTTTCCCGAGTAACTATTCTTTCTACATTAAACCATCTAGTAACTCCTGTCAATTATATTTACAAAATACTTATCATAGTCTTCTCTTTCTCTTCATCTCCATTACACTGTTTTAGCTTAAGCTTTAACTATCTCATCACCGAGATGATTTCTAACTAGTCTCCTTTTCAACAATCTGGTTCTGATAAAATGTATCCTTTACATGGTTGCTAAAACAGACAGCACAAAACATTTACCTGACTGTTTTATCTATAATTTTAAAGCCCTTTTGGGCCAAGCTCTTCATAGCATAGCGACAGGGTTGTCAGCACAAGATATAAGACCCTTCATGCCTTGGTCTCTGATTTTTTTCTTAACTTCATTCACCAATCTATGTCTTACACTTCACGTGTCAAGATCCTTTCTGCTGATAACTTCCAAACACACAAGCTATTTCTTACATTGATATCTTTTAGATACTTGGGCCTCATTTCTAGAGTTTTCTGCTCCCATTTTCAGCTAGCCTAGTCATCATTCAAGTCTCAGTTTAATTATCATCTTTTCCTAATCTTAAACCCAGCCTAATTTAAGTAGGCTTGGTACCCCTTCTTGTTATTTTTATTAAAATATTCTGTTCACAACTCTATTACTACAGTAACACATTACTTCTAATTGTCTATTTATATATCTGCCTTATCTTACTAAATTAATCTTTTTGAGAAAAGATACTGTGTGTTAATTCACTTTGTATCTGAGCACCTAGCACAAGGCCTGTAAGTGCTCAAGTACATGCAAAACAAATTGGAAGGGCTCATATTAGCTTGG
Source organism: Papio anubis (assembly GCF_008728515.1). Lineage (NCBI taxonomy): Eukaryota > Metazoa > Chordata > Mammalia > Primates > Cercopithecidae > Papio > Papio anubis. Next base: position 48,763,680 of record NC_044981.1, read on the forward strand.
GCAGGTAGTAAACTGTTCACTCAGAAAGTGAGACTTCAGTCATTCTTAAGGATTGGTAAAGAGTCAGACAAGCAAAAGATGGTAATTCCAAATAAAATGGGTTGAGTGAAATTTTCACTAAAGTTTCCAGGCTGGCATGTGCAAACATGTTCAGAGGAATCTCAGTACAACTGGAGTTGAAAAGTTTCTTCAGATGAGAAAGGTAGCTTGGAGTCCTGTAGTTTCTTTAAGAAGTAACACTACTAAAAAGAGTAAGGGGACATTAAATGATTTGAGTCTCTAGTGACCACGATTTTAAAAAAAAGTAAAAACTTTCATATCTTAAAAGTCCCAATACAGAGAGTAGGGAAAATAAAATAAAATGATCAGAAGGTTTTTGAAGTAGTTTAGCACCGATTATGGTAATAAGAATAGGAAGAAAATATATATGATATTAAAAAATAATTTTCACTGGTTGATTGAATCAAAAGATCTGATAAAATAAAGCATAAAGGATAATTTGGAATATTCAAAACTGAGAGTGAAAATTATGCTCCTGTTATAAATAATAAGAACTTCTAAAAGTAAACCAATATTAGGAAGTCGATAGAGAGTTTTGATTTCTCCCATGTTAACATTAATATGACTATGTCTGAGTGGAAATATGGAGCAAGTTAGTGAAAATGTAGAACTAGATCTGTAACAGCAGGGCAGAGCTAATGATACTAAGTTTAAAAATTATACCCAAAAAAACAAAATAAAATACAAGTTGGCACCCACTAATATGGCTACAAACAAAAAGAGAAAACCGAGTATTGGCAAGCATGTGGGAAGATCTGGATCCCTCCTACATTCCTGGTGGGAACGTAAAATGGTATGGCCAATCTGGAACATAGTTTGGAAGTTACTTCCAAAGTTAAGCTTGAATTTACCATGTTATCTGGCAATTGTACACTTACAAAGCTACCCAAGAAAAATGAAAATGTGTCCACACAAAGACTTGAATATTCATAGCAGCATTATTCATAATAAACCAAAATTAGAAAATCAAGATATCCATTAATTAACGGATAAACCCACTATGGTATACTTATATAATGAAATATTATTCAACAACGAAAAGCAATAAACTATCCATACATGGATGAACTTTAAAAGCATGGTAAGTAAATGAAGTAGAACACAAAAGACTATATTTTCTGATTCCATTTATATTATGTGTCCAAAAAAAGACAAATTTACAGAAGTCAAAAACAAGATGTTTGTTGCCTTGAATTGTGAGTGAGAGCAGGAATTAACTACCAATGGGCATGGAAGAACTATTAGGGGTCATGGAAGTAACCCTTGAAACTGCACTGTGGTAACATTTGCACAATTCTATAAATTTACCAAAAACCATTACATTGTACACTTACAATTGAGAGGTGACAACATGATAGCAGCCCTGGCTCTCGGTGCCTCCTCGGCCTCCGCGTCCACTCTTGTGGCACTTGAGGAGTCCTTCAGCCTGCCACGGCACTGTGGGAACCCCTCCCTGAGCTGGCCAAGGCTGGAGCCGGCTCCCTCTGCTTGCGGGGAGGTGTGGAGGGAGAGGCGCAGACGGGAACCGAGGCTGCGCGCGGGGCTCGCGGGCCAGCGCGAGTTCCGTGTGGACGTGGGCTAGCAGGCCCGGCACTCGGAGCGCCGGCGAGCGCCGCCCGCCCGGCCAGTGAGGGACGTAGCAGCCAGGCGAGCAGCTGCAGAGGGTGCGCCGGTGGTCAGCCAGCACTGCACTCGAATTCTTGCTGGGCCTCAGCTGCCTCCCTGCGGGGCAGGGCTCGGGACCTGCAGCCCGCCCTGCTCAAGCCTACTCCCCACCCCCAGCCGTGGGCTCCTGCGCCACCGAGGCTCCCCTGCTAGCGCCTCCCCCAGCGCCGCAGCTCCCGTCGGGATCCCATCGACCGCCCAAGGGCTGAGGAGTAGGGGCCCACAAAGCGGGACTAGCGGGCAGCTCCGCCTGCAGCCCCTGTGCGGGATCCACTAGGTGAAGCCAGCTGGGCTCCTGAGTCTAGTGGGGACTTGGAGAACCTTTATGTCTAGCTAAGGGATTGTAAATGCACCTATCAGCACCCCGTGTCTATCGCAAGGTTTCTAAATACACCAATCAATACTCTGTGTCTAGCTAACAGGTTGGGGACTTGGAGAAGTTTTCTGTCCAGCACTTTGTGTCTAGCTAAAGGATTGTAAACGCACCAATCAGTACTCTGTATCTAGCTCAAGGTTTGTAAATACACCAATCGGTACTCAGTATCTAGCTCATCTAGTCGGTACTTGGAGAACTTTTCTGTCTAGCACTCTGTGTATAGCTAAAGGATTGTAAATGCACTGATCAGCACTCTGTGTCTAGCTCAGAGATTATAAACGCACCAATCAGCGCTCTATCAAAATGGACCAATCAGCGCTCTGTAAAACAGACCAATCAGCTCTCTGTAAAGTGGGCCAATCAGCTCTCTGTAAAATGAACCAATCAGCAGGATGTGGGTGGGGCCAGATAAGGGAATTAAAGCAGGCTGCCTGAGCTACCCTGAGGCAGTGGGCTTAACTCCTTTTCCACATTGTGGAAGCTTTGTTGTTTTGTTTTTTGCAATGAATGTTGGTGCTGTTTACTCTTTGGGTCCATGCCAGCGTTTATGAGCTATAACACTCACTGTGAAGGCCTGTAGCTTCACTGGTGAAGTCAGTAAGACCGGAAATCCACAAGAAGGAAGAAACTGCCAACACATATGAACATCTGAAGGAACAAACTCTGGACACGCTATTTTTAAGAACTGCAGTAGACCACGAGGGTCCGCAGCTTCATTCTTAAAGTCAGCGAGACCAAGAACCCACCAATTCTGGACACACAATGACTGAATACTATGGTATGTAAATTCTGTTTCAATGAAGTTGTTAAAAATCATGTTTTGGAAATGGCAGTTGAAGTTTAGGAAGTTGTTGTAACCGCAGGAAAGAGAAAAGAAAATAACTGAGAACAAATAACCAAATTTTGAGGGTATTTTTAATTTTATTCTTGAGGATTGCTATGGATTGGCTGTGCCATCACCCAAATCTCAACTTGAATTGTATCTCCCAGAATCCCCACATGTTGTGAGAGGGACCCACGGGGAGGTAATTGAATCTTGGGGTCCATCTTTCCCATGTTAGTCTCCTGATAGTGAATAAGTCTCTTGAGATGTGATGGGTTTATCAGGGGTTTGTGCTTTTGCTTGTTCCCCATTTTCTCTTGCTGCTGCCATGTAAGAAGTGTCTTTTGCCTCGGGCCATGATTCTGAGGCCTCCCCAACCATGTGGAACTGTAAATCCAATTAAACCTCTTTTTCTTCCCGCTCTCAGATATATCTTTGTCAGCATCTTGAAACAGAGTAATACAAGGACTAAAGATGAGAAGATGAACTAATTATGAAACCAAAGCGTAGGCTGAGAAGTCAGAAAAAGAAAAAAAACTATGAAGTTAAAAATGTGTGTGTGTGTGTATATATATGTATATATAACAAGATATTTTAAGAATAATGTTCTGGTCGGGAACTATGGCTCATGCCTGTAATCCCAGCACTTTGGTAGGCTGAGGTGGGCAGATCACTTGAGGTCGGGAGTTATGAGAACAACCTGGCCAACATGGCAAAACCTCATCTGAACTCTCATCTCTACTTAAAATATAAAAATTAGCTGGGTGTGGTGGCACGCTTCTGTAATCCCAGCTACTAGGCAGGCTGAGGCAGGAGAATCACTTGAACCCAGAAGGCAGAGGCTGCAGTGAGCTGAGATTGTGCCACCGCACTCCAGCTTGGGCAATAGAGTGAGACTCCATCAAAATAAAATTTTTAAAAGTACTACGTTCTGTCCAAGAACACTAAGTAATTCAGAAGAATAGAATAACAAGGGAACTTAGGAAAACACACTGGCTTTGGCAATCAGAGTGACGAATTTCAACTCAAGAAGCTAGAAAAATAAAGATAAAAGCAAAAGAAAATGAAAAAGGATAAATATAGAGTGATAAAGTCAGAAGCTGGTTCTCAGAAAAAAAAAAAACAGCATGTTTTTTAAAAACTAAATGAATCAAATTTATAGCCAAAGGGAAAAAGGAAAACAATACAACCATAGACTCAGAGAAATGATAAAGTATCCCCTAATTATTCTAATAAGAATTGCTATTCTAAAAAATGTAAAATCTCAAAGATAACAACAGTTAATTTTCCAAAAAAAATACAAATTTTCAAAGTAGGCTACAGACCTGTAAGAAAGTCATAAATAGACGATTACCATATAAAATGGGAAGCCATTTTTTAAATTGCCTGTTAGAATATTATGGGCCATGGCCATTCCTCTAGAATATTTTACCTTCCTCCCCCTTCCCCCGCACTAAGATACTGTGTGATTCTGAGCCATTTAGTTAACTTCTCCAAGCCTCAATGTACTCATTTTTAAAATGTAGATAATTTAGAGGCAAGGTGGTAGGATCGGTAGGTCAACTTGGGTTTTGTTCATAGTTAACAATGAATAAAAAGAAATTTCCATCATTTTATTATCATTTCTCTACTTAATTAATGCATAGAGTATTGACTAAGATTTTACTATCTGGCTTCAAAATGCACTACAAACCTGTAGCAGCCAAAACAGCATGACACTGGCATAAAAGTAGACACATAGACGGGGCCAGGTGCAGTGGTTCCTGTCTGTAATCCCAGCACTTTGGGAGGTTGGGGTGGACAGATCACGAGGTAAGGAGATTGAGACCACCCCAACTAACACAGTGAAATACCATCTCTACTAAAAATACAAAAAATGAACCAGGCGTGGTGGCATACACTTGTCTTCCCAGCTACTCAGGAGGCTAAGGCAGGAAAATCGCTTGAACCTGGGAGGCAGAGGTTGCGGTGAGCCCAGACCACACCACTGCACTCCAGCCTGAGTGACAGAGTGAGACTTCATCTCAAAAAAAAAAAAAAAAAAAAAAAAAAAGATACATAGACCATAGGAACACAACAGAGAGCCTGGAAATAAATCCACACATTTACAGCAAACTGATTTTCTTTTCTTTTCTTTTTTTTTTTAAACTATTTTTTATTTAACTTTGAGTTCCAGAACACGTGCAGAACATGCAGGTTTGTTACACTGGCAAATGTGTGCGGTGGTGGTTTGCTGCACATATCAACCCATCACGTAGGTATTAAGCCTCACACGCATTACTTATTTGTCCTGATGCTCTCCCTCCCCACACAAGCACTTCCCCCTGACAAATAGGCCCTGGTGTGTGTTCCCTTTCCTGTGTCCTTGTGTTCTCATTGTTCAGCTCCCACTTATGAGTGAAAATATGCCATGTTTGGTTGTCTGTTCCTGTGTTAGTTTGCTGAGGGTCATAGCTTCCAGCTTCATCCATGTCCCTACAAAGGACATGATCTCATTCCTTTTTATGACTGATTCTCAACAAAGATACCAAGAACACACAATGAGGAAAGGACAGTCTCTTTAATAAACTGTGCAGGAAAAATTGTATATCCATATGTAAAAGAATAAAACTAGATATCTATATCAGCATATGCAAAAATCAACATAAAATAGATTAAACACTTAAATGTAAGACCTGAAACTATGAAATTACTAAAATAAAATATTGGGAAAATGCTTGAAGAATTTGTCTAAACAGTCTCCTTGAGTAAGACCTCAAAAGCACAGACAACAAAAACAAAAATAGACAAATAGTATTACATCAAGCTAAAATGTTTCTGCACAGCAAAGGAAACAATCAATATGTGAAAAACAACCCACAGAATGGAAAAAAAATGCTTGCAACCTACCCATTTCCTTTTTTTTTTTTTTTTTTTTTTTTTTTTGGCGTGTTTTGGATTTTGAAACTTTTGGTTTTTTATTATACTTTAAGTTCTAGAGTACATATGCACAACGTGCAGGTTTGTTACATATGTATACATATGCCATGTTGGTGTGCTGCACCCATTAACTCGTCATTTACATTAGGTATATCTCCTAATGCTATCCCTCCCTCCTCCCCTCGCCCCACAATAGGCCCCAGTGTGTGATGTTCCCCTTCCTGTGTCCAAGTGATCTCATTGTTCAATTCCCACCTATGAGTGAGAACATGCGGTGTTTGGTTTTCTTTTCTTGCGATAGTTTGCTGAGAATGGTGGTTTCCAGCTGCATCCGTGTCCCTACAAAGGACAGGAACTCATCCTTTTTTATGGGTGCATAGTATTCCATGGTGTATATGTGCCACGTATTCTTAATCCAGTCTGTCACTGATGGACATTTGGGTTGATTCCAAGTCTTTGCTATTGTGAATAGTGCCGCAATAAACATACGTGTGCATATGTCTTTATAGCAGCATGATTTATAATCCTTTGGGTATATATCCAGCAATGGGATGGCTGGGTCATATGGTATTTTTAGTTCTGGATCCCTGAGGAATCACCACACTGTTTTCCACAATGGTTGAACTAGTTTACAGGCGCACCAACAGTGTAAAAGTGTTCTTATTTCTCCACACCCTTTCCAGCACCTGTTGTTTCCTGACATTTTAATGATTGCCATTCTAACTGGTGTGAGATGGTCTCTCATTGTGATTTTGATTTGCATTTCTCTGATGGCTAGTGATGAGCATTTTTTCATGTGTCTGTTGGCTGTATAAATATCCTAGAAGTGTCTGTTCATATCCTTTGCCCACTTTTTGATGGGGTTGTTTGCTTTTTTCTTGTAAATTTGTTTGAGTTATTTGTAGGTTGTGGATATTAGCCCTTTGTCAGATGAGTAGATTGCAAAAATTTTCTCTCATTCTGTCGGTTGCCTGTTCACTCTAATGGTAGCTTCTTTTGCTGTGCAGAAGCTCTTTAGTTTAATTAGACCCCATTTGTCAATTTTGCCTTTTGTTGCCATTGCTTTTGGTGTTGTAGACATGAAGTCCTTGCCCATGCCTATGTCCTGAATGGTATTACCTAGGTTTTCTTCTAGGGTTTTTATGGTTTTACATCTTAACATTTAAGTCTCTAATCCATCTTGAATTAATTTTCATATAAGGAGTAAGGAAAGGATCCAGTTTCAGTTTTCTACTTACAGCTAGCCAATTTTTACAGCACCATTTATTAAATAGGGAGTCCTTTCCCCATTTCTTTTTTTTGTCAGGTTTGTCAAAGATCAGATGACTGTAGATGTATGGTATTATTTCTGAGGGCTCTGTTCTGTTCCATTGGTCTATATCTCTGTTTTGGTACCAGTAACATGCTGTTTTGATTACTGTAGCCTTGTAGTATGGTTTGAAGTCAGGTAACGTGATGCCTCCAGCTTTGTTCTTTTGGCTTAGGACTGTCTTGGCAATGCGGGCTCTTTTTTGGTTCCATATGAACTTTAAAGCAGTTTTTTCCAGTTCTGTGAAGAAAGTCATTGGTAGCTTAATGGGGATGGCATTGAATCTATAAATTATCTTGGGCAGTATGGCCATTTTCATGATACTGATTATTCCTGTCCATGAGCATGGTATGTTCTTCCATTTGTTTGTGTCCTCTTTTATTTCACTGAGCAGTGGTTTGTAGTTCTCCTTGAAGAGGTCCTTCACATCCCTTGTAAGTTAGATTCCTAGGTATTTTATTCTCTTTGAAGCAATTGTGAATGGGAGTTCATTCATGATTTGGCTCTCTGTCTGTTATTGGTGTATAAGAATGCTTGTGCAACCTACCCATTCTATAAGGGGCTAGTAACCAGAATACACAAGGAGCTCAAACAACTTGACAGCAATAAAAAATAATAACAACAGCCTAATTAAAATATGGGCAAATAGCACTATTCACGATAGCAAAGACATCAAATTAACCCAGATGCCCAAAAATGATAGACTGGATGAAGAAAATGTGGTACAGATACATGATGAAATACTATACAGCCATAAAAAGGAGTGAGATGATCTCCTTTGTAGGAATATGGATAGAGCTGGAAGCCATTATCCTTAGCAAACTAACAATGGAACAGTAAACCAAACACTGCATGTTCTCATTTGTAAGTGGGAGCCAAACGATGAGAACACATGGACACAGGGAGGGGAACAACACACACTGGGGCATGTTGGGGTGCCTGGGGTAGGGAGAGCATCAGGATAAATAGCTAATGCAAACAGGGCTCAATACCTAGGTGATGGGTTGATAGGTGCAGCAAACCACCATGGCACACATTTACCTATGTAACAAACCTCTATATCCTGCAGAACTTAAATTAATTTTTTTTAAAAGCATTATTCATATCCCCACTATCTCAATTTGACTATGTGCAAAAAATGCAAGGACTTAGTTTGTATACTATTAGATTTTCCCCACATAAATAAGTTTTAAAAAATAGAATATGAGCAAAGGATCTGAATAGATGTTTCTCAGAAGAAGATACAGAAATGGACAGCAGGTATATGAATAAATGCTGAACATCAATAATCATCCCAGAAATGCAAATTAAAACTACAATGAGATATTATTTCTCCTCAGTTAAAATGGCTATTATCTTAAAAAATCACAATAATAACAGATATTGGCAAGGATGCAGAGAAAGGAGCATGCTTGTACACTACTGGTGAGAATATAAATTAGTATGGCCACTATGGAAAACAGCATAGTGATGTCTCAAAAAACTAAAGTTGTAAGTACCATATGCTCTAGCAATCTCTCTGCTAGGTATTTATCCAAAAGAAAGAAAATCAGTGTGTCAAAGAGATACTGCATTCTCATGTTTATTAAGCCTTATCTACAATAGCAAAGATATGGAATCAACTTAAGTGACTATCAACAGTTGAATAAAGAAAATGTGGTATATACACACAATGGAATATTTTTAAGCCATAAACGAGAATGAACTTTTGTCCATTTGCAGGAACATAGACAGAATTGGAGAACATTATTTTAAGTGAAATGAGCCAGTCACAGAAAGAAAAATATTACATGTTTTTACCCAAATATGTGAGCTAAAATGTTGATCTCATGGAGGTGGACAGTAGAATGGTGATAACAAAAGGCTAGAAAGGGCGGAGGGGTGGGTAAAAAGAGATGTCGGCTAATGGGAACAAAAATACAGTTAGAAAGAATAAATATTAGTGTTCAATAGCACAGCAGGGTGACTATAGCTAACAACAGTTTATTATATATTTCAAATTGGCTGGAAGAAGATGTGGGATGTTTCCAGCAAAAGGAAATGATAAATGTTTGAGGTGATGACTATCTCAATTATTTTGATTTGGTCACTTTACATTGTACATACATATCAAATCATCACATATACCCAAGAAATGTACAATTATTATGTATCAATAAAAATAATTAACACAAGAAGAAATGGTAATTTGATTAAATCAGGTTTTTCACATTCCAAATTTCTCCTGATAGTCACTATGCAAACCTTGGTATCTATGCTTGTTCATTTAGAATAAAACAAAAATATTAACTACATATGAGCTTTACGATAAAGTTGTTCCCGAAAACTTCCTTAAAAAATAATTGTTATGAACTTCAATCTGTCATGTATGTTAAAGAACTTTGCTGTCTGAGTAAATCTGAGCACAAGTTACACCCTGATGGGTAAAGAGTCATCAGGTCTGCCAATTACTCTTAACCATTTCAGGGAAAATTGTGTTTGTGTGTGCGTGTGTGTGTGTGTGTAGATAAGAAAATAGAAAATGATATAACAAATATGATAAAATGTTTACAGTAGGGAATCTTAATTAAAGCATATACAGGAATTCTTTGCAACTTTTCTGTAAATCTAAAAAATAAATTAGCCCCTATGTACCTATTACATAAAACTAGATTTTTTATGTATTGACTTTCTCTTAAAAATGTGTGGTAGTATCAAAAAAGTCAGACACAGAAGTATTCTGAATTTAGAGTTAAGCCCAGCATTGGCTAAACTATTGGGGTTTTGTTGCCAAAGACCAGAAGTTCTGGGGAAGTTAGCCTTGCACCCCCACATGTGAGTCCCTGCAGAAACTGTAGAGGCCATCTGTGAGTCAGATGCTCTCTGGGTTTACCTGTGGTAGAATAGAAGCTTCAGAGAATGATCCAAAGAAAATCTTTGTGTGTCTCCATACGTCCTAAAATGTCCACAGTATGTTTGCTTTTTAGAATCTCAAATGGGAAATTCAAAACAGCTGGAGATTAAGTCTGACAAGAGGGCCGCAATCTTGATGCTTTTTCTTTCTTTTCTCTCGCTTTCTTTAGCTTAAGTGTAGTCTGAATCCCACCAGTCCACTGTATTAATGTTTATACTGTTTTCATTGCTATTTCAAGGCACCAATTTGTCTTCTTTCCCCTTTCCTCAAAATCAAGCTAAGTTTGAAAATCAAACCAGAATCAATAACGATGTCAATGCTATCAAATACAGAAGGGAAGAGAGGGGAGGAAGATAAAATTTGATAATACTTATAAATAGGAAGGAGTGGGAAAATAGCAGAGAAATGAGAGAGATAAATTATGTCTGTCTTATCACATCCTTTCATCTTCCATATGTTGTATATCACCTCTAGCAATTTACTACACGCCAGCTCCAAGACAGTGGGAAGCAAAGGATTTCCTTAGATACCGCAGCTTTGCACTGGTTCTCACCTCTCTTTCATGGGCCTACATTTAGAAAAACAGAAACACTCACAGCAAGCAAAAGTTCACATTGGACTGCTTGTTCCTCCTCCAGGACTCAATTCAAGGCAGATTTCTTTTTCTTTTCTTTCTTTTTTTTTTTTTTTTTGCCTATGGAAGTGTTTTAGCATTAATTTTATCATGGTTTCTTTCACACTCCCTTACTAAGGTACTAAAAAAGGGAATTCACAGAAATACATGGGGTGCCATTGGCGACATTTGCACAAGTGTTAAAAGAAATGAATATGATAATGGATTTCAGACTAAGTTCTTCAACTTATTTAGTTCACTGGGTGTTACAGATTAGTCATAGTCCAAGTATGTCAAATAAAAATATTCTAATTTTTGGCCAGGTGCAGTGGCTCACGCCTGTAATCCCAACACTTTGGGAAGCCGAGGCAGGCAGATCACCTGAGGTCAGGAGTTCAAGACAAGCCTGGCCAACATGGCAAAGTCCTGTCTTTACTAAAAATACAAAATTAGCCGGGCGTGGTGGCAGGCGCCTGTAATACTAGCTACTCAAGAGGCTGAGGCGGGAGAATCACTTGAACCTGGGAGGCGAAGGTTGTAGTGAGCAGAGATCACGCCATTGCACTCCAGCCTGGGTGACAGGATTGAAACTCTGTTTTTAAAAAAAAAAAAAAAAAAAAAAAAATTCTAATTCCCAAATTAAACCATTACCTTCACACTGCATCCATGAACCCCCTTTATTTTTACCATTTACAACTCTATCCCCAACCCTTATCCCCCAATACCTTTTTAACTGTGGCTTAAGATGTATACATGTAGGCTGGGCACAGTGGCTTACACCTGTAATCCTGGTAGGTGGATCACTTGAGGGGAGTTCAAGACCAGCCTGCCCAACATGATGAAACCCCGTATCTACTAAAAATACACAAAATTAGCCGAGCATGGTGGGGGGCACCTGCAATCCCAACTACTTAGGAGGCTGAGGCAGGAGAATCCCTTGAACCCGGAGGCAGAGGTTGCAGTAAGCCAAGATCACACCACTGCATGCCAGCCTGGGCGACAAGAGCAAAACTCTGTCTCAGAAAAAAAAAAAAAAAAAATATGTGTATGTGTTGTATTTCATATCTTTGAATACAATTTTTATTATAAATTTTATAGCATAAATATGCTGACCAGGACATACTAGTCCTGCACATGTGGATTAAGCTGTTTGGCCAGACATGTGTCCCTCTAAAAATGTATGTTCTCAATTCTGGAGAGTAAGTCTGAGGCATGCTTGCCATATGATTGACAATTTGTGGTGAGTCTGAGGGATTCAATCACAAAGAACATTATGAGCCAAGAACAATAGAAAATATGTTAAAAACAAAATGAACTGTTTAAATATAATTAAGGCTTTAAAAAAATTAAGATCAAGGAATACTTCTCAGGCAGGATATGTTTATTAGTCAACTCACAATGCCATAACAAAATATCATAGACTTTGTAGATTAAACTACAGAAATTTATTTTCTTACAGCTCTGGAGACTAGAAGCCCAAGATTAAAGATAAAATATGGTTAGGTTCTGGTGAGGGCTCTCTACCTTACTTGCAAACAGCCACCATTTCCCTGTGCATTTACATGATAGGGTGTGAATAAGTAAGAGAGCGTGAAAGCTCTCAGGTGTTTCTTCTTATATGGACAATAATCCCATCAAGATGACCCAACCTTCAGGACCTCATTTAGACTAATTTTCTCCAAAATACTCCATCTCCAAATATCAGCACATTGGAGGTGAAGACTTAAACCTATGAATTGCAGGGGGAACATAATTCAGTCCATAGCAAGAAATTAGAATTAACTGTGTTTGGCTGACACATTACACCGCTGAATTATTTTGAACACAGTGGAATCTGGAAAACCTAAGTCTTTTCACGTTTTGCTGCTGTTACACCTCTCCCTCTCATTCTTTATTTAGGCAGTTGGCTGGGTGTTACTACTATAGATCACTAGAATAATCAATACTCACTTTTATCTTTCTATATCTTACCAGTTAGTCCAGGATTTTCATACTATTGAAATCCTGGATGGGTGAATTCTTCCAGCTTTTTATTATATTCAAATTGAGTAAAGCTGGCTTTTCATATGTTCATCTGTGTCAATAACTAGAATAATAAATAGTAAAGGGAAGAGGGAAGTCCCTCCCCATGGAACTTTTATTGTATGTTATAAAACCCAATTATTGAAGTCTTTGGGGCTCTCTCACTTAATAAGCCATTAAGTCTAACAAGCTGTAACAATATATATTTTGTATTTTATCTTGTCCGGGAGAAAATTGTCAAGTATCTTGTAGACTGCCCCCAAAATTCCAAGTACACTATATCTATTTTATTTTTTCGACCTCTCAGTAACCCTAACTTGAAAAGAGATAGACTGACACATTTTTTTCTTAGTAAATTAATGCTGATTCCTTTCGATAGGTACTTTTCGTTCTAACTCTGCATTTCCTCATCAAACTCTAGTCTAGAATGGCATTTACTTTACTTGGAATATCTATAACATTTAGATTTTAGTGAAGGGTCTTATGATGGAAGTGTTGCTTATATATTCTTTTTCTATTCTAGATTTATTTAAATATTTCCATAACATAATTTTGCATAATGTTGTAGAATTCACTCATTACATAAACTGTTTTAAGGATTTGTCTTCTGTCTTACTTAAAACTGGAATGAGCACATGAGAAGCTCTCCAAAATGCTTATTGAAAGAATGAGTAAACAGCATTCTCTTATGTAGCAACTTTAGTGGGGGGAGGGGCAGTTCATAGTTATTGAAGAAACAAAAGGTGAAGGCATTTTGAATGACAGTTATAAGTGTTCAGGGAGGCTATAGTATTTTCATTCTTTTACCTTTTCCATTTAAGGTTTTGTGAAAAAAACTAATTCTGAAAATGTAGTTATTTACAAACCATCGATTCCTAGTTTTAAATGCATAACCCAATTCCATTCAAAAGTATTGCCAAAGGAAAAAAATGCAGGATTTTAAAGTTTAAAAGTAAAATAATTGTGCTCAACACACATACTCAATAAAGAATAAACTATAAATCCAAAGGGATGTAAGTTTTATTTGTCTGATCTCCATTAGATGTTACTATTGTGAATGTTGTAGAATTCACCCATTTCATAAACATTTCTAAGGACTTGTCTGTATGTGAGACAATAACTTACCTTAAAGGTACCCAGAAACTGGACATTCTCCCTCCTGCTAGGTTTCACCTACCATTTAAATTTCTGATAAAAAGGCTTAAACTCAACTCATTAATTTCTCAGAGGATTTTTAAGTTGCTTACATTTTTTTCTAGTTACCTGTTGCTCCTTTTTTGTGTGTCAGTCAAATATTTAGTTTTACTTTATGGTGCTCCTCTTCTACATTACTGCAAATCACATACAACATTCTCCTAGTTATTTTCATGTCTCCAAAGTATAGCTACCACAGGCTGTGTATCTACAGAGCTTATTTTTACTGAAGATTTTTGGCAGCTAAGGGTGATAATTACACTACATAATACAATAAAACTTTAAGGTTGGTTAAAATTAGTTACTAGGTACTATTCGCTTACATTCCACTAGGCATTTCCTACCAGGAGTAATTTCTCATTGATCAAGGCCTGCTTTGACCCAAGTTTCTACATTCTTTTGCTATCTCTTTCAATGTTATTGTCCTGTTCCAGGCAGCCTCCAACTTACTATTACAGTTATTTTCTCATGCAGAGCAGTTCACTTCTCCATCCTCTACCACAAGTACTGTTTAGGTTCACTTTTGCATACTCAGTGATTCAAGAAGATGATCTTCTAAACAAATAATTGTCAACTTTAAATTTCTTCCATTTAACAACAAGGCTCCTGAGGATTCTTTAATTTTCATATTCTAAGAAAGTCTCCCTCAAGCTGCTGCAGCAAGAACTTACATGTTCTGAATTTTATTTTTTCTTTCTCATACATCAATAAAACACCCTGATAGCATAGAATTATTCTCCAATCAACAAAACTCCACTTAATAGAGTTGACAAACTCCATTAATTGCTCAGCCCTGTTACCAATCTGGTGAGACTGAACAGAGCACAGATTTAAAAGTGCAACTCTTCTGTCACTTTATATAAATCACTTTTGATCACTATGTGAAGGTAGGGGCTTATGAACCCAGAGTTTGAAAAGAAGCAGAAGGAAAGTAAAAGAGTCTTTTCTCCCCTTAGGGGAAGAAAATCCACTAGCTTAATCTCTAGTCAAGAAAGGAACACGATTCTCTTTTCTCTCTGTGGACCTATGTTGATACTTGGACTTATGGTGACAATATTTCCTGGGCCTCTAGAATTATGCCTGAGCATGAAGTTGCACACACATCCATTTGCATTTCTTTAGAAGACTTTTTAACTCTGTAGCTCTAACAACTGCTTTTGAGCAAAGGGAAATTAGGCAACTTTGAAGATCAAAGTCTTGCATTTTTTGCTTCTTCCTTACTATGGCTATACTATGTGTAGCCGACACAGCCTGATGATACAGCATGATACACCATATGTGTTTAAAGGTGGGGAACAAAATCAACCTTAAGGAACTGAGAGTCACCTTCAATATATCAATTTGTGTACCATCGATTTTCTCTCTTTTTTTCTTCGAGAGCCAGAAGGTGGCATCTTACTACTTATTTGTAATATTTAGATTAATTTCATTAATCTACGTTATGCTTACGTTGAGAATTTTAACTTTTTAAATTAAGTATAGGATTAAGTACAGCAAATTAATCCTCTGGACAAAAATAAAAGATCCAAAGAAAAAACTATAAAAAGGTTATAAGGGACTATCCTTTCCATCATCAGATCCACAGAGCAGATCACATTTGTCTTAAAATGATTATGATCTGAATATGTTTATCGAGACGTTTTACAGTGATTTTGAAATATTCAAATAGTAGTTAGACTATTAAAATGGGAAGTTAAGAAAAAACATAAATTATCCTTCAAATTACTCTGATGGGCTTAAACTTCAGAGGTCTAGAAATGCGGAGAAATGCAAATACATGTATAGAAATGCCCTCAAACAAGAAGGCCTAGGTATTTTTTTTCCTCTGGCTACCCTATGATTTTGTTTATTGTGACTTCTTGATCAAAATGTTAGTGAAATTGAGAAATAGCAAATAGTAATAATAACTGAAGTATTTGGCAGTACATTTATTTCCTCTTTCTTTATTTTTTGCACCTTTATATATTCATCCATCATTGAAAAAAATGTGTGTTTTGTTTTGTTTTGTTTTTTTGTTACTACTTTGTATTAGATTATCTGTGCTAAGCATGTCGGCTATAAAGAACAAACCATAGTCCCTGTCCTCAAGTCACCCACAACATAGCCTGGGAGACTGTCACAAAACTATAATCAGTTGTTTTGATTTTTAAAGGCAGTGCAATGAGGGCAATGATGGACATGTGTAAAACTATTTTAAAAGTTCAGAACAAGGCATCTCCTGAGGTACACTCTGAGAACCAGTATGAAAGTCAGGGAAGGTTTCCTTAAAAAGGTGACATGAATTGAATTTCATAAAATTAGCAGGAATTCAGCAAAGTGGGATGAGTTAACAAGGTAGGAGTGGCATTCTAGGTAATGCACAACAAAAGATAGCATGGGGGGATGGAGCTGGCAGGTGTCAGATATGAAGTTCCTTATATGTAATATTAAAGAATTAGAAATTTACCTTCTAAGAGCTAAGACTCCTTTGAAGGGTACAGTAATAGGTTACATGGTCAAATTTAAGTTTTATAAAGTTCTCTCTAGTGGCAGGATTGAGAATTAACTCTGGCAGGAGAAGACTAGAGATAGGCAGAGAAGTTAGGAACCTATTGCATAAGACGAAGGTTAAACCAAAGCAATGCTATAAGGACAAAGAGAAGGGACATGTCCCAGAGCTATCTAGGTAGGAAAGTCAGCTAGATTTTGTGACACATATACTGTGATGTGGAAGAAAGATATGTTCTGTAGTGACTACCTGACTTCTTGCATGACTGCTGTATGGAAAGTGATACCATCAAATAAGACAGAAGAATACAGGAGGAAGTAAAATTACAAAAGGAAATGAATGTGCTCACAATTTGAAACATTGAGATTGAAACACCTGTATGACCTCCAGGCAGAGATGTCTAGTTGTCAGATGAATGTAAGTCAGAAAGAGAGAGGCTTAGAATAGAGACATTGACATGAGTATCTTTAGTAAAGGTTAGAGACATGAGAATGGCCAAGATCTCACACAGAACATGAGAAGGCAATTAGGGGCTCAAGGAAAATTCCTAGTGAATTTTTAACCTTTAGGAGGTAGCCAGAAGAATTTCCTGGGAGAGAACTTGAGAAGTTAACATCCATTTTTCAAAATTGTACAAATGATTTAAAAGGAGAGTATTGATAATCCTAATAGCCTGCATTTTCCTTTAGCAGTGGCTCACACCTATAATCTCAGCACTTTGGTAGGCCAAGGCAGGAGGGTCACGTGAGGTCAGGAGTTCAAGACTAGACTGAACAGTGAGACGGTATCTCTAGGAAAAAAAAAAAAAAAAAAAAAAAACTAAAAATTAGCTGGACACGGTGGTACGCAGCTGTAGTCCTAACTACCCCGGAAACTGAGATGGGAAGATAGCTTGAGTCCAGGAGTTTGAGGCTGCAGTGAGTGGTGATTGTGCCACTGCACTCTAACCTGGGTGATAGAGTGAGATGCTGTCTTTTAAATAAATGATAATAAGGCAACAAATATTTGGGGTCAACTGTTAGTCTCGCTAAAGCAAGGCATTGGCTAAGCCCTTGGCCTTGACCAACTGAGTGCATCTGTCTTGGATCTTTCCAATCTGCCTCTATCTTTATGACAGCTCTTTGTTGTTTCTGCTGGTCTACGTCTGAACCCAGGATGGGCAACACCCTTTCTCATCAGCCACTTCCTTAGATTAGAGCTGATGTTCACATTGCAAAGAGTTCTTATTTTTATGTCAGTCTAATTGATCCGACCTAATAGGAAGAAGACTCAGGAACCCTTCAATGACAGATTTTGCATTTGGCTTATAGTTAATAAAGATTATTGAGCGGCATAGAAAAAAAAATGGCAGTGAGGGTTGCAGATATTGAAATGCCTAGAATGTAAGCCCTACAAATTGGAACCCTCAGTTATTGCTGAATGTTTCCCTGCCTGAATTTCCATTTTTAATAATTTCCACACTTAAGATTATTTTCAATGTAAATTCCAGTAAATACTCCTTTTACAAATAAAGATTTTCTCTTCAAAAATTGCCACACTTGTTTTGTACACATTTCCCACTTACTGAAAAGCATTTCTTGAAGAGTAGCAGTGGAGAATTGCAAAAATTAAAAGGAGGAGAACTGAGAGTTTGGCTGCAGTGAAGCAAAATACAACAACAGGTTTATTACCAGATGAACAAAATTAATAAACAAGTTATTCTCTGCCTTATTAGTCAGGAATTAGTTGTATGTAAAAGACCATATTGCAAAATTCTACACACAAAGGCAAGCTGAACAGTTTTCCTTTGGAAAATCAGAAATACATTTCTAGCACTTATTATTTTTCCACAGTTAAATCTCTGTTCCTGCCCTTGTCATTTCACATCTGGTATTCCAAAACCCATTCTTCACCACCTGTCTTAGCCTTCTCTTCAATCTGTCCAAAATGTTATAGCTAAAATTATCTTTTAAATCTCTTCTTTTAACCACATTACTACCTTCCTTAAGATTACTTTTCAATGTAATTATGATGTCTTAAATCAACATTTTCTGTGAGACTTGGAGGATATTTTAGTAACATCTTACCCTCAAATGAAATAATTGCACCTAGCAACACATAACATTTTTTAAAATTGTGAGAAATAATGATTTATTGTACTGTGTACAATTAAAACATAAAAATCAGAACACCTTTTATGCACATAGTGATCAAAATTTTTCAAACGTCTTTCATTTTATTCATTTTGCTACCTCCTATTGTTCATTTGATAGATTCGATTCTTAATTTAAGATGGAAAACACTGAGACACGGAGAGTTTGAGGGCATTATGTGAATTCATTCAGGCTCAAATGAATATCAGAACTCAGTTTCCTCAACTATCAATCCAGTGCTTTCTTTGCTACAGTAAAATGGTATGCGTCACACTGCCTGGTATTCATGCCACTAAGAAACTGTACCAAATTACTGTGTGCCTGTAGGATGGCTGGCAGTGAGCTAAACAAATTAGACACATAGTTTCCATGAATCTTCTCAATGACCCACTATTTCTTTTTTTAAAAAAAAAAAACTGAGTACTGGGATACAGATAGTGTAAGAGCCAGTTACATTACTCACTATGTAAGTAATAAAGTAGCATAATGCATTTCGTTAAGTAAAGAGGAATAACTTAAAACTAGGTTTCTAGCTCCAACATCTGAGCTATTTCCACCTTATTGTACTTTTCCACCGTATTGCTCTATCTCACAGTAAGAGCTTCAAATATAGCTTAATCTATCTCTGCCTGTCATATTTACCCAATAGACTTTTAGTAAGTGGCCTGACTCGTAATAGACATTTAATAAACATTCATTGATAATTGAGTTCAATAAAAATAATAGAATGACTTTTATGTGATTCTGATTAAATTTATTCTTGTATCTTAGAAATATGGAAATAATTTAGCAGCAGGAGGGTCAATAGAAGTGAAAAATGTTTTTCCAATGTAGTTATGATGTCTTAAATCAAGATTTTCTGTGAGACCTGGAGGATATTCTAGTTACATCTTCTTACCCTCAAATGAAATAATTGGACCTAATAACAAGTACATTTTTTTTTAGACGAAGTCTCGCTTTGTCACCTAGGCTGGAGTGCAGTGGCACAATTTTGGCTCACTGCAGCCTCTGCTTCCCGGGTTCAAGAGATTCTCCTACCTCAGTCTCCCGAGTAGCTGTGACTATAGGTGCCTGCCATGACACCCAGCTAATTTTTGTATTTTTAGTAGAGACGGGGTTTCACCATGTTGGCCAGGCCAGTCTGGAACTCCTGACCTCAACTGATCCTCCCACCTCGGCCTCCCAAAGTGCTGGGATTACAGGCATGAGTCACCACATCCAGCCCACAAATACATTTTTTTAAATTGTGAGAACTAATGATTTATTGCACTGTGCACAATTAAAACGTACAAAATCAGGACACCTTTTATGCACATAGTGATCACAATTTTTCAAAGGTCTTTCATTTTATTTATTTTGTTAGCAGAAGTTTTATTGACAAACAAAATTTTGGAAAGATTGACCTCACTGATTACAGAAAGGATGTCCTATTCATTTTTCATTACTTTCATACACATTAAATAAATTCACATGTAGAATAGGTTTAGATAGGATATTTATTATATGTGGATTTAAGAACTCTTATTCTTGGTAAATAGGAAACATAAAGAGTTTATTATTTCAATTAAAATTCATTTTTTTCAAGTTTAAATGAATTAGTTTTGAAACATGAATTTAGAAAGGCAAAAAGACTAATCAAAGAGACTCCTAAGACTTCTAGCCCCTGAAGAAACATATGGATGCTATTTAAAATCAATGCAGAAAAATAAAAGACAGGTTTAAATTTTTTTATCTAAATAAAAGTTTGCCTTTGCAGTACTACATACTGCATGATTAATTAGAAGATATGCCCATTAGCAATGAACGCAAACTGATTCTGGCTGATAAAAAGCAAATACAGTTAAGCAGAGTTTTTGAAAAGATGTTGGGTAGCTCCTAGATTTGAACTGCTAAGAAGACTGGGGAAGAGAAAGAATCAAGCAGTGGCAACATAACCAGAACTATAGCAAAAGTCCAACCAGGGAATTTCTGCAATGAAGAACCCTGTGATAATAAGCAAATACAGTTAAGTAGAGTTTTTGAAAAGATGTTGTGTAGCTCCCAGATTTGAACTACTAAGAAGACTGGGGAAGAGAAAGAATCAAACAGTGGCAACGTAACCAGAACTATAGCAAAAGTCCAACCAGGAAACTTCTGCAATGAAGAACCCTGTTTCAGCTACCACTAATTTCTCAATCCTACATCTAACTATACCCATGTTGTTGGCTACTGTATTAGTCAGTTCTCACACTGCTATAAAGGAATACCCGAGACTAGGTAATTTATAAAGAAAAGAGATTTAACTGGCTTATGGTTCCACAAGCTCTACAGGAAGTATGCCTTGGGAGGCCTCAGGAAACTTACAATTATGGAGGAGGGGGGAGCAGGCACGTCTTACATGGACAGAGTAGGAAGAAGAGAGAGAAGAGGGAGGTGCTACACACTTTTAAACAGATCTCATGAGAACCCACTCAGTTTTATGAAACAACATGAGAAAAATCCACCCCCATGATCCAATCACCTGCCACCAGGTCCCTCTTCCAACATTGAGGATTACAATTCCACATAAGATTTGGGTGGGGACACAAATCTAAACCATACCAGCTACCATTATCTGAATTTTTATGTCTCCCTAAAATGTTGAAACCTAATCCCCAGTATGATGGTATTAAGAGGTGAGGCCTTTGGGAAGCGATTAGGTTGTGAGGCCAAGGGAGCGTATTTGCCTTTCTTACGTACAAGGTTGCATTGAGGAAACATCTGTCTATGAAGGAAGTGGGACCTCATTTGACAGCAAACCTGCCAGCACCTTGAACCTGCACTTCTCAGCCTGTGAGAAGTAAATTTCTGCTGTTTATAAGATGCTCAGTATGTGGTATTCTGGTGTGGCAGCCTACACATACTCAAAAATTGGCACTGCATTCTGAGTGACTTTGCACACCCAGGAAAGAGTTTCTACTGCTCTTGGCATCATTTGCTTCTGATTTAAGGCCAAGGATGAGTGATCTGATTGGATGAGATTGCAGTACACTATGCTCACAAAGGAAAGTAACTCAGATGCTGTCTGAAAGTTCTAAAGGTAAATATCGACAAGATGATATAAATGTTTGACACTGATACAATTGTCCTTTTTTTTTTTTTTTTTTTTTTTTACTTCTTACTCTCTGTTTTCACTCAATTCTTCCATTTCTGTTTTCTTTCATAAGTCTAGAAGATACATCCTATTGCAGCATTTAAAGTCACTTTCCCATCTCGTAGGACTTGAATATATATGTATTAGATATGATTAGGTTCACCTACATTGAGCAGCAAACCTCCAAAACAGCACTGATTTAAACACAATAGAAATTTTCTTGTGTATCAGAAAGGAATTTTGGAGATAAGCTTCCCAGAATGGATATGGTGGCTCCACCATCATAATAAAAACAAAGGTCTCTCCTTCTGTTACACCATCAACGGTACCCCATGGCCCAAGATGGCTGCCAAAACTCCAGTTATCACATCTATTTTGCAAGCCAGCACAGTAAAAAAGTGGAGGAGTCAAAATGATATTTGCGTCTTCTTTTTTTTTTTTTTTTTTTTTTAGTAGAGACGGGGTTTGCGTCTTCTTTTTTAAGGAACTCTTTGGAAGTCACACACAAAATTTCTGCTTACATCCGAATGACCATAAGTTAGTTACCTGGTTATAGCTAGCTGCTAGAGAGTTAGGAAACATGTCTTTAACTTGGGCAGCAATGTACTTGAGCTATATAAACTGGGATTCTGATACTGACGAAGAATGAGTGAGTGGCTAATGAGGAAAGAGAGTAAGCAAACTGCATTGTCTCAGATAATTCCTCTTTACTGTTCTGTCAATATTGCTTATGTGTTATTTTTGTCCGACAAATAAAATTAGTTGAAGCGAGTGAGTATTATCTCTTAGGTTGCACAAAATTCTTTAAAAACAGTATTCTCGGCTACAACATTTTCTTCTCCAGGTGCTATTTTCCTGATCTCCACAAACAGCATCTAAATTACTTTTTTTCCCCCATTGATCTCAGCCATATGGTTTGCTATACTCTAAGCTTGTTTCCTGGGATTAGTGTAGCCCATTACTTTAGTCACAATACTTCAGTGAGTAATAGATGTCTAATTGGGACAAATTTTATTTGACAAAACACAGGAAAAGTTTGGATACAGGTTTCTGTGGGAAAAATCAGCTAGATAACAAATAATTTGTGTATATATACCATGTGCCAAGTGCATTTAGAATATAGGAGGACATTGCTTCAGGTGCAGAGGACAGTAACTATTCTAGATGGTTAAACAGAAAGCATTTATAAAATGCTTGTAACATCATCAGAGGAGCTGTAGGAACCAGACCAAGGCTCAGCTGTTACAAATAGTTTCAAGAACACCACCAAAGAACTGGTCTAATAAGGCACTGCTTTCTCTCCTATCAGAAAGCTGGGTCATCAGGAGGCTGCTGGTCCAGCTATTGGCTTCAGTATTACAGTGTTTCCTCCAAAATGCAGGCATCAGAAAACCAGCAGTTGCTCCCAAGATCACATCACATCAACTACAATTCAAGCCCCTTGTCCTGCCTCTTATTCTCGTAAGGCAGGATTTGGAAACTCTGATACCATTAAATGTGGATCAAACAAAACCAAAATATCCATAACTGTGCTTACCTGCAGAACTAGCAAAAGCAACAAAGTAGAGATGTTGGCTTCTTTCCATCTTGTACATGGTATATTGGTGGCTCTTCTGAGCAGGCAGTGATCACTTGAAAGAGAGTGTGGAAACTGTCTTAAATTTATTGGCCTCAAAAATAAACATATACAGGAACAAGAATGGAGTTTTGTTGCCAGTCTGCAATAATCTGTAGCAGTCAATGAGATAGAACCTTTATCTTTGATGATGTTCAAATAAAGTGAAAAGTTTATGTCCTCATAAGGAGCCTCTTTTTCTGGGGAGTAACTAGAACAGATGTGTGGTATATCTCGTCTAGGTAGTGTGGTGAGTACAGTTAAGTCTCTAATTTCTCTCAGCCAGTTAACTACCTTGCAGGAAGACAGGCTAAAGATAAAACCAATGAATACAGAAGAGTGGAGCTAATAAATTCATAGAGAAATAATAACTGTAGGTCTGGTGACATCATGAATCTCTAAGCAGTGCCTGCATCCAGTCTTCCTTGACATTCTTTGTTAACTCAACCAATAAGGGCTTCTCTTTGGCTAAACCACATTGATTTGGATTTTCCATCTTTGCAGCTAAATGATTCTTATTTATATGACATTTAGAAACAGAAATGGGGTATTGAAAGAGCTATAACCTAACATATGGAATTGACTAAATTAGAGAGAAAGCAATTACGATTCTGTTATTTAGAGCTAGAAAACTGGCAATCTTTGCTATATGCTGTAAAAATTTGTTGTTAAACTGGTAACAGTTGTAGCTTTGGCTCAGACCATGTAGCTACTGAAGCGGAAGCATTAAAGCACAAAGTAGGAAAATTTCAAGATACTTGTATGTTGGCTTCCTCTTCTAGCATTTTTTTGCCATCATCTACTAACTATATATGCTGCAGCAGGCAATATTCTGTTTACTTTCATTATCTTTTTTAAGACTGAAAATAACTGATTACACAGGTACAATCATTATCTCCATTTTACTGATGAAGAAGCTGAGACATTCTTCCATAAATACCTAGACAAAAGAATAATATGGACCAAAACTTACCTGTCTAAAATAAGAAAAGGAAGAATATTTACTTTTCCCAAGGTGATCCTGTTGTCCTGTGTCAAAGTGACTGAAAGGGAGGTTATATGGAACTTTGCACTGCGGGGAAAAAAACTATCAGCCCCATTCTAAAATTAGTTACAATAAAATCACAAGAAAAAGATACTATAATATTGGGGCTCTAAAATTGGGGCCTGAGGGAAGTCTTATTGTCTAGGCACCTCTTCAGTAAACTCTTGCGCTTTTACTACATAAAAAGGGACCCATCCCCCTAATTGTAAAGATGCACATGAATGACCGCCTCCTGTACTTCACCCTATCCACCTAATGCCCTAACATTTTCTGAAAAAATGATTTTTTTTTTTTTAATGAAGCCATTGAACCAACACCTAGTTTTGAAAACAAATTTTTCAGGACAGATTAGAGAGGCTAAGACCGTGATCTAAATACATCCCTAGTTTTGTTTCCTATCCCCTGGAGTTTAACAAAAGAAACCAAAGAAAAAAATAGTTAAAGCAGTAAGAAAGTAGCTTGAGGGCAAAACCCCCAACTGGGAGGAATTTTTGAGGAATTAAGCATGTTGATGGCTCTACCCCATAGGCAATTTTCAGTCTACATGTGTTGACAAAGTAAGCTTTTGAAGACCCAAAAGTAGGTAACACCCAAATCCTTACTCAAGATGTAGTCATAATGACAGTGGACAAAGATTTCTCCCAGGGAATGTAGAAGCAACATATTAGCTAAGAACTTACTTGGTTCTCAGAGCAAGAAGTCCATGTTACTCTGGTCCAGTGGAAAATAATATGTGACGCAGATCATTGATTAATATGTATTTTTATTTGCTATTACTATGGTGATACAGTTTGGCTCTGTGTCCCCACCCAAATCTCACCTGAATTGTAATTCCCATAATCCTCACATGCTGAGGGAGGGACCTGGTGGGAGATGATTGGATCATGGGGGCAGATTCCCCAATGCTGTTCTGGTGATAGTGAGTGGGTTCTCACAAGATCTGATGGTTTTATAAGGCAGTTTTCCCTGCTCTTGCTCTCTCTCTCTTTCCTGCCACCATGTAAGATGTGCCTCTTCCCCTTTTGCCATAATTATAAGCTTCCTGAGGCCTCCCCAGCCATTCAGAACTGTGAGCCAATTAAACCTCTTTTCTTTATAATGTATCCAGTCTCTGATGTGTCTTTATAGCAGTGTGAAAATGGACTAATACATATGATATAGTGATTGTGTTGAAAGAAATCAAGCTTCCAAGTTAAACCTTGTCAGATCACTCCAAAAGAAGCTAAATCTAAACAAATCTAAGAATATGGCTCATTACCCTAGAGCAGGGGTCAACAAATTACAGTGTGTGGGCCAAACCCACCTGCTTTCCATACTTGTGTTTATAAACAGAATCTTGCTGAAACACAGCCATATGAATTGTTTACATGTTGTCTACGGCTGCTTTAACACTGCAGTGCAAAAGCTATCAGACACAAATAATTGCTACAGAGACAGTAAGATTCACAAAGCCCAAAATATTTCAGAATTGTTTTGCTGAGCCCCAACCTAGAGAATCCTAGATTTGGATCTGGATGCAGCAGTGTGATTGTTTCAGGGATTGCACAACCACAAACACATTCCATGATTCACTAGAAGGATTCATGAGAGTCAAAAGCAGTTGCACTCAGGATAATGTTTATTACAAGGGAAGAGATACAAAGCAGGATCTGCGAAGGCAAAAGGTGCATCAAGTGGAGTCTGTTGGTAACCAGGCACTTATTTCTAAAGTTGTTATGGAAGTCACACAGGATATGCTCTTCCTCCAACAATGAACTGCAGCACTCAAAAAGATTTTGCCAAGGAAGACGCTTGAGTCTTAGGGTGCAATACTTATTGAGGGCTGATCACATGGGTACATTGACCTGCATGACCAGCCATGATTAACTCCAGACTCCCAGAAGGAAACCAAAGCTCACCAGAAATCACAATGTGGGCACAAACTCTCTTTGACAAGTCAGTACAGCATGGTTCAGTGCCCTAGGTGTACAAAACAACCTTATTAATTGGTAACAGGAGGAATATCCAAGCACTATGTTCCCAGGAGTTGGCCAAGGGTCAACAACACAATCAGTCCCTCCTGAAGATGTGTTAGCATTGAACAGCCAAGCCTGAGGTGTTAACTCTTCCCTATTCAATGATGCAGGTATGGATGCTCTTCTTATTGGAAGGAAGATGAGATGAGTACATTGGATATAGACCTTAACATACCTTTATGGGAAGAAGAATGCATACAAATGTGGGGTAATTAGGTGGTAAAAAGCAGATGTTTGCCTCTCTAGAATCTCATTCTCCTAAACAAAAGCTAGATTTCGGAGAACCAGATCTCAGCCATAAATTTTTGCAGCATAGACTGACCCTTTACTTAAGAGTTGAACCCTAAATGGCTTAAAATTACCAGTTTATCTCACTTATCTGGCCGCGGTGAGTGTTTCAGAGATGGTCATGTGATCAAATTTGTGGCAAGAAGAGCTTTTCATAGGATATTTCTAGATAAGGTTTCTTCTGTGTGAACTATTTTAAATACATATGCTCTCTCCTCTCTCTGGTTTACTGTTTGATTATGTGGCTTGGAAGTTTTCCACTGATTTCTTCTACTATTAAAACAACTTGCATAATATTGAAGCTCACAAGTAGATAACTGCAAAACTGGGCCAGGCACGTTAGCTCACGCCTGTAATCCCAGCACTTTGGGAGGCCCGGGTGGGTGCATCACCTGAGGTCAGGAATTTGAGACCAGTCTGACCAACATGGTGAAACCCAATCTCTACTAAAAGTAGAAAAAATTAGCCCGGTGTGGTGGCAGGCACCTGTAATCCCAGCTACTCAGGAGACTGAGGCAGGAGAATTGCTTCAACCCTGGAGGCAGAGGTTGCAGCCAATCAAGATCGCACCATTGCACTCCAGCCTGGGTGACAAGAGTGAAACTCTGTCTCAAACAAACAAACAAACAGACAAAGTTAACAGAGAAACTGTGGGAAATGCAGGGAAAGAGATCTGAAACCTTGAAGTACACATGACCCTAAATCAAACATCTTCTTAGATGCTGACTTGCCTCTAGGTTTTCTATTAGGTGGGTCAAAGAAAATAAAAAAAGTTCTAAAATTCTGCATAAGCCAATCTGAGTTGGGATCATTGTCACAACAATGAATATATTTCACCGATAAAGTACCATTTATTTCTATTTCAAAAGTGAGAAAAACAAGATATAGAAAAATTGATTAACTTGCCTATAGTCACACGAAAATAAATGGCAGAGCCAGGATTCAATACAGTTCTCTTTGTGTCCAAAACACATATATTCTTTTTCCTAATTCATAGTCATGAGATTAGAAGTTTCTTGTTGAACTAACCTTGCATCTCCCACCAAAATCAGCTGGGTACTTGGGACCTACCATACATTCAGGTAACACATGGGAATTTATTGTGACATTATGGCCTTATATCTGTGCCATCCCTACAAATTGAGAATAGATGAGCCTTAATGTGAAAAGGCTTATCTATTCCCACTTTGTAGGGATGGCATAGCTATCCCAACATGGGATATATTGAAGTGGAGACCAAACTGACCATTCTTTTTAGTTTGTGTTCTCCTCATCTTTAACTACTTCATACATTTTATTTCATTTTTCCTGAAGTATATGATATGAAACAGAGATCTGTATAATTCTGAGATACCTGAAGAACTTCAGATTTTAAGTTCAAAAGTTAGATCCAAGTAAAAAGTTAGTTGGATTTCGTTCCTAGTGGAAATCACCTCAAATGATTTTGCTAGGCTTGTCTATAACTCTTTATTTATCAAATATTCATGCTTATGTACCATTTCAATTACATTCATAGAGAAAAAAAACTACTACATATGTCCCTAGAAAGAAAAAGGTGAAGTATAACTGTGGGGGAAAATCTTTTCAAATATTCTCATACTGTGAACCTATTATACGTGAAAAAGATTAAAGATATAGTTTAAAGGTGTGTATTTAAATGACTACAAATAACTGTTTAACTGGAGCTGCCTAGGGTACATCAGCAGCCCCTAAATGATCAAAGGCTATTGCTGCAGGCAAGGTCCGAAACCACCTGCTTATATAAAAAACTTTAGATGACAGCATTGATATTGTGCATGTATACTGATACTTCCTGAAACAACTATTTTAAAAAATTATCCATCCAAAACTGACAGAAGCAAACAGATTGAGAGTTAAGTCTGTGATTCTCCTATGGACTCATTCTTTGCCTTGTATAGAAATGTGGTAATTTTTTAGGATGCTTCATATATTTGCTACTTTGTCATTGTTATCCACAGGAAGAAGAAAAATCAGGTTATATTGCAACTTAAATGATTATCCTTTCACTCACAATAGGCAATCCCAAGGAAAACTGTGAAGTAGGATAGATTTATTTTCTTTTCTATGTCCACTTTAAGTTCTACCCTTGTATGAAAATGCAAGTAAACAAGTGACACTATTATTTCACTTTTTTACAAAAACAACCACAGAATGAAATATATGCAACATACTTATTAATCCACATATATAGTCCAGATAGATAATATATAATTTTTGTTTTAATTATATATACATAATATATTTTATATATTATATAATTAGAATATGGAGCTTATGGAATATATAATTGAAACAAAAGTTACACAAAATGATAATTTACCTGTATTTTATGTAATGCACTGTGGCATTTTTATTCTATTCTGTTCGTTTTTATCTTTGTTAAATGTAGATCACAATGTGACTTACTAAATTAATTTCAAAAACTATTAACGAGTTATGACTTACAAATTTAGGAGTGATAATTTACACTAACGGATAAATATCCATCAATGTGCCAAATTCCTAATTCTATTACTTACATAGCAACAGGGATACAAACCAATGAAAGTTGGTTAATAATAGAATATCAGGCATCAGTGAAGACACAGGAAATAATTACCCGAAAGATATACCTGAGTTTGGTGGATTGTTCCATCAGGAGAGTTTTGTTTTTGTTGTTGTTGTTGTTGTTGTTGTTTTTCTTCTTGCAAAGCTCAGTGAGACCACTTATCACAGTCTTACATGTGGCAACTCGTAAAATGGCATGTGTTGCTTTCAGCCTGATTATAAATCTTCCCATGAGTGATCCCCCATCCTCCATCCTCTGACTTGAGACAGATTAACATAACAGTATTGAAGGCCAAGTGTTCAGAATGGCAAAAATATAAGATGGAAAGAGTCTGAATATCTTAACCACTGATTTTATTTTATTTTATTTTAAATCTATCTATCGATCACGAACACCAGTTTGGGACTTTACATGAGAAATAAAGAAACGTCTATTCTGCTAAGCCCCAAAGATTTGGGGATTTGTTTATTAAAGCAGCTAATGTTATTTCAACTAATGCATAAGCTATCATTTTGGAAAGTACTAAGAATAGCCTTCTAAGAGGACACGATAGAAAGTCTTCCTCTTCAAGAAAAGATACACTGCACGAGGCATCCCCAACAAGGAAAAGTAGAGACACTGATTTTGTGATCATAGATAATGCAGGTTCTACTGAGATTCCTTTCTATATGAGCTCTTCTTAGTCTACTTTTTCAAATTTTTTTAGGGTCTCCTTTTCCACTTTGTTTTACATCCCTATGTAAACTTTTCACAAATCCATATATTTGTCCCAGGCTTTCTTCCATATTCCAAACCCAAATTCTTTCACCCCTCAGCAGTGATAAACAGATTTACATATAAATGAGATGATTAAAGCAAGGACAAAAAGGATAGGCCATTTCCAGAACTAGCTGAGTGTGTGCCCAAAGTAGATATGTACTTGTCTGATGCAGAATTCTTTGTCTCCCTCTCTCTCTCTGTCTCATAGTTGAAATTATTTCTCATTTCTTCTTTGGTGGACGAAGAATATGTTGACTAGCAGTTCTTTCATCATCAATAAGGTGGTTTTCTGTTTTATTGTTATTGATATTTTGTCTTTAGGAATTTTGGGGGCCATGAATTCATTGACCCATTTGCCTGACATTCTTGGAAGAGACTATCACTGAAAACCAGGCAGCAGGGCAGAGATAACAAATGTGCAGAACAAAAAGAAATTTTGACCCCTTTGATTACTCTTACATGACATGCTATGTAGTACATGGGGAATTATCAAAACCTTCATTGACAGAATACATCAAATACCACTCTTCCAAAATCCAAGAACAGTTAAGTTTGTTGTGAGAAAATACATGCTAAGCTTTACTGGCCATGGGGATAATTTGTTTAATGAAGAAAGACAGTGCACTTTCACTTCAAGTATCTGTGTGCAAAAGTATAATGCAGTGGACAGAGTCTCGTCAAAATCTTTGCTCCAAACAACATCACTTGTAAAGCACTGATAATTGACCGAAGATTTTTGAAATTTGAGTTTTCTTATCGTTGGAGGTAGGCATTACCAAGTTGAGTGTTTTTAGACTGTGTGTGTATTTTTTTTTTCAGCAAATAGGTGCTCAATAAATAAACCATATTACCATTAAAAACAGGAAAAACACTATCATACTAAAAATTCTTAGGACTTCAAATAGATATTTTTTTAAATAACATGTCAATTGGGCATTTACAACTATAGAAAAGAATGTGTTCTTGTCTGTATATTATATATTAATACTGTATTTTATAGGAATTTTTATTGGTGAAAAAAATATGTTGGTTGAAAGGCTAATATGTATCTAATCTATTTATATTTATGGAAAAATTCCCCAAAGCTTGAATCTACAAGAAGTGCAAAGCTATTATTAATTTATTTTTTACTTAATTTCAGATTTACAAAAAAATTATTTTAACACTTGTAAAAAAATTTTTCCAAAGTATATTTATCCAATTTTTCACTAAAGTGAGAACATAATGGATTATTTTTCTAATGACTGAGGTTTTTGCATAACTCAGGATCACCACTGTAAAAATATAAATCATATAAATTTACAAAATCTGGAACTACAGTATTGTACTGTAGATGTAAGAATTGTAGACTTCTGAGATAAATATTTGGCTAAATGTGTATTAACCAAGGACCATCTCCTAGAAACTGGTTTATTTTGTATAAAATATTTAATGTGAGCCTGTGTTCTTGTGATTCATTTTCATTTATGTTTATTTTTGAAGTATTTTAAATATACAGAAGATTTCCAGGTACCCACCACATTTTTTAGAAAATAAAACATCACAGGGTTAGTTGAAGCAGCTCCTCTGTCCTGAGATGTAATTAATAATTGGAATATCATGTGTCTCTCCCCCAAACCATGTCTTTATGCTTTACCACATATAAGGTAATTATAAATCATTAATAATAATATGTTTGTATTTTACAGTTCTAGATACTATATTTGGAATTTTTATTGCTCTGATAATTTCCATTTTTAAGAATCTTTTTAAAGGTTTTTTTTTTAAGAGAGACAGGGTCTCACTCTGTCACCAAGGCTGAAGTGCAGTGGTAAAATTATAGCTCACTGTAACCTGCAACTACTGAGCTCAAGCAATCTTCTTTCCTGGCTAGTACTATAGGTATATTCCACCATGCACAAGTAACTTTTTTATTTTATAGAGAAGGAGTCTCACTATGGTGCCTAGGCTGGTCTCGAACACTTAGCCTCAGGCAATCCTCCTGCCTTTACCTCCAGAGACATTGGGATTACAGACCTGAGCCACCATGCTCAGTATGTCCATTTTCTATTATTGTTAATACATTTAAATGTATTTTTGCAATTTTATGCTTTCTCTTTTCTATAATTTTCTCTTGCTTATTTTTTTCCTCCTCCCTGCCTTTCATTTGAGTAATCAAATCTCCTTTGTTTTCTTCTTTTTCCTCTATGAAATTGGAAAACATATTTGGTATTTCTATTCTTAAGTGGTTGCACTGAAAATTTAACAGGTATAACTAACTTGAATTTAACCAGCATCACTGCCAAGGCCCTAGCTTCTCTATTTGTTTTCCCTTATACAGGAATTCATTTTTCAGAATATATTTCACTGAGAATCAGTGCATAGTAAATTTTCTTAGCTTTTGTTTGGTATAACTTTTTTCACCTATCTCCTAAGTGACAGTTTTGCAGGATAAAAACTTCCACGTTAACAGTTTTTACCCTGCAAAGCTGTCACTTAGGAGATATTTTCAATACACTATTCTGTGTTCTGGTCATTAGTTTTGTATGAAGACAATTTTCACTAAGTCTGTTTGGGATTTTTTGTTGGTTTTATTTTTTGTAGGTAACTCATATTTTACCTCTGTTTGCTTTAAAATTTTTTGCTATCTTTGGTGTTTTTCAAATCTTTAACGACACATGCAGTGATCTTTAAATACATTGCTTTAGATTTGTGTTTCTTTATCTGATATTCTTTACTTCCCAACAATTCATGAAACTTCTCAACTATTATCTCTGAGTATTGGCACTCCCCCATTTCTGTGTTTATTTCTGGAAAAACTATTAAACATATGTCAGCATTTATTATTCTACTTACTGTTAGTCTCTTTTTTATAATTTCTATTTCTTAATCACTTTTTTGCTATGATCCCAATGAGCTTCTCAAATCTGTCTTTTAGTTCACTAATAAATGCTTCAGAGTAACCTGGTACTCATTTAACATGTACAATGTATTTCTAGATTTATTTTTGATATGCCATATCTTTGTTTGTGTTCTATTGTTTCCTGATACTTTATGTATTGGTTAGATATCCATGTTCTGTCATTTTAACACAGTTTATACTTACACTTTATATTTTCCTATTGCCTTTTGTTTTTAGTCTTGAGAGAAATAGAGATCCCGATTAGTATGTCTAATTATTCTTTCTTCTGTGGAATATGTTCTAATATTTTAAATAAATGCCTGCTATGAGATTATCAGCAATAGGGTTTTTGTTTCATTTTTGCTGTTGTTGTTTTATCTGGGGGAAGAAAGTCCTATTTGTGAAAGTGTCCCCTACACAGGCATTCTGCACTTACCAGATGTCCAGGGGCATTGCAAGTAGAGAGCTACGTGCTAAGTTAATGCCTTAACTTGGATTTCTATTTGGCCATTACATTGTTCAAGCTTGAAGTCCTTTCATACATTTTTATGGGAGACTTTTTTCCAAATAATCAGAGCCCCGACCAGGACAACCTTCAAAGAGGTAGAATTTTCTACTGCCTGTATTACAGAGCATTTTCAAACTTGTACAGAGAGGTTGGTTTTATCTCATGACCTTGCATAGACCCTGGGCCATATCTCCAAGTCTTGCAAGGATTTCAACAGCTCGGCCTCTCAATGTTAAAACCAATATCTCAGTCCATTACATACTTACCACTAACACTTTGCTCAGCAGTTATTCCATCAACTTGCATTCTTACTGCTCTCACTTGAGGTTTTTGGCCTTTTTATTCCCCTCTTATGTTTTTTTTTAAATTTCCATGAAAAGTAATGTTTTGGTTATATTTTATCCAGCAATGCAAATGTTTATAATTGAAAGTGGCCTTATATGAATTTAGGCTACCATGCAAGAAACATAGACTTATTGTCTCCTTTTTCTCATTAGTGAAGTAACATAAAAAGTCTTGGTTGATCAAAGTTTCTAGTTAGGTTGATTATACATAATTCAAAAGTTTATTATGGTAAAAAAAAAATGGAGGTAGAGGTAAACCTAGTATATTGAAATACTGAATTCCATGACTTAAGTAAAACATAAAAATTGATACTTTGATTTAATCAAAATTTAAAACTTCTGTTCATCCAAAAACACTATTAATTTAAAATGCAAGCCACGAGCTGGGAGAAAATACATGCAATGCATATATCTGACAAAGGACTTGTATTCAGAATGTACAAAAATCTCTTACAAAACATTAACTTAAAAATTATAAGAAGGGCAAAAGTCGAGCAGATGCTTTGCAAAAGATGATACATGCATGGCTAATAAGCACATAAAAAGGACTCAACACCATTATTCGTCAGAGAAATGAAAAGTAATCTCACAACTAGATTAAACTCCATACCTACTAGATTGACTAAATTTAAAAATATATTTTAAAAAAAAGAAAGCAGAAAACTGACACCACCACCAAATGTTAGTGCGAATTTGGGCAATGGAAACTCTCCAAACCTTTGATGGCAATGTAAAAATGGTTTGGCAGTCTCTTATAAATTAATTGTATATCGCCCTCATGACCCAGCAATTCCACTCTTAAGTATTTTCGCCCCCAAAATGAAAACATGTCCACCAAAAGATCAGTAGAAGAATCTCCCTAGTAGCCTTATTTCTAATAATTAAAAAAAAGTAAAGAACCCAAATGTTCACAAGCAGGAAAATGGAAAAACTGAGTTATATTTATACAATGAAATACTACTTGACTCATAAAAATAAGTAAGCCACTGATACACACAACAGCAGGCATGACTCTTAAAAATATTATGTTGAGTGAAAGGAAACAAACACAAATAATGTATATAAATTACACAAACTTCAAAAACAGATGGAAAGAAATATATGGTGATAGGAAATAGAATCGTGGTTGTCTCTCCATGTCCAACTGGGGTAGGTGGTTGACTGGAAAGAGGGCATTAGAGAACTTACTGCAATGTGGTAGAATTGTTCTATACCTGGACTGGAAAGTTGGTTACATCAGTGCATACATTTGACAAAGCATACCAAATTGTTCACTTAGTAATGCTTGTAAATTTTAGCTTAAGTTTTAAAAAAAAGTTTAATCTGGAGGTTATCAAGTATTGAGGCCAGGTATTTTAAAATCTTAATAGCAAAGATAAGGGAAAATGTGTTACTCTAAAATAGTTTTTCTGGACTTCCCCTTTGGCCAGAGGAAGCTCTCTGGAGCTTTTTCTGGCATCGAAGTTCTATATTGCTTCTTAAGTCTTCTAAAAGACGATATGAAGCTTTTACAAATAATGAAGAAGTAACCCTAAAAGAATTACATCACCATACAGCTATTTCACTCTTCCAAGTGAAGGCCATTGCTAATGCTACAGGCTTCAACCAAGTAGCTGAAACCATGATATTTTCACCATCAGCTATAAAGATTATGGAAGATGAACTAAAAGGCAATTCTGTTGTTGTTGTGTAAGGCAGACCCAAACACAGCTTGTCCATCTGTAGCTCTTGTGTTTCTGTACTGACATCAGGAAGAACAGTGTGGATTTTGTCAATAAATTTAGCACACTTGACATGGGTATTTAAGGCACACAGGGAGTAGAGATTTACAGCATGTTGCCACTTTTACACAAAAGTCTCTCTTATGCCTGTAAAGTCAATGGGAGAGAAATAGCATTCTCCGTGAGGAATTGGTCTTTTCACACACACTGTCATAGCAGATGCAGCCAAAGTTTCAACTGCTTCACCTTCTGAAACCGAGTGAAAAGTCTTTGAGAGCCTTTGTGAGGTGCTGCATGCAAGGAAGGGCATGAACAAGAATAAAGAAAAAAAATCTAGAAACAAACAAGTCATAAGACTCGGTGATGAGGCATGGTTTCCATTTAGTCAAAGATGTACAAAAATTTTTCTTCAAAACTTAAGCCTGTCTCTGATATAAAGGAAAAGCAATTATTTTAATTTGATTTGATTTGATTTGATGTCATCTCATACATAAAAGGAAAATAAAGAAGGTGAAAATAATGGGCCATCCCCTTTTCTCTCCTCTAATGATAGTGTTTTGCAGTCTGCAGTCTGTGTCCAGCTCTAAGCCAGAAGCCGAAGATGCAAAATGAACGGAGTTGATTCCTTGCCTGTCTCCATGGGATTACATTACCTCTTTAGTTCATTTCTCCTATGACCACATTAGTGTTGGTCACCTTTTAAATCTCTGATCCTCTGAAAAAACTACCTAACTTGTCTCTCTGCTACCACTTCTGTGTTTTCAATACATTCACCATTCAGCACTTAGACTTGTCTTTTAAGACACATGACATGGTATCATTTGTCCTATGAACAGCCTTTGAAGGTTTTGATTTTTCCAGGCTCTTTTGTAAGGTCATAAGACTTTAGTAGATACTGTTCTGCTTATTATCTCCCCTGTAGAAAATAAGGCTCAGATTTTGGGCAGCTGTTAAGTTTAGTTGGGTGTCCCTTGATATCAGAAAAGGTGGTCCCTGTCTGTGGTATATAGGAATGGCCAGCACTGTCCAATAAACATAAGATGAAGCCCTCTAAAGGGCATCCAGGGAACACTGTCCTCCCCAAACTGAAGAAGGGGGAGAAGGAAGCGTAAGAAAGAGAAGGAAGAGGAGGAGATGGAGGAGAGAAGAAAAGAGGGAGAGGAGAAGAAAAGGAAAGAAGAAAGGGATTAAGAGGACATCTAAGCAAAACAGGGAAAATAAGATATCAAATAGTAAGGAAAATTATCTTCCCTAACTACTCCCCATGTCTTGTATTTGAAAGAAATTGTGTAAATATGTTATACATGGAGATATTGCAGCCATTCTGCCACCATTATGGTAAGGTAGAGGACACTGGATAAATACATTATCAGTGTCGTGACATTGTTGACTTGCTTAGGGGATAAAACTCCTCCATGACTCTGATTCCTGCCTATTTCTCCATCATGTTGAATACAATCTAGGATCATGAGATACATTTTACTTTTATGAACATGCAAATGTATTTCCTACCTCTGAGCCTTTGCCAGGCTGCAACATAAAATGGTTCAGAGTATACACTGAACATATTAGGGGTCAAGGTCACATTTGAATTATTCACGTATTCATGTATTTATTGCAGTAACTTTCCATCAGTGTCTTGAGAAAAGAGTCATCATTTTCTACATCTTACAAAGTACCATTTGCACTGTAGTGACCTTCCCTGTGACAACTACTTGTTGTTTCCTCTGATGGAAGCACTTCCCCTGAAGTGTATGTGGCTCTTTCTTTCTTATCCTTCAGTTTTCAATTGAAATAGCATTTCCTCAGATATGCTGTCAATGGGAATTCTGTGTGAAATGGCATTCTGTTTTCTCACTGAGAATGGTGTTGTTTCCTGATAATCCTTATTAATATCTAAAATTATTTTGTATGTAATAGTCTCTGTCTGCTACATGTAAGAGCTGTAAGTAAAATGACTCTTATCTGTCTTTTTTACTCTTAAATCACCAGTGCCTAGCCCAGTGTCTGGGTGGGCCCTCATATTTATTGGATAAAATGATGGAAGACTAAAAGAAAGCAGCAAGGCAGGAAGGCAAGAAGCCGGGAAGGTAGGCAAGTAGGGAAGGGAAGAGGAAAGGGATTTATTAAACCAAGGCAAACCAGTAGTCTGTAATACCAAATTTGAATTAAAATCAAGTCAGAAACCAAGCATGGTGTGTGTGCCTGTAGTCCCAGCTACTCAGGAGGCTGAGGTGGGAGGACTGCTTGAATCCAGGAGCTTCAGGCTGCGGTGAGCTATGATAGCATCACTGCACTCCAGCCTGAGTGACAGATCTCACTCTAAAAAACTAAAAATAAAAATAACGTAATAGTAATGTTTTTTTAAATCATGTCAGAAAATGGGATGTTCTAGTGGTATAATTAATGTCAACCATTTTATATACATATGTAAAATACATATATATACATTTTTACCTTGTGTATAGGTAGCAATAAAAAATGTGTCTTGCTAAATATACCATGGGACACATGAGTAGTAAGTCTGATTTTGCAGGGTAAAGAAATCTTTCAGATATAAAAAGTAAAATGCATTCTGGAAATGTATCACTGGGAAGAAGTAAATTCAAGAAAGACTCAGAGACACTGAGATTACTACCAAGAGTAAGCCAGTGCAGGGTATGCATTGTTAATGTACCAAGGAAGTTAAAAAAAAAAAAAAAAAAGCAAGGGAGGCAGGGGCCAATTGGCAGGGTAAATTCTATTTGTGCTTTTTCCAAGGCTAAGTGTATTATGTTTATTGGGCAATTTTAGCAACCAACAGATTCATTTTCCCTAAAGATATTTTTTTTTCTTTTTATTTTTTATTATTATTATACTTAAGTTCTAGGGTACATGTGCATAACGTGCAGGTTTGTTACATATGTATACTTGTGCCATGTTGCTGTGCTACACCCATCAACTCGTCAGCACCCATCAACTCGTCATTTACATCAGGTATAACTCCCAATGCAATCCCTCCCCCCTCCCCCCTCCCCCTTCCCCATGATAGGCCCTGGTGTGTGATGTTCCCCTTCCCGAGTCCAAGTGATCTCATTGTTCAGTTCCCACCTATGAGTGAGAACATGCGGTGTTTGGTTTTCTGTTCTTGTGATAGTTTGCTAAGAATGATGGTTTCCAGCTGCATCCATGTCCCTACAAAGGACACAAACTCATCCTTTTTTATGGCTGCATAGTATTCCATGGTGTATATGTGCCACATTTTCTTAATCCAGTCTGTCACTGATGGGACACAAACAAATGGAAGAACATACCATGCTCATGGATAGGAAGAATCAATATCGTGAAAATGGCCATACTGCCCAAGGTTATTTATAGATTCAATGCCATCCCCATCAAGCTACCAATGAGTTTCTTCACAGAATTGGAAAAAACTGCTTTAAAGTTCATATGGAACCAAAAAGAGCCCGCATCTCCAAGACAATCCTAAGTCAAAAGAACAAAGCTGGAGGCATCACGCTACTTGACTTCAAACTATACTACAAGGCTACAGTAACCAAAACAGCATGGTACTGGTACCAAAACAGAGATATAGACCAATGGAACAGAACAGAGTCCTCAGAAATAATACCACACATCTACAGCCATCTGATCTTTGACAAACCTGAGAGAAACAAGAAATGGGGAAAGGATTCCCTATTTAATAAATGGTGCTGGGAAAATTGGCTAGCCATAAGTAGAAAGCTGAAACTGGATCCTTTCCTTACTCCTTATACGAAAATTAATTCAAGATGGATTAGAGACTTAAATGTTAGACCTAATACCATAAAAACCCTAGAGGAAAACCTAGGTAGTACCATTCAGGACATAGGCATGGGCAAGGACTTCATGTCTACAACACCAAAAGCAACAGCAGCAAAAGCCAAAATTGACAAATGGGATCTCATTAAACTAAAGAGCTTCTGCACAGCAAAAGAAACTAGCATCAGAGTGAACAGACAACCTACAGAATGGGAGAAAATTTTTGCAATCTACTCATCTGACAAAGGGCTAATATCTAGAACCTACAAAGAACTCAAACAAATTTACAAGAAAAAAACAAACAACCCCATCGAAAAGTGGGCAAAGGATATGAACAGACATTTCTCAAAAGAAGACATTCATACGGCCAACAGACACATGAAAAAATGCTCATCATCACTGGCCATCAGAGAAATGCAAATCAAAACCACAATGAGATACCATCTCACACCAGTTAGAATGGCGATCATTAAAAAGTCAGGAAACAACAGGTGCTGGAGAGGATGTGGAGAAATAGGAAC
This sequence comes from Papio anubis, assembly GCF_008728515.1. Lineage (NCBI taxonomy): Eukaryota > Metazoa > Chordata > Mammalia > Primates > Cercopithecidae > Papio > Papio anubis. Next base: position 48,803,332 of record NC_044981.1, read on the forward strand.
ACTTTTACACTGTTGGTGGGATTGTAAACTAGTTCAACCATTATGGAAAACAGTATGGGGATTCCTCAAGGATCTAGAACTAGATGTACCATACGACCCAGCCATCCCATTACTGGGTATATACCCAAAGGATTATGAATCATGCTGCTATAAAGACACATGCACACGTATGTTTATTGCGGCACTATTCACAATAGCAAAGACTTGGAATCCCTAAAGATATTTAAGTGCCATTAGCAGGGAACTGCAGGGCCTGACTTCAATATGGATTCTTGAAATGACAAGACATATATTTTCCTTTAAAATACCTCCTTAACTGCCAGAAGAGTGGACATTAGACATCTTTTCATGAGCTGATTTTGGTGGTGGATTGCATTATTTTAAAGCCATTTTTTCAGAGAGCCTAGAAGGTTCAGTGTGATATTACCCACACTTTTCCATTAAATTTGTACCATAGAAATTGGCTTTTTCCCCTCACTCCAGTATCTATAAACTCATTCTGTTCATCCAATTTGCAAAATAAATATTGAGTCCATCATTGTCACTGTCACCCTGCCAGTCCAGGCCGTCAGCTCTCAGTGGAGCCACTGCCACCACTTCCCAGCTGCCTTCCCTGCTCCAAATCTTGGCTGTGGCCCATTCATTCTCCACAGAGTAGCAAAAGTGCACCTGTAAATATGTCATCCTGCAGTGTAAAGTATTTCACAATTTTCCACTATCTTGAGAAAAGAAACCGAATATTTGCATGAACTGGACCCTAGTCATCTCTCTAGCCTCGTTTTACACCGTCTTCACTTCAGTCATTGATCTTCTTTTGGTTCCAAAAAGGAAATACCTTCAACTCTGACCCTTTTGCGAAGGGGTAGAGCTCACAGCTCTGTCCAAGGAAATCATCTTCAAAAAATACTTCTTCCCCAGTCTCCAATAACCTGATCCTTTCTATGCCCTCCATGTTTATGACAGATTTAAGATTCACTGAGGATTTAAACCCTTACCAGTCACATGTGGTATATCTCAATACTTCCTTTGATACAATACGTATCACTTCAGTGTCTAAACTGAAGCTTCCACTGTAGCATCTTATCTCATTACTAATGCTCTCTGTATATCAGCTTCTTCATTTGTCAAATACCAATAACAGTATCTTCCCTTTAGGATTATTGTAAAGCTTAAATGAGTATATATGTGTGTGTGTATAGACACACGCAGCAAGCATAGCGCCTAGTTCAAAGTAAGTATTCAGTGTGCATGTAGACCTGAGAATATAGTCGTGCCTCCATGACCACCTTATATTTTTTAAACTACAGTCTGAGCTAACTTCGGCCCTTCTCTCAGCTGTGTCTCAGTGATAAGTAGGCCAACCATTCAGTGTATCTGAAGGAAAGGAAGGCATGTAGGCTAAAGAAGATATAACAAAGGAAGACATATCTATAGCAGTCTGGTTAGCTGACTTTATCTTTTATTTCTGTTTTGGGGATATAGAATTTCTCAAATACTTCTAAAATGGGCATATACTTTTTCTTTTCTCCCTGTTATGCTAATCAGCATTGGTTTTGTTTTGTCTTTCCTCTTGTGAATAATGCCACAATAAACATATGTGTGCATGTGTAATCCCAGCTACTTGGGAGGCTGAGGCAGGAGAATTGCTTGAACCCGGTTGGCAGAGGTTGCAGTGAGCCAAGATTGTGCCATTGCACTCCAGCCTGGGCAAAAAGAGCAAAGAACTCCGTCTCAAAAATATATAGAGAGACATAAAATAAGATGTTAGTACTCATACCAGTTAATTATAAAAGTACCTACCAATCCGTTTGTATTTAATTAGAGTTCTATATTTAAATACACATAAAGTAATAATCACAGACAAATATTATCACTAATAAAACACTGTTCATGTTACAGATAGATCTGAGTTAACAAAGGGAATTTTTTCCAGATCATCTACCTATTTCACTAAAGGTCTGGGCTTAACATACAGGTGTTCCTGTCTTAATATAGAGTTCATTTTCAGAGTCTCCACAAATAATACTGCATTAAATATCATCCTCATCTTGAAGATTCCCTGACCCTCAAACCAGATGCCAATCAGAATTTCTATAATATTTTCTTCCTCTATTCTGGTTCTTACTTAGTTTCCTTGAATTATAATTATAAAATTATCTTGCCTTTCTTTCCCACATCCTCCACCACTACTATAAGTCACTTAAATGCAGGAATTTTTGTCTTCTAGGTTTTATATCACCCTTCACATGGTTTTAAACTATGCACTTGAATTAGTAGATTGTAAGTAACTTTATTGAATTGTAACTTAGGAAGCCATGCATTTTTCTGCCTGGCTGCAAAGCTACATGGTTTTATAAAATCAGTCATAAAAATGATTTAGTACTCAAATTTTTGTTAAAGCTGATCCATTTAGTCAAGAAACAATGGGCAGTATTGCCTCTATTTACAATGTTTTGTCCATCATTTCTGTCTCTTTTCTTTCAAGAGTTATCCGTACCTACCACATTCCTTTAAGATGGGATTATGGGAGACAAAAGCAAATACCTATTGTCAATACCGCAAACTCCAAACACCACCTATGGTGTTTGACTGACATGACATATACCTTTAACAAGAGCTGTCTTACAGAGACTACAGGAAAGAGACAGGCAGACAAACTTCAGACAGCGGCTTAAAATGATTGGCGTTCTTTTGACAATTTCATTTGACTCTAGCTCACGTCAACTTATCTTCCTACTGCATATACGTTTCTAATTTACAAGTGACAAGCATCTTAGGGAAAACGGGGAAAGGAAAGGAAACATTAGCAAAGTTTAGGGAAACAGAGTGGTAGAGTTTAGCGCTTCAGGTTTCTCTGGAAACAATAACTACTGCTTGCATTCTAACTTTGGACGGATATAAGAGTAGAGTTTTTTGGCCGGGCATGGTGGCACACAACTGTATCCCAGCCCTTTGGGAGGCCGAGGTGGGTGCATCACTTGACGTGAGGAGTTTGAGAGCACCCTGGCCAACATGGTGAAACCCCGTCTCTACTAAAAATATAAAAATTAGCCAGGCGTGGTGGCTCATGCCTGTAATCCCGGCTACTTAGGAGGCTGAGGCAGGAGAATCGCTTGAACCTGGGAGGCGGAGGTTGCAGTGAGCTGAGATCACGCCACCGCACCCCAGTCTGGGAGACAAAGCAAGACTCTGTCTCAAAAAAAAAAAAAAAAAAAAAAAATAGCAGAGTGTTTTAGATTCCATGTTACATTGATTTCTGTTATTTTCATCTAAGATTTGTGTTCTCCTTCTTTGAATAATTGCATTTTTGTTTTCCTTTGGGTAATGACTGAGTCCGGGCTGTGTCAGTTCATAACTATTCAACCACTACATACACACTGTCTCTAAAAGTGAGCAGATAATTGCCATTTAGCCTCTCGGTTTGTTCCATTCTCCATCAGTAAAGAAGTATTCATCTACAAAAGGAAACAAAAGTAAAGTGACCACATCATAATTCAGTAACAAATTCCAGGTTACTTCAGCAGCTCCATAATTTCAAACTGTTGTATAGCTGTCCTAAAGATTCTCTTAGCTTGTCCCTCATAGTCACATGACTGTACCTACAAGCAAGACATTGGGGCCAGGGTGCATGCTTGGGTGGAATAAGAAAGGCATCTTCCTCTCACCTTACCACTTATTGGAGAGAAAATCCTTTCTCAGAAATCCTGAGCAGACTTCTGTTTACATCTCAATAGTTACAACTGGGTTACATGTCTATCCTTGGTAGCAATAGGGAATAGAAAAATCAAGTATCTGGTTTACTCAGTTTCTATAGTGGGAGGAAGGTGAAAAAGTGAAGGAAAATAGAGATTGCTGAAATTGACTGATGGGGAACCACCCAATGTTATCTGTGCTATATCCCTTTGGCCATAGTGATAATGTCAAGTACAGGGATGTACACCAAGCCAGGCCAATGGAACGTAATTCAGACATGTCAGTTGTAGCTATTGTATATTTTCGCTTAATTGATCTATATTCCAAAAATATTCTGACTTACTCTTCATGCCTGCATTAAAACATTATAAGGTGATCATCACACTGAACGTGGTTCTGTCTAGCTTAACAGTATCATAATTAAGAGGCATCAGTGTTTCTTCTCAAATTTATTGTAAAACTCTTCATGCCTGCATTAAAACATTATAAGGTGATCATCACACTGAACGTGGTTCTGTCTAGCTTAACAGTATCATAATTAAGAGGCATCAGTGTTTCTTCTCAAATTTATTGTAATTGTAAAATTTTATTGAATATTGAATAAATTAATGAACTATGAGGGAAAAGAGAAGGTATCACCTTTTTGAGAAGTTGAATGCTTTGGAAAGACTAGATAAAAGAAAATCCTGTAGAATTAGAAATATATGAAACGCTAAAAATATGAGGGGGGAAATAAAAATTCCATAAAGTTTCTGTGGTCTGTTCATTTCACAAGTTTATGCGTCATTTTACACTAAATCAAAGATGTTTCATTATAAGATTTATACAAGAATGAATTATCTCAAATTAGGAAAAAACTGGATTCAGTTCTGCCTGAACCAGATACAAGCAAATAAATAACCTATATCATTTTCTTATTGTTGCTGTAAAAATTACCAAAATTTAGTGGCTTAAAACAACACACATTTAATACTTCATAATTCTGAAGTTCAGAGGCTAAAATCAAGATGTCTACAAGACTGTTTTCCTTTTTAGTCTTACAGGGGAGAGACTCTTGCTTTCATTTTTCAGCTTCTAAAGACCATCTGCATCCTTTGGCTATGGCCCATTCCTCTCACCATTCAACCTCTTGCTTCTATCACATTTTCTATTTGTGACACTGATCCTCCTTCCTGCCTCTTTTAAGAATCACTGTGATACTTTTAAGAATCATTGTGTGAGATACCATCTCACACCAGTTAGAATGACAGTCATCAGAAAGTCAGGAAATAACAGATGCTGGAGAGGATGTGGTGAAATAGGAACACTTTTACACTGTTGGTGGGATTGTAAACTAGTTCAACCATTGTGGAAGACAGTGGCGATTTCTCAAGGATCTACCACTAAAAATACCATTTGACCCAGCCATCCCATTACTGGGTATATACCCAAAGGGTTATAAATCATGCTGCTATAAAGACACATGCACACGTATATTTATTGTGTCACTATTCACAATAGCAAAGACTTGGAACCAACCCAAATGTCCATCAGTGACAGACTGGATTAAGAAAATGTGGCAGATATACACCGTGGAATACTATGCAGCCATAAAAAAAGGATGAATTCATGTCCTTTGTAGGGACATGGATGCAGCTGGAAACCATCATTCTCAGCAAACTATCGCAAGGACAGAAAACCAAACACTGCATGTTCTCACTCATAGGTGGAAATTGAACAATAAGAACACTGGGACACAGGAAGGGGAACATCACACACCGGGCCCTGTTGTGGGGTGGGGGAGGGAGGAGGGATAGCATTAGGAGATATACCTAATGTAAATGACAAGTTAATGGGTGCAGCAGACCAACATGGGACATATATAATATGTAACAAACCTGCACATTGTGCACATGTACCCTAGAACTTAAAGTATAATAAGTGATAAATGTCCATACAAAAACTTGTAAAAAAAGAAAAAAGTCATTGTGATTAGATGAGGAGTCTAATCTCCTCATTTCAAAGTCCTTAACTGTATTTGCCAAGTCCCTTCTACTACATAAGGTAACATATTCATAGGTTCTGGGGATGACGGCATAGAAAATTTTAGGAGGGGCATTATTCAGCCTACCACACTCCCTTCTTTGTTTATTCCAGTTCAAAATTTCCATCTCTTTAAACCAAAGGATTCCTGAAGAATACAACATGTGAGTCAAGAGACATCAGAATTAGGATTGCAGAAAATATCAAAAGGACAAGGAAAAGAAGAAAAGCACACCTAAGAAATTAATAATACCAAAGTAGAATCTGTTTTAAAAATCATAGGAGCATAGAATAAAATATAGAAGGACAATTGCCACCTCATAAGATCCCTATCAGAAGTTGGAGGCAATATGTAAATGAAGAAATAAAGTCGGGGAGAGATATTTCAGCAGAATTACTAATTACATTGAAGTCAAGAAAGGTCCTGTCTTTAAAAGTCAAGATGCATTTTGGAATGTCATTCTAAAGCTAAGTCATAACCAAGTTGTAATTTTAGTGAAAAGGGGCTCTATCATCATCAAATTTGCTTCTTCCATACTCACCATGTTTCTCTTCTTTCTTCTATAAGGAGAAAGTGATTTTGGAAAGTCAACAAGTTTCAAAAGTTAGGGAGGGGTCCTTAGCAAAAATTTTCTTTGTAATCAAAGACTGTATGGAAGATAAGTTCCAACTCGATTGACAGGTATACATTTTATTTAACTATTACCCAGTAGCTATGTAGTGTCTACAGTCTTAGCGATAAAACAGTGTGCGTGTGTGTGTGTATATATGTATGAGTTTCACTCCTCTTATCTGGAGCATGTAGTGCACAAATACATGCCAATTTAAAGCAAAGATGTAAGCCTTCTTCCATAACACCCATTTCTATCATCCAGGGGTGGTTTTAAGGCTAAAGGTGATGGGAGGAGGCATTATCTCAATATAAAAAACAATTTGGTGTATTAGGATTTGAGATACACCTGCAGTACTCGTCCCCCTCACATATTGATCATTTGTCCTATAAAGCAAAATAAACTCTAGCAATGGCTGTTCTTTCCCTAATGAATGGTCACCTAAGCCTCACCAAAGATGGAAAAAAGCGATCTCCCTTCACAGTTCTTTCCTAGTCTAGTGAGACCCCTGTTGAGTTTGGACTATTCCCATGAAGAAGCAACAAAGCACTGAATCTTGTTCTTCTAAATCAGTTCCACTTATGTAATCACTTGTGGGACCACAGACCCTTCATACAAAGTGGCAAGTGTGCCTCCATGACAGTCTATGCCCATACAGCCTAAAACAGAGAGATATGTTTAAATTTATTCATGCTGACTTCCATACCATTTGTAAATCCACAAATAAGCAATATAAAGACCTATCTGAGGGAAGAGGGAAAATTATCTTTAAATTTTCTTGTTAATGAGATCACTCCAATTAAAACCAACAACAACAACAACATACAAGTTAATTTATACACTAATTTATGAATAACATCTGCTGCTGCCTGTTCATCCAGTGACACCATGCCCCAGGCATCATGGTAGGTGCCAGAACGCAATGGTAAATAAGAATGTTGGATAGTCTGCTTTCACAGAGCTTAAGCTCTAGTGTAGAAGGAAGCAATAAAAGCAGAAAAATCATGATAATTGCAGATCATTTTATAACTTTGTACGCTTGCTTCTTAATCTTGGTCATCTCATCCATTCTTATAACTTCCAATGTTAGTATAGTGATCAAATATATATCTATTTTTCCAATGTATCTCTTTCCTGAACTTGACATTGCTGATTCCATCTGTGTGCTGGATCAATACATATGCATGTGCATATTCTGCCATTATCATACCTGTCCAAAACTGATTCAATGATTTCCCTAGATAAACCTTTCTTATACGTCTTTATGTGTTTAAGTTTATTGCTGTTAACTCTTTTTAAGCTGTTCCTTTAAGAATACATTAAGCAATAATTTTTCAGACGTGTGCTATTCCTAAGGAATAACTAGGTGCTTTCTTTTTTTTTATGGATTGTTACACACACACACACACTCACACTACATTTTCCTTCAACATTTATTTTCATCTTCTCTTTGACATCATATCTGGGAAACCCAACCTGATATTTTAATTTGAAAGAACTGAAAAGAAAGGAAGAACAAATGAAAGTCAAATAAGATGGCTGAATGTATATGTCTTTTGATCCATTTTATTATTGATTTCGTAGCTTGTCAATCTACCATCTTGAACAGCTAGTGTTACCAGGCAAGAGAGTTGGCATATCTTCCATTTCTGGTTCAGATGCTAGCTTGCAATAATTTTCAGAAATCCACAGAGGATGGTTCGGAGAGAAGCTGTGAGACAGGTAATCACAAAAAAGATATTCTAATGTTTAGTTATATTACAGTGTAGCAGAGGCTCCTAGGGAATATGGCACAAGCCCCATTGGTTGATTCATTCTAACAGGGTTGAAAAAAGCAGAGAAAACAATTATCAGAGGAAGTCTCACACTGGAAATTCTTGAAATACCCTTACATATGTGTTTCCTAAGTTTTTATTTTTTTGAAGAATTCACCTGTATGTTGCTTTCTTTCCTTTTTCTTTTTTAGCTTTAAATTTCATATCCACCAATATCTAAGATTTATTTTATTTTCACTATGAGTACTGAAATATAGGGAACAGAAACATTCAGAAAATGCAAGTAAAAAAATTCAGGTTAAGTTCTCTAATTCCCCCTGTTTACTTGGTAGGTGTAAATAGATGGCATGTGTATACTAGGCCTTGCTTTTAGACCATCACAAGCCAGAAAGTTGCCATGGCAACTTCAGCCACTGATAACCTCCATGAGAAATGAATTCCCCTGGGTGTGGGGTCCTTGGCAGTCTACACAGCACTTTCAAACTATAAATTCACTCATTATTATTTTAATCATGTAATTAAGTAGGGCTGTTAATATTATTCTTATTTTCAAATGACAAAACTTCAGTTTTAAGATGTTAAAAGACTTGTCCAGAGTCATGTTAACAGATAAGGGGCAGACTCAGAACTCAAAGGCACATCTTCTGATCCTAAGAATCACACATTTTCCAGAGTCAGCCTAACTATTGAAAATAAGAATACATCTATATTTGCACTAGACATTTTTTAAATGCAGAACTTTTGGAATAATCTGCCTAAATAGTCTTTTATTGTTTTAAGGTAAACTTACAGTGTAGAGCTTGTGGGTTTAGAGGCACAAGTCTTCCCTTGATAGCTTTGATTTTAGCAACTAGCCATGGCGGCGATGTTAACAGATAGCCCTTTAAGATCCAGTCTTCTAAACCATTCACCCTTTGTCAAATACTCCGATCCAGTTTCCGAGCTGGGGCTTTGTATGCAGCAAAGAAAACACAACTTATTCTTCAAGATAAAGGCATGAAAAAGGGAACTATTACAAGAAGCAAAAACATGTAAGAGCAAATAAATGTTCCATGTATGAATTAAGAATCATGATACGTGAAATCTATCAATCAAGCAATACCTATTAATCAGTTCTTTTTTTTTAAGATATTTACTTTATTTTTCTTGTGGCCATCCATTTAAGTGAAGAATATCAGTGTATTGAGAAGGTCCTTCTTTATCACATGATATTTCTAAGCAGATATTTAGGAATGCTCAGAAGATTCCACTTTGAGTCTCCTAAGGCGTCCTAAGACATAATTTAAAGTGGGACTTGAACAGAAACAAGTATCTTCAGACTCCAGCTGAAATCGTAGAAAGTATCTGTTTAAATCTTGGGAAACCTTAGATGAGGTATGTGAAACTGAAAAAAGATCAAGATCAAATCAGCACACACAGATAAAGGATACAACAGATACCAAGAAGGGTAAATGCCCAATTATTTTCAGTCCTCATAATCTGTACAAAACCTATAAATCAGTTCTTAACTGGGGATCAGTTTTGTCCACCAGGGGTCATATGCCAATATTTACAGACATTTGGTTGTCACAGTGTAGGGATGTTACTGGCATCGTGTGAGTAGAGGCCAGGGACACTATAAAATATCCCACAATACACAGGATAGCTTCCACAAGGAAATATTTGAACCAAAATATACATAGTTAACCTATTGAGAAATCCTGCTATAAATAATGCAAATAATTTGATTTTTATATATGTACTTAACCTTACAAAAGTAATTTCTGCACATGATTTATCTAACGTTTTTTATTTGAAGTTTTTTTTTCCTTTTTGAAGGAACTAGTAAATATCACCTGGCCCTCATAAAAAATTAGAAAATACAAATAAGCATACAAAAAAAACACCAAGTCACTTTGTAACAAATTATATTAATCATTCTTTTTATTAGATATTTAGATTGAATTCATTTTTTCTAGCTATTGTGAACAATATTGTCATGAATATTCTTGTGCATTAATTATCGTACAAATGTCTGATTATTTTGTAATATCCTATAAATAAAATGTTCAGGTCAAGGGAAATATACTATTGTACTTGATATAGTTTGCTAAATTTCACAATATAATTAACACCAATTAACTAACTCATAAGAAGTGTCCATTGTAAACATATTGAATGGCCTATATGATATGTTGAAAATCATTCATTCAACTTCCGTGAAAAATAAAAGATCTCATGATACTTAAGTGTGTATTTAGATGAATCATCTAAATACGTGATCTCAGGGAAGATCATAATCTTTCATTTGTGGTGGTAAATAAAGAGATTGCTAAATTACTCTAATCTCCAACCACAGTATATATATTAAGTCAATAAACTAGGAGGACTGACTTCCATATATAAGTCCATTTAGGTCATTTTATAAAAGGAGAGACATGTGAGATCAGAAATTCAATAGAAACAGATATTGAATAGATGAATATAAGTCTCTAAAACCCCTTGAAAATTTTGGGAACCGTGCCGATTTTCTTATTGTTCATAGGATGGGATTATGAAACTACTTTTCTAAATTTTAAAAGGAAAGTGTTTTCTTATAATACTGGAAGATTTGAGAACACCCAGACCACTAACATCTGGGTTACATACTACAAAACATTCGAAGAGAAAAAAAAGAATCCAAGGAAAATGTCAAGGCTTGTATATGACTTTTTGTTTTCCCAAGCCAGAGGGAGAATGCCACTGTGACAGCAAGCAAAAATATTTTTCGGTTGTTTTCCCATTTGATGCCTGTTTTTGTCAAATATTAAAAAGATATTTACAAAATGTAATTTAATGCGTTCGCTAAAAAATTAACACAGAGATGGATTTTCGGCTAATTAACCTGCTCTTCATAAAAAGGCAGTAGGGAAATGCTTGTTAATGTTTAAGCCATAAGATACACAAAAAATGCAGGCAATATTTCATCGTGACACCCAGGAGACCCATGTGTGACACAATATAGAGTCTATGTGTATCTCACTCTCCACAGGAACTAATTTTGAAGCACCAGAATGCTGTGAATTGGCTGTAAAACAATGTTGAAGAAACTCAACATAGAACAGAAGGCACACTTTCCTTAGGAAGAATGCTGATAAAATTTTAATGAACTAACATGTTGTCATGGGGATTTGTTGCTATTCATTAATTCATTGTGCTGTTCCTCTATAGTTTTGCTGAAGTTGACTGACAAATTGTCAAGTCGCGGTTCTGGTGGTTTACACAGCCTCATTGATACTCTAAATTTAGGGGGTAAATTCTTTTGGAGACTTACCCCATTGCATTTGGGGTAACACATTTTTCAGCACTATGTGTGCTCAACTGTATTTCAAATGAAATTCCATCTCTAGGGTAGGCCTTTGACTCTGCAAAACAGTGGAAATAATCACAGAATGATTGACAGCTCTGGTCACAGATGGGGACTACCATAGAAGCCAGGGCTGGGGAAGACTCTACCATACAAAATAGTCAACTGGCCGCCTATGAATTAGGATAAAATTCTCAGTGGAAAACAGTGATTCAATCATAAAAATCATAGAATGCCAGAAGCTTGCAGGGACCCCAAAATCAGTCTAACTCTTTCATTATGCAAATAAGAAAATGGATGACACCCAGAGAGGTGAAGCGTTATAAAGGATATGAGTGGCAAAACAAGGATCAGAAACTCAGTATTTTGGCTTATTTTCTTGTCATTATGCCTCCCTGAATTTCTTCTCTTGTCTTTTCACTTCTAACAGATTACATACTTTCCCCCTGAAATTAGCACTAATCACAGAATAATGTGAAACAGTATCCCTGGGGTTTAAGAACATAGCCAGGGTTGGCTATTCCAAAGCTCGCATGTTATTTTTTAAATGCACACGAATTTTATGCTATAAATGATCCATATTTATATTAATAGAATTTTTCCAAATCTTTGAGTAAAATGATACTCTAGGAAAATTTAGCAAATTTGCCCAGTACTTTATATACCTCCAGGCACTGCTGCATACCCAGATTGTGATAAGCAAATAAGGATCATTGGCAAAAAGCACAATCAGAGCAAGAAATATGAGGGTTGTCCCTATCACAGTGATCATTAAACAATATTGATGGGTCTTGATGCCTACTTCTGTGCCTTGATGGAGGCCAGATGAAAGGAAAAGCATAGGCTGTTCTGTTCTGCGGTGGCTGTGGCATTGAGAAGCAGCCAGAGGTGAAAAATCCCACAACCTGGCACAAAATATTCATGTCATATTTGCAGAGACAGACAAAGATGAGTGGATAGGTTTGTTTGTTGTTTTTTCTTTTTAAATACTATTCTCCCCACTGCCAAACGTTTGAGGATATTAGTTTTAAATAAACTTATTGATTGCCCACTTTTGCAGAACACTGAAAGGATTCTAATTTATAATATGCAAATACTCTAAATGCCCAAAGCAAGGTGCTAAACAGTAAACCAACAACAACAAAAAAACCCTTCTCATTATTAAACTCCAACAGCTTCATTTTACATCCTAAATTACTGCTACTCAAAAGCATAGCCATTGCATCATCAGTATCACCTCGGATCTGCTAGAAACATGGAATTTCAAGTCCCACCTCAGACTTGGCAAATCAGAATCTGCCTTTTAATAAGATCCCCAGATGATGCATATGCACATGAAAGTTTGAGAAGCTTTGGGCTACATTACGTAATACCAACATGGTACCCTAACATTTATGCTGATAACACACATAACACAACCCAAATAGAGATACTTACTGGTACTTTACCTTTATATTGTTCCCAACAGGCAAGAATAATTACTGCTATATTTAACTGTGCTTTAAAAAAAAAAAAAATCTTTTTATTGATACATCTAAAAACTTGTTTATGTACATAATGAAAACAATTGCTATCGTTTACTTCCTCAGAAGAAATGCAAAGCTTGTAAAATCTCAATACAATTTTATTTACTAATGGCTATAATCAAATAATAGCAACAGCAGATATTCACTGGGGGCTCTGTAATGGGCTAGGCACTGTATTTACAGATTGTGCACGTTATTCAACTGAGCACTCCCCACAACCCAAAGATGTGGGCAATAATATCACCTTCATTTTACAGAAAGAGGAATTAAAGCATGTAAGTAGTCTATCTAGGAACTAACAGTTAGCATGAAGTAAAAGTGAGATCGGAGCCCAGAAAAATGGGACCTGTCACCCACCACATTAGTTTTGATTAGGCTACTAGCACTGGCAAAAAAAAAAAAAAAAAAAAAGAAAGAAACCCCAACACATCTCACTCTAGGATTAGTCTTCAGGTAGGACATGTTTTTGTTTTGTGGAATACCTATTGACTAATAATTACATACCTGCCATACAGGTAACAGCCTAAAAAAAAAAGCAGTAATATATTTCGCAGCTAAGGTAATTTCTTATGCTAATAATTAACCTTAAAAAGGATTTGAAATCTTTTTAGATGATCAAAATAATTGACATTTTGACCAATTTTACTTGAAAGAATCCATCTAAAATAAAAATTAAAAATAAATAAAAAATAAATCAGAAACAGGAACTATTTTTCACATCTTATGCCTTTTCAAAATTAACCTAATACAAAATCCAACATTATAGTATTATGTAAGCAAATTATATATATCCATATATTAAAATGTTATGATGTCATTAAAATTATAATTGCAAGTAATTAGCTATAAGAATATACTTCAATTTAAAAAGTTGGATACAGAATGATCTCTCTTCTATATACAAAGAAAATGAGAGAGAAAATGTGAAAATACATCAGAATGTAAATATATATATTTACATATTATATAGTAAAATAAATATATTATATATATAATATATATCCAAGGAAAATATACCACATTCTAAACTTAATTATATATGACTGTGTTATATTTAGATTTTCCTTTTTTTAAATATATTTTGGATTATTGACCAAAATAAATACGTATTACTTTACAAGTTACTTTATAATATCTCAAACCAGGAAAACTATGTTCTTTATTCATTAAATTTCAAGAGCCAGTGTATTTATTGGAATTTCATAAAATATGTTTAAATTTCAAACTTTTTAGACTTTACAGAGCAAGGATTTTGGTTTATTCATCATTTTCCTGAGTAAACACATGCAAGTAAATAGTCTCATTGGACTATAACCAACACGTACTTATTTGAAGATCCCAGGGTTGATTTGTTAATTATAGACTTCCATTTAGTTTATGTATATAGCAGATACTTGAATTGGTACACACTGAAACACAGAGAGATTATGAACTAAAGCAAAATACAATCCTATATGGATTTTAGCTGATGTCGCTTGAGAGTTCCACTGAGCCGCATTCAACAGTAGTTACAGATTTAAAGATTTATCATTTTCTCATTTTAAAATGAATACCATTGTCACTTAAAAGTCCCTTTTATTTCATTCATTAAACGCTGTTAAAATCATAGATTGTTCAAAAGCAGTTTTTCTTTGAAATTCTTGATTTTGAAAGCATTTTTTATCATTCACAAGACACAATTCCCTCCCCAGATTTGTGTCAGTTTCCCTCTAACTGGGACTCCTAGTAACTTTAAAAATTATTCCATGAGCAGCACACCAACAGTCCCCACCCAGGTGCATTCTTTATTTTTTTCCTAAAGATCTACAGTAAACATGAAACAAATGAAAAAAAAAAAATCACTATCAAATTAAGTTCAGGTGACCTAGCCATTTTTAGCATAGAGTTGTATTTCAGAACCTCAGGTTAGCAAAACTCACATAGGCAGTTGAATCTTTGCTTTTTAAATTTAGACACAAAAGAATCTCCAAAGCAATGTATGACATTATGTCATGTGATTTCCAATAATTAATTTGTTATGGGCCCACATAAATAAAATAAATGCTGAGTGATACATTGACTTCTGTTATCGAAAGCATCTCCCTCTCATTCCTGCCTCTCTGGCTCCTGACATTATTTCTTGGTTATTGGCTGACAGTTCAGTGCCTTGAGTGTTGCTCTCGCTGTAGGGTTAGCAGGATAATTGACAAACCACAGGGACTGAATCCCTGGATTAGGATGACCAGACTGTCAAAACAACCATGACAAACTCTCACATCAACTTCGACTGCAAGTCAAGGCTGTGAGGGAAAAATTCACCTTGGCAGGGCCAGATGGGAAGTCTTTAGTTTAAAATATTTCCCACTGCAAAATGTATTTCAGCAAGAAAGAGGAAAAATATAATAGAGTTTTTAAAGTACAATTCATAGAGAAATACTTCAATATGGTCCCTATTAATTAGAGCATTTATTATAAGTAAACATCCCGTAGTCTTATTTCATTTACCTAATACATCTTTTGAATTTCATAAAGCATGTTTAACATTTGTTAGAAAATTGACATGTGTTTAGGAGACCTCTATCTGTATTGTTAGAATGTTTATGAACTCTTATGTATGTATTGGTTATGTGTGTACACAAAGGGAAGTGTGTTAAATACACAGTTTTTTGCTTTGTGTATAATTTTGTTTAAAAATATCTTGTAAATTTTAAATCAAATTGATGCATAAATGTAATTCCTATTAATAAGCAGCATGCCACAAGTTGTGATTAGCAAATAGGGAGCTATATACATTTCCATCTCAAGCAACACAGTTAAAAAATATTTTAAAAACTCTTTAACTAAATTTCCACTTACAACATTGTCTCTAGACTTTCAGATTTCTATCATAGATCTTTGAAATGACAGCTCAAGTGACATCTATTTATAATGCAGGCATATTCTCTGTATGAAAACATAGATTGCAAACCGTTAAAGGGAAATTAAAATGCAAATACAAAAAAGGGTTATTTACTTAGTTCTGTGCCAGCTAACACATGGGATATGGACACCTAGGATTAGAAAGATCCAATTATTTTTAAAATATAAAACTTAAAGAACTTATTCATGCACCACTTGGGTCTTGGAATATGATCAAAATAGTTTTGGAATAGTTAATCAGTATTTTTCCATCAGAGTCAAATTTTTCACAACATTAAAAAGAGAGAGCAAGAAGCAGGAGTGAATATTATTTACTGACAGACACTTCAGCTTAACAAATGCTGAAATGTTCAAATACAAGGATTGGAATAAGAAAAACGTTAAACTATCAATTTTTATCTTAGAAAACTGACATTTTTTGAAAGTTCATTAACATCTGTGAAGAAAAAAAAAATGTTGTTAGCCTCAACAAATTCAGTCTTACTTTCCTAGTACTATGCGTCAAAATATCATTCAGGGAAAAAAAATTGTAAATACTCTCATATTTTCATGCATATTTTGCTTGTTTATAAAAAGGGGATATAGATTTGGAAGAAATAAGGCAGTGGGATATTCCAAAGGATACAGGAAATTTTCAGAAGCTCACTACTATATGATGATAAATGCCAATCTAAAGAAAAAGAAATAATGAACAATCAGGAAAATTATTTCACATACTAAAGCTACTCATATATTCTTATATGTCAAAGTGATGCTGTCTACCGTTAGTTAAAAAGAAAAATATTGCATATAAATAAATTTGATCTTGATGTCACCATGAATTAGGCAGGACAGGTATTAATGCCATTGCTTTAAAATTGAGAGGATAAATGCTATATCTATGCCAGAGAGTCAGGACCTGAACCCACCTTCAGAAACATGCTTAGCTCCTTTTCCTATAACGTATTAAAGAATGTTCCCCCACACATGAAAGGAGAAATAACAGGTTTTTATATTGCTGTTTTTCTATTTGCAGTGATGGCTTTTGTTCCATATATAAGCCATATTAGAAACAGTAATTTACAGTAAATTATCAGAAAGCCAAATTCCCTCTATTCTACTTAGAATAAGCCACATTATTTGGTGGCAATAATAGTAAATTTAAAGAATATACCAAAAATTACTTATGGCTATAATCTGTGTAATGCAGGTAAGAAAGCAATTACTATATCATTTCATTCTGCATACTGCTGCCTTCCATTTCACAGAGGAGCAACAGAAGCTTCAAACTTGTTCAGGATTATTCCAAGGTTACATAGTTAGAATGGGGATAAACCATGAGGAGTCTTTCTTCCATTAAATCAATCTACTCATCTATAAAATTCACAACATTTTTCACCATTATCACGTTATCCCACATTACCATTACCATACTACTGTCTAAGATGGAGTTCAAAACGTTTAAGATATTGTTCTAATAGAGATCCTATACTTTGATTTAGGTACTCTTCACTCTTGAGAGGATTGTATTTTAACTATTCAAGAATAATCAAGCAGTTGTTCGCTTGTCACATTCTTGAGTACCCACTCATACTTAGAGTGCACATTTGCTTCCCCTGGCAAGTGCCTGAAACCAAGTAGATGTTCAACGAAGGTTACTTTTCCTTCTTTGCTTTTCTCAGTTATATTCTTGGGAATTTTTTTCTCCATTATGAAAATCTCAATAAGCAAGACTTAGAAATTTAAAAATCATGAGTTACCAAAGAATATATCAAGTTGAAGTCAAGTTATACCAAAGCATAAAATCCATGATGACAGTGCTATTTTATTTTCTAGTTGGCAAAAAACTGATTCCATTAGAAGGAGGCTTTTGATATTTGTGGATTGTCAATGAAATTGTCTATCCTGATCAACACGCCTTTTCAAAAAAAAGTACAAAACTCATAATTCAAAGTAACATATCATGAATATGGCACTAATGAAGACAACGAAGAAATAATTCTAAATGGCTTAGATAACAAAATGGGAACTTTTTTATTTTGCTACAGAGATTAAAAATACCCCCTTTTCACCTACTTATCTGTCCCTGATTCTGAATACAACTGCAATACTTTCAGGTGGAGAAAAGATTGGAAAGGGGAAGAAATCTGATGTAGAAAACAATCAAACAATAGAGGTACAAGGATATCCATTAAAAAGAGAAAATATAAAATACTTGCAGATTTAAATCTACAAAAGGGCCCTGAAAAACAAGATCGATCCTTAAAGTTGGAATAACAAAAATGGAAAGTGATGGAATATCTCCTATGCATTCAGCATTTGTGGTAGGATCCAGGCATCTGGATTTGTTTCTCAGCACCTCCCTGGGAAGGCTGGAAAGAAAACATGGAGAAATAGAACTCCAGCATGGCGGAAAATGAAAGCATTCAAGGAAGAGTTGTGAGGATGGCCCACGTCATCTCCATCTCCTCTCCTCTTCTTTGTTTCTACTGCCTGTTCTTTCTACTTCCTCCAATGAATTGCTACAGAAAGGGAAGAGGAAAGGGGTGAGGGTGGGGCAGGTAAAGATGGAGTGTGAAACCATGTGTGAAACCACAGGAGCACTTAGAATAACTGGCTTCTGTAGTCCTAGACAGACTTTATGCACTGTAACTTATATATCATATTTACATAAATACACGTATATACATATAAGAACACATATATGTATTACACACATGCATATACCTTTTAGAGAAAATACTTCACTCAAATATTACTATTAACACTTAAGGATACATGTACACTTGGGTGTGAAACAAATGTTACCAAAGCAGTTATACATATGACACATTAGAATTTCTCAGGTTGTGTGTGTATTTTCAAGAGTCCTAGGCAAAAATTCAAATAAGCTTTAACTTTTACAGCCTGGGAACCAATATAGAGTCAGAAAGTTAGCTCTAAAATGCCTGAGGGGGCAAACAGTTGTTTAATGAAGACAAATTGAATAAAATTAAAATGCAGCCTAATAAAATAACTTCTAAATGTAATGTTAGCTCAGTCATGTGGCTCCAATAATATTTTTGCTCAAAGGTACATAAATGTAATCTTAGCAAAATAAAAATATAAAATGAAAGAGAACAGCAGAGAATCCCTAGCCATCACAATATAGAAATAAGGAGATGGTAGAAATATATAAATAAGATTATAAAAATAAGATTTTTATTATGCTATCTCCTCCACCCCACAATAAGAGTTTCTCATGGAAACTCATGATGCTTAAGATCTAGAAGGGGTCTGGGTGTAAGCCTCAGATGGGAAAACTGTAACTCTCATTTGCAAAGAGAGCTTCAATATAGAATTTTTTTAATGGTTCGTTAGCTTCAAGACTTATTAAAATTCTAGAGACCAAGTCCCTACAATTGTTATTTGATTTTAATTAGTTGAGATATGCACAAACTAGACCCCAGTAGTCTTTAAATGTCACTGAGTTTCCCAGAAGGCCAAGAGTCTCTCACCATCTTCCAGTTCAGTCTAAACTGGCTGCTGGCAAACCAAGAAAAAGCACAGAAAAATCAAAGAATTCAAGAAACCCTGGTCAGTCACATTAATCAACATTTAGACCTGCTAAGTATCTCTTTAACTCGTATTACCTAATTACTTTTAAAGAAAGACATGCTAATAGCTCCATAAATAGTCATTACAATATGGGACGTGTAGTCTGGGGGCTAAGCCCAGCCTCTCTGCCATAGTCAATTGATGAGACAATCTGCAGAGAAAAGCCCATGTCTTTCTTTAACTCTCAGCATGCACATTAGCCTGGGTCTTTCAACCCACCCTGAAAAGACTTCATGAGACCAGGGCTGACATGTCTTACCTGTTCTACACATCCATTACACACCCATGCCATAACCCAGTGGTGCTGATGCTATAGTCTTGTTTGATGATGCAGTCCTGGGATAGTGTCCAGGCCCTCTCCTAGATCTACCAGGTATAGGTTCTCTTTCTTCTAGCAACTTTTACCCATTAATAACAAAGCTATTTCCTGACCACAGAAGATAGCACATACACAATAC
Source organism: Papio anubis (assembly GCF_008728515.1). Lineage (NCBI taxonomy): Eukaryota > Metazoa > Chordata > Mammalia > Primates > Cercopithecidae > Papio > Papio anubis. The sequence continues at coordinate 48,823,216 of NC_044981.1, forward strand.
ACTTCTCTGAGATATATGTGTCAACCCAGCATTGAACAGTTTCCTAGTCTGTTACGCAAACCCCAAGTAGCCATTCACCAATCTGAATGAAATTAGACTTTATGTGTTCACCTGGATAGATTTCAAAATTATTTTCAAGCAAATAAACAAATCACCATGGTGTAATTACATATATAAAAATGAATCAATCAAGAAAAATTAAAAACTAGAGAAAGAGAGGGGAATGGGTCTAAAAAAGACACACAAAAAGATTCCAACAAATCTGTATGTTTTTTTTTTTTTTTTTTTTTGAAAGATCAAGGCTGGGCGCAGTGGCTCACACATGTAATCCCAGCACTTTGGGAAGTCAAGGCGGGTGGATCACCTGAGGTCAGGAATTCACAACAAGCCTAGCCAACATGGTGAAACCCCATCTCTACTAAAAATTCAAAAAATCAGCCAGGCATGGTGGCACGAGCCTGTAATCCCAGCTACTCAGGAGGCTGAGGCAGGAGGATTGCTTGAACCCGGGAGGCAGAGACTGCAGTGAGCCGAGATCGTGCCATTGCACTCCAGCCTGGGCAACAAGAGTGAAACTCCATCTCAAAAAGAAAAAACAAAACAAAACTTCTGGGGAAAGTGGAGTTACTTTTCCCCATTCCTCCTGCTAAGTACAACTGAAAACCTTTGGCCTTACGTATGAGGCAATATAAGGCAAACATAAGACGACTCTCAATGAGAGAGAAAAAAAGGCAGACTAGCTAGGGACTTCAGGATCCAAAAATAGACAAGGTGGTAAGATCTCTGTGTTTTCTATTTACCTGATATATTCCAGACGTGGTGCTGAAGATGCAGGCAACTTAGAAATGCCAAATAATGCAGACCAAAAAAATAAAAAATAAAGGCCCAGAAAAATCATGCTCTCCATAGCCAAAGGGCCAGAAAGGGGGCAGCCTGGCATAAAAGAAAACATTATTTCATTAACCACTGTACTGTATCTGAACACCATAGAAGAAACCCTAAATTTGTTCCCACTTGTGCCAGCAAAGGCCAAGTGGAGAGTCTAGGGTATAATGAGGTATACCAATTCACTCCATCCACCACCCCAAACCCATCCCCAACAGTGTGATAGTATCAGGGAAGGCTTAGTAGAGAGCCAGGACTTTCATCCATGCTGAGCCACCAGGAGGCTCCTCACCTCAGAGTTTCAGGGGAGACCAAGTGGGGATTCTGGAGTTCACCTCCATCTGATAATAATTAGGCACCCACCCTCTCTGTTGGAGTGGCGTAAAAAGAGGCCTAGTAAAAGATCAAGATTTCACCACTAGTCAGCACTAACAAAGCTAACCTCTGTAGTATCAGCAGAACCACATGGTGAGTAATAAGAGACAATCCTATCCTGCTCAGCCCAGAGGTAACAGTGGAGGCCTAGTGGGCAGTCAAGACCCTCACCTGAGCCTGGAGTCAAAGGGGGCCAAGAGGGAAAACTGGACTTCCCATTCCTAAATGGCTGTAATGAGGTCACACCTTCCACCTTTACCTTGCCAGAATACTGTCAGTGGAAGGAAGCTAAAACAGTCAATTGAAATAAGAGCCAGAGTTTTATTATACAATGTCCTTGTTTCAAACAAAAGTCTTATCATATAAGGACCTTGTTTCAAATGAAAGCCACTTCTCATTCCAAGAACCAAGAAGATCTTATTTTGAATGAAAAAGACAACCAGTAGATGCCAAAACCAATTTGACAGAGGCATAAAAATTATTGGACAAAGGTTTTAAGCAACCATTGTAAAAATGCTTTAACAAGCAATTACTCATATAAATGAAACAAATGGGGAAAAAGAAAGTCTTATATAAACAAAAAGAAGTTATAAAGAATTAGATGGAAATTATGGAACTGAAAAATACAACATAATTTTTTTAAAAAAATGAATAGATTCTGCTTAACAGCGGAATGGAGTGGGAAGAGAAAATAATTAGTGATCTTAAAGACAGAACAATGAAAATTATTCAATCTGAACAACAGAGAGAAAACAGACTTTTTAAAAAAGGAACAAAAGGAATAAGGCCCCTGGCACCTATGGGATTATAACAAAAGATTTAACATTTATGTCATATGGAGTACAAAAGAGGGCAAGAAGATAGGTGGAGAAGTACTTGAAGGAATAATGGCTGTAAACCTCCAAAATTTGACAGAAGTCATAAATCTACAGATTGAGCAACCCTCCAACAAAATAATCCCCCCAAAAATCCATACCAAGACACATCTTAGTCAAACTTCTCAAAACTGAAGACAAAGAAAATAATCTTGAAAGCAGCAAGAGAAAAATGACACTTTAATTTTAGGTGAAAAGCTATTTAAATGGCAGTAGATTTCTAATTAGACATCACAAAGGCCAGAGGAAGTGAATATTTTCTAAATGCTGAAAGAAAAGAATTGTAAACTAAAATTTTATTATCTGAAAGAAAATCAGTCAGGAATGAAGGTAAATTAAATCATACTCAGATGAAGAAAAAAAAAAAACACCCTAATAGAAGTTCTCTAAACAGGAAGAAAATGATAAAATCTTGGAACATTAGAAAGGAAATAAGAACATTCAAAAGAGTAAAAATATAATACATTTTATTTCTCCATTTAAGTTTTGTACAATAGATTTAATGGTTAAACATATAACTGTCTATTGTGACTTTAAATTATATAGGTAAAATATTTAAAGCACTTACATTGTAAATGGGATAAGGTAAAGAAGGGTTAAAGAAGGTAATGTTTCTAAACTTCAGTGGAAATGGTGAAATGTCTACCCAAGTAGACTGTGATAAGTTATGTACATTTAGTGTAATACCTAGAGCAAAGAAATAAACTGAAACAGTATAGATAAATCAAAATGGTATTCTAACAAATGTTCAAGCAAATCACAGGACGGCAGAAAAATAAAACCAAAGAAAAGAAAAACAGACAAAACAAACAGAAAACAAAAAATAGAATGACAGATCTCAGTTCCAACATATTGACAGCTATATTAAATGTAAACAATCTGAATATATCGACTAAAAGAGTGAATTTAAAAATATGACCCAACTGTGTACTGTATATAAAATGTATACTTAAAGTAAAATGATATAGGTAGGTTGAAAGTAAAATAATAGAAAAATATATATCATGCAAACATTAATCAAAAAAAAAAAAAACAGCAGTTGGCTGGGGTGGTTCACACCTATAATCCTAGCACTTTGGACTTTGGGAGGCCAAAACAGGAGGATCACTTGAGGCCAGGAGTTCATGACCAGCCTGGGCAAATAGCGAGATCCTGTCTCTACAAAAATATAGGAAAAAAAATTAGCTAGGCATGGTGGTACCTACCCATAGCCCTAGCTACTTAGGAGATTGAGGTGAGAGAATCACTTGAGCCCAGGAGTTTAAAGTAACAGTAAGTTATGGTCATGCTCTAAAAAATAATTAAAATAAGTAAAACAGTAGTGGCTTCTCCATAACAAAGAATTATATGACGCATAGTATTTATAGTGACAAGACTAAAAAACCTAGCACAACTAATAAAATTTAAGTATGGGCTATATTGTACCAGTGTTGACTATCCTAAATTTGATAATTTCCTGTGACTTTCTAAAAGAATGTAGTTATTTCCAGAAAATACATATTAAAGTACTTAAGATGAAAGGAATGTGTCTCAACTTATCCACAAATGATTCAGAAAAAAAATACATATATATGTAGAATGAATGAATAAATGATAATGCAATGAAGCAAAACGAAAACAAGTGAAAAATCTGAGTAAGGGTATACATACTTTTTAAATTATTCTTGTAATTTGAAATTACGTCAAAATAAAAATTTAAATGAGAAAAATAGATAAGTGGCTATATAAACATCAGAATAAAATAAGATTCAAAGGAAAAAATATTATCAGACACAGAGTGGGGCATTACATAATGATAAAGGGTCAATTCACCATGAAAACAAAGTTATTCCAATATATATGCTCCAAAAAACAGAGCTGTAATAAATTTGAAGCAAAAACAGATAAAAGTCAAATGAGAAACAAAAAAATTCACAATTTTACTTGGAGACTTTAACATCCGTTTCTGAATAATTGATAACAGCAGTTTAGGTAGAATATCAGCAAGGACATAGACCTTAACACCACCAAACAATAGGATCTAATCAATAGCCATAGAACAGTCCACCCAAAGTAGCAGAATACACATTGTTTTCCCAGTAATTAGGTACTATAATAGCCTATATTCTGGGCCATAAAATAAATCTAAATGTAGTTAAAGCAATTAAATTCATATGGAATATAGTCTCTGATCACAGGAGAATCAAACTAAAAATCAACAACAACACAAAAACAGAAAATACCTCTAAGAACTTGGTTGTTAAACAACAATGCTTCTAAATAACCCATACGTAAAACGGAAAGGCTAACTGAAAAATCAAAAAAATACACTGAGCTGAATAAAAATAAAAATACAACATAGCAAAATGAGTGAGATACAATCAAAGAAATGCTGACAGTGAAATCTACAGCACTAAATGTTTATTTGAAAGCAAAGAAAAAGTCTCAAATCGCTAATCTAAGCACCCATCTTAAGAACCTAGAAAAAGAAGAGAAAAACCCAAAGCAAGTAGAGTGAAGAAAACAAAGATAAAAGCAGAAAACAAAGAAATTGAAAAAATAACAGCAATAGAGAAAGACAGTGAAATGAAGGCCTGGATCTTTAAAAGGATTAATAAAATTAACAAACATCTAGCAAGACAAAGAGAAGAGAGAACCTAAAAATTGCCAATATCCAGGAATGAAACAGTTTCGCAGATATCAAAAGGGAAATAAGAGAGCATATTAGACAAGTCTATACACATAAATTTGACAATTTAGAGGAAATGTACCAATTTCTCAAAAAGCACAAACTACTACACCTCCCCCAATGTGAACAAAATAATTTGATAGCCTGGCAACTATTAGGAAAATTAAATTCATAATTTAACAACTCTCCAGAAAGAAATCTACAGTTAAAAATGATGTCACTGGAAAAGTCTACCAAACATCTAAAGAATTAACACTAATTCTACATAATCTGTTCCAGAAAACAGAAGAAGAGGGAACATTTCCAAATTTATTAGCAAGCAAGTATTATCCTAATATCAAAATTAGGCAAACACAGAAGAAAGGGAAAAAAGAAGAGAGATAAGAGAGGGAGAAAAAACAGAGACAGAGAAGGAACAGGGAGGGAAGGAAGGGAGGAAGAGAGGGAAGGAAAAAGGAAGGGAAGGAGGGAGGGAGGGAGGGTGAGACTATGGAACAATAGTGTTCGTAAATGTAAATATAAAATTTTTAGCAGAATATTACCAAATGGAATTCAGTAATACACTCTTAAAAACCATACATTATGACCAAGTGCACTTTATTCTAAGGATTCCAGGCTGGTTCAGTGTTCAAAAATCAATTAATGTAGTCCACCATACTAACAGGGTAACAAAAATCTCATGATTATATGAATCCATGCAGAAAAAAAAAAATAAAACAACCACAATTCATATTTTTTTAAAAACTCTCAGAAAATAGGAGTAAAAGGGAAATTCTTCAACAAGAATCATCTACAACAAATCTAAATTAATATCATATTTAATGTTGAAAAACTGAATTATTTCTCCCTACGGTTGGGAATAACTCAAGGATACCCATTCTCATTATTCTTATTCAACATATTGCCAGAAGTTGTAGCCAGTACAATAAGACAGGAAAAAAAAAAAAAGGTAAACAGATTGAAGAAGGAAAAATAAAATTATCCCTATTTGTAGATGACATAATTGTCTAAATATAAAATATCAAGGTATCTATGAAAATACCCCCAGAACTAATAAATGAGTTAAAGTCACAGAATATAAAATAAATGTACAAAAACCAACTACATTTGTGTATAGCAGCAATCAACCTGTGGACAGCAAACTAAAAATACAGTGCCATTTACAATTACTCAAAATATTAAACACAGTGACAAATTGAATAAAATATATGCACATTTATATGCTGAAAGCTACAAAATTTTGATGAAAGAAATCTATGACAAAGATCTAGAGTGTGTTCATGTATCAGAAAACTCAACATAATAAGATACCAATTGTCCTCAAATTGATATACAGGTTTAACACAATTACTATCAAAATCCCAGCAAATTTTTTTGTGGATACATACAAGATTATTCCAAAATGTATATGGAAAATCAAACGAACCTTAATAGATAAAATAATTTCAAAAAACAGGAATGAAGTGGGAAGAATCAAACTATCTGCCTTTGAGAATTATGTTATAACTACTGCATTCAAGTGGAGGTTCAAACACATAGATCTATGTGGAACAGATTAGAGAATATAAAATTAGAGCCACACAAATATACCCAACTACTTCTTGACAAAGGTGCACAAGTAATTTAATGGAATAGTCTTTTCAACAGGAGGGGCTAGAGCAATTGGATATTCATAGGTGGCACAAAAAAAAGTCTCTAGCTGAGACTTCAAACTGAAACTTTTAGAAAAAAAAAAACAAAAAAAGAGAAAGAAAATCTAAAATCATCTAGGGGTAGGCAAATATTTCTTAGACTTGACACCAACAACATGACCCATAAAATAAAAATATTGATAAATTGAACTTTACCAAAGTTTCAAATATGTTTGTCTGTGAAAAGTCATGTAAAAAGGATAAAAATGGAAGCTATAGACTGGCCTAAAAGATTTACACGTCATATATCCAATAAAAGGCTAGTTTCCAAAACATATAAAAAAACTCAAACTCAACAGTTAAAAAAATCAAATTATAAAATGAGCAAAAGATATAAACAGACTTTTCATGGAGGAAGATATACAGAATTTACTTTCATTAGTTATTAGTGAAATGCAAATAAAAAAATACAATGAAATATCACTATATACCTATCAGAATGCTTAAATTAAAAAAATGACAACGCCAAATGCTGGCAAGGATGCAAACAAAACAGACCATTAAAAAAATACTCATGGAAATTAAACATTTGGCAGTATCTTTAAAAACAATTTTTTTGTTGTTTTAGGAAACAAGAAAACAACAACAACAACAAAAACTACTGTACAACCCAATTGCACTCCTGGGTAACTACTCTGTGGAAATGAAAATTTAAGTTCAAACAAAAAAGCTGTACACAAACGTTTGTAGTTGCTTTATCCCTAATAGCCAAAAATTGAAAATAACTCAAATGTTTGAATGATTAAACAAACTCTATTACGTCCATTCCATGGAGTACCGCTCTGCAAAAAACAACAAACTATAGAAACAAACAACACCTTTGATGAATAGCCAGAGAATTATGCTGAGGTTTTTAAAAAGCCAATCCTAAAGGGTTGCATATTATACAATTCCATTTATATAATATACATGATATTAAAAATTACAGAGACAGATTAGTGGTTGCCAGAGGTTTAGAATGAAGGGATGGGTGGGTCTAAAGTAGGAGTGGCTATAAAAGGACAACTTGAGGGACACTGTGGCGTAATAGAAATGTTCTGTATCAAGGCAGAAAAGGCCTTTGACAAATTACAACAGCAGCTTCATGCTAAAGACTAACAATAAACTCGGTATTGATAGAATGTCTCTCAAAATAATAAGAGGTACAGCCAATATCACACTGAATGGGCAAAAACTGGAAGCATTCCCTTTGGAAACCGGAACAAAACAAGGATGCCTTCTCTCACCACTTCTATTCAACATAGTGTTGGAAGTTCTGGCCAGAGCAATCAGGCAAGAGAAAGAAATAAAGGGTATTCAATTAGGAAAAGAGGAGGTCGAATTGTCTCTGTTTGCAGATGACATGATTATATATTTAGAAAACCCCATCATCTCAGGCCAAAATCTTCTTAGCTGATAAGCAACTTCAGCAAAGTCTCAGGATATAAAATCAATGTGCAAAAATCACAAGCATTCCTATACACCAATAACAGACGAACAGAGAGCCAAATCATGAGTGAACTCCCATTCACAATTACTACAAAGAGAACAAAATACCTAGGAACCCAACTTACAAGGGATATGAAGGACCTCTTCAAAGAGAACCACAAACCACTGTTCAAGGAAATAAGAGAGGACACAAATGAATGGAAAAACATTACATGGTCATGGATATGAAGAATCAATAGCATGAAAATGGCCATACTGCCCAAAGTAATTTATATATTCAATAGTATTCCCATAAAGCTATCATTGACTTTCTTCACAGAATTGGAAAAAAACTACTTTAAATTTCATATGGAACCAAAAAAGAGCCCACATAGCCAAGACAATCGTAAGCAAAAAGAACAAAGCTGGAGGCATCACGCTACCTGACTTCAAACTATACTACAAGGCTGCAATAACCAAAACAGCATGGTACTGGTACCAAAACAGATATATAGACCAATGGAACAGAGCAGAGTCCTCAGAAATAACGCCACACATCTATAACCATCTGATTTTTTACAAACCTGACAAAAGCAATGGGGAAAGGATTTCCTATTTAATAAATGGTGTTGGGAAAACTGGCTAGCCATATGCTGAAAGCTGAAACTGGATCCCTTCCTTACACCTTATAAAAAAATTGACTCAAGATGGAGTGAAGACTTAAGTGTAAGATCTAAAACCATAAAAACCCTATAAGAAAACCGAGACAATATCACTCAGGACAAAGGCATGGGCAAAGACTTCATGACTAAAACACCAAAAGCAATGGCAACAAAAGCCAAAACTGACAAATGGGATCTAATTAAAGAGCTTCCACACAGCAAAATAAACTACCATCAGAGTGAACAGGCAACCTACAGAATGAGAGAAATTTTTTGCAATCTACCCATCTGACAGAGGGCTAAAATCTAAAATCTACAAAGAATTTAAACAAATTTGTAAGAAAAAAACAACCCCATCAAAAAGTGGACAAAGGATATGTCTCAAAAGAAGACATTTATGCAGCCAACAAACATGAAAAAAAGCTCATCATTACTGGTCACTAGAGAAATGCAAATCAAAACCACAATGAGATACCATCTCACACCAGTTAGAATGGCAGCGATCATTAAAAAGTGAGGAAACAACAGATGCTGGAGAGAATGCGGAAAAATAGGAACACTTTTACATTGTTGGTGGGAGTGTAAATTAGTTCAACCATTGTGAAAGACAGTGTGGCGATTCCTCAATGATCTAGAACTAGAAATACCATTTGACCCAGCAAGCCCATTACTGGGTATACACCCAAAGGATTATAAATCATTCTACTATAAAGACACATGCACACGTATATTTATTGTGGCACTGTTCACAATAGCAAAGCCTTGGAACCAACCCAAATGCACATCAACGACAGACTGGATAATGAAAATGTGGCACATATACACCATAGAATACTATGCAGCCATAGAAAAGGATGAGTTCATGTCTTTGCAGGGACATGGATGAAGCTGGGAATCATCATTCGCAGCCAACTAACACAAGAACAGAAAACAAAACGTCGCATGTTCTCATGCATAAGTGCGAGTTGCACAAGGAGAACACATGGACATGGGGAGGGGGAATGACACACTGGGGCATGTCGGGAGTGAGGGACTTGGGGAGGGATAGCATTAAGAGAAATACCTAATGTAGATGACAAGTTGATGGGTGCACCAAAACACCATGGCAAGTGTATACCTCTGTAACAAACTTGCACGTTCTGCACATGTACCCCAAAACTTAAAGTATAATTTTTTTTTAAAAAAAGAAATGTTCTGTATCTTGGCTATATCAATGTTAATATCCTGGTTATGATATTGTACTGTAGTTTTGCAAGCTGTTACCATTGAGGAAAACTTGGCAAAGGATATGTGGAATATCTCTGTGTTATTCTGTACAACTGAATGTGAATCTACAATTATCTCAAAATTCTTATGAAAAATATATGAAGTAAATTATAAGATAATTTGACATTTTATTTTTTATGTTAGATTTGTCATTTCCCAGTGATGTTCATGCTGGAATTCATAGAGATATATATATAGTTTTCACTTGTAGAACACTCTTTTACTTTAATTAAGTGATATAATACACTCTCAAAAGGTTTTAGAACCATAAAATCCTATTAAACATGGGAGTCTCTCCCAAGGATTTTATATTTTAGATATTTCATTGTATATTCACAGTAGTCAAATGACATTTCTCTTCATGTCCATTGTGAAGTGAGGAAAACTGGAGTTAGAAAAATTGTGTCATCAAGGTAGTTAGTATAATTAGTTAATAAGTCAAATGGGATCAGAATCCCACTTTTACAGAATCTCTATCCAGAGTTGCCAACACCAGAGTAGGATATTTTGCTGGTAGGAGCATAAAATGGTACCGCTCCTACGAAAACCAATTTGGCACCCCGTCTCTACTAAAAATACAAAAAATTTAGCCGGGCATGGTGGCGGGCGCCTGTAGTCCCAGCTACACGGGAAGCTGAGGCAGGAGAATCGCGTGAACCTGGGAGGCGGCCCTTGCGTGAGCTGAGATCGCGCCACTGCACTCCAGCCTGGGCGACAGAGGGAGACTCCGTCTCAAAAAAAAAAAAAAAGAGAAAAAAAAAAACAACTAAACATGCAATTACCATAGGACTGGGAGGGTAAATGTTAGAGAGTAGACAAAGAGGATAGTAAGAGCCATTCTAATTCTAGCGCGTATGTGAAAAAGACAGAGAAGAAAACTAGAGCAAGAGACCAATCATGACCATCTTCAAGGGAGTTGGGTATCAGGGATGTGAAAACATCCACATGGATCAGGGGAAAATATAAGACCATGAGGGACAGCACCCTGCTTCCTTGCACAAGGCATAGAAAAGACAACAAACTTTTCTGAGACGGCAGGCACTGAACAGGAGGCTACAGTCAACCTGACAGCAGAGGCCAGTTTAGATATACGAAACAGGTGCCTAGTGGCTAAGCCTTGCAGAACCTTACAACTCCAGAATCATGCAGAGGTCGTTGCCTTGAGAAGAGCATGGAGGCTCTAGGAGAGTCAGAGTTCTGGAGCAAGTCAAAGACCTGGATAGATCACAAGTTAGCTCCCTTGCAACCAGAGACTAGGATAGTGACTGTGTGCTTCAGCAACAAGTGTTGGAGTGATGTCCAAGAGAAACAAGAGACATCAGCCCCCACAATGAACACCATTTCCAGAAGTCCAGAGATGAGACAAGACAAACTATTCCAAACTGGCAGTGCTTTAACTGAGACCAAGGAATATAAGAAGATGCATGTGGATGCATGACCATGGATCCATGGTATGTTAACTTTCCCCTGTGCTAGACAGTACTCTGGGGAGGAGTAAGAGAAAGGAAGTTTCCTTTAGAAAGAAACAAAACAAAACAAAAAAACCTCAACATATGTGAACTTTGAATTGCCTCAGAAGTTACCCAAATAAAATTAAGTATTTATCTGAAAGACTTCATCTTAAGTCAAAGAAGATCTAATTATATTTATTTGTAAAAGTTATCTCTTCATTCTCCATAAGGTATATGAAGTTTCTGGTGCAAAATGACAAATGAAATAAACCAATATTATTTTCAAAACATTTTATGAGATACTTTGCCAAACCTGGAATAATCTACAAATATGTGTGATACCGGGTTCCTGTCCTAAAGAAGCTTGTAATAGGTTTCAAGTGACAATACCTATATTTTACTAAAGATTTGGCCAAATAAAGCAACATACAAACAAACAAACGTGGAATGCTTTGCTTAATGCCCTTTAACAATGGCCACTGCTACATGCAAAAGTACCAGGCTATAAGTGAGAAGGGAGGTTTAAAGCTCAACCTCTTTGTGCTTGTCAGGATAAACCACCCTGGTGAAGAGGAAAACTTAATGTAATAAAAATAATTTTCCACTGTCACTTAGTTTACAGGTAATCACTCCTTAAAAGAAATCACTTACTGGTCCTTGAAGCTCTAGAATTTCTCCATGTGTTTGTATTTCGGATATATACTAAAGTCTCAGAGAAAGTAGAAGAAAGCCACCAACAGTGATACATCTTCCTAGGCCCAGGTATTCTCCTGAGTACACACCTAGGTTGTTCTCAGGCAAATGACTTTGACAGCAATAATTCTTTATTAATAATAATAATATTAATAAAATTAATGATATGGGGAAATTGCAATCATTTTCCCCATAAAGTAACAGAGTTTAGCAGAATCTGTTTAACAGTAAGAATTTGATGCAAATATATAGAGATAGAGGGTATCACAAGATGTAAACACAATTTTTTAACTAAACATATTGTGTCCAACAGATAACTCTGACCCATCCTCCATTTTCAGCTACTCCTCATCCACTAATAACTCCAAAATTTATATGCACTTCGCAAAACTCCCTTCTGAGATCTAAACAAATCTCTTTATTTGATATTGCTACTCAGATGTGTCTCAAGCAACTCGTCGAATATTTGAAAATTAAATTGTTTTATTCTTTTTCCCAAAATTTCCTTCTCCAGTTTACTCTGTCTCTCACCATCAACCACCCAGGTGTTCACAATGCAGGAATCATTTGACACTCCCCCTTTTTACATATTTATATCTATTATCGAGTTATACCACTTTCACATTAAAAGTAGGACTTAAATCCACCTGGTTTTCTCTACATTCACCACTAGCATCCTGGTCTAATCCACCATCATTTCTCATCTGAACTCATACCAGCCTCATAGATCTTCTTAATTCCCAAATAGGTCTCCCAATTCATTCTTTATAACTATTAAAATAATCTTTTAAAAACGTTATCAGTACTCTGCTCAAACTTCTAAGTGGATTTTCATTGACCTTAGATGGAATCTAAGGTCCTTAGCCTTGCCTTTAAGAGCTTTCATGATGAGACCCTACCTTCCTTTTCATCTTGTCTCCTCCCTCACCTCCTTGGCTTAGCCAGGCTGACCTTCTTCTCAAGGTCCACCAATGGTCCAGGCACTTTCCCCTCCCAGGGACCCTTTACAAAGGCTGCCCTTCTCCAACTCTTCACCTAAGTTTTTTTTTTTTTTTTTTTTTTTTTAATCATGCTTCATGGTATTTTATTTATATATATACTTTAAGTTCTAGGGTACATGTGCACAATGTGCAGGTTTGTTACATATGTATACATGTGCCATGCTGGTATGCTGCACCCATTAGCTCGTCATTTACACTAGGTATATCTCCTAATGCTATCCCTCTCGCACCCCCCACAATAGGACCTGGTGTGTGATGATCCCCTTCCTGTGTCCAAGTGATCTCATTGTTCAATTCCCACCTATGAGTGAGAACATGTGGTATTTGGTTTTCTGTCCTTGCGATAGTTTGCTGAGAATGATGGTTTCCAGCTGCATCCATGTCCCTACAAAGGACATGAATTCATCCCTTTTTATGGCTGCATAGTATTCCACGGTGTATATGTGCCACATTTTCTTAATCCAGTCTATCATCGATGGACATTTGGGTTGATTCCAAGTCTTTGCTATTGTGAATAGTGCCGCAATAAACATACGTGTGCAATACCAGGTTGCAGTTTAACTCCCCTTTATAAAGCAGGTCTTTCCTGACTCTGCATTCTAAACTCTAATATTTTTCTCTAAAGCAAGTTTTCCTTGATGTATAATTATTTGTGTGATTATTTATTTGTCTCTTCAATTAGTTTTAATTCTATTAGAGTAGGGACAGTGTTTTGTATACGATTTCAGTTCCTCAATGTGGCACAAAGAAATTTCTCAATGAATGTTTAATAAATAAATGAGTTAATTAATAATAAAATAATAAAGTGTTTGCCACCTGAGATGGGTAGGAGCATCAATTTTAAAAGACAAGCAAATTAAAATGCCATACAAATTTCCTATCCTGAAATTTAGGACACCAACACATATCCAGCTTCTTTAAAACCTGGCTGAAACCCAGTCAGCAAATATTAAATGAATGAATAGATGATCAATGGCACATTTACAAGATATCCAAATATATGCAAATATTAGGAGACTATTTTCCATAACCAGCACAAAACTTAGTCAACTTGGTAACCCATATTAACATCTTGGTAGTAAAAAATGGTGTATGGTTCTATTGAATATACATATTGTTTTGGTTACAATTTTTTAAATCTTTGTGAAAAATACATTTCAAATCAACGTTTTGTGGAGCTCTGAATGGGAGTCCCACAGAGTAAAAGGTGACAATCATGCTCAGATACCAGGATGTTTCTCTAGAGGAAAAAACAGTTCTAGTAAAAATTTCCTCTCATAAATTATAAGCAATACTTACAGAAGAGTTAATATATTGGTGAGTATAATAAAATCATAGGACAGCGTTTATATTTCACTCATGAATACTGATATTAAAACCGTGCTAAGATGATAAAATAACTTTTAACACTGAATCAATTAGAATGCAAAAAGTTATTCAATTCAAAAAGAAAACTGAGTTCTTTTTCAGAGGATTGTTTCCATTAGTAAAGAAAGAATCAACATTTTAGTGCACAAAATGATGATAATTTTGCCTTAATCCCACTATTTAGACAATACAAATCTCCTCTGATAAAAGATAATTCCAGCATTTTAAAGATCAAAGCTTCTCTGCTGGTTGATTAGTTTCTAGGTCCTAATTTTACACTCTTAAACCATACGGTCTTTAAATTAAAGGAAAAAAAAAAAAAGAAGATTGCCTGTTCCAACAAAGAAAAATTAGCAGTTGTCCTTACATGAGATCACATTTCCAGTAAGTGATAAATACTAATGAAATTACTTATTAATCATCCCACTCCATGCCCTATGTCTGGACCTCCCTGCTTTACTTAATGTGTCAACAACCTTTACGTTGGACACATCAAGCTGTGCAAATGCCACTGTTTTCATGAAAGACACGCCAAATCCCATAATATGTCAAAAATATCTCCCCTTATATTATTCCATCTTTTAAAATATAAGAATCATAGTTCAGGAGGGATTCTTTCAAAATAGCTCTTCTAAATCCATAATTCTGCAAATGAGAAAACAAACTATTTTCTTTAAGTCACACAATCGTTTTTGTCTTATTCCTAACTTACAGATACAGAAATTGAGACTCAAAGAGCGTAGCAAATTTCTCGGGACCACTCCAGCCAGGATTCTATTGGGTTCCAAAATGCATTCTTTATTTTTCTCCAGTACTAATTGCCTCCTGAAATATTACCTCACGCTTCTTTTCCCAGGTCCAAGGACTCTACTTCTTCTTCACATGGAATGTGCAAACCTTCTTTAACTGATTTAATTTCTTCTTTGCTATACTGTCTTCAAACTGTTTCATAAAATTATTTTAAAAAATTGTAATTAACATCAAGATACACATATTCTACTGAGGCCAGTGGCATCTGTTAACAGCAAAATCCATGTTACTAACCTTGCACAGCATCCAGGACAAAGAGCTTGGCACTTATCAAACACTTTTTGATGTGATTAACGATTCTAAGAACTCCTAGAAGATTTAAGAAAGACTCGGCATTTGGAACTTCCACAAATTCTGACATGTAAGGGGATTCACGGGCTCCAAACCAATTCTGAAACTCCATGATACCAATTCAATTTCTTACAATGTGAATATTCTCAAGTTTCCTCCTTTTTTCTTTATAGTGAAAGTTTTAGGAAGTTTATATGAATTAATAAAAATCTTGGGCTCTATGAAGCCAATCTAGCTTTGAACATGCTTTTATTGATCTTTCAGGTAAATCTACTGTGAATGTTATGAGCCAAGCCCAGATCACCAACTTCAAACAGAATTGGAGGTACCTGTAGAGAGTTACGCTGGCAGACAGGCTTTTACTAAAGCCAACAGAGCAGAGGTGAAGATAAAAAAAAAAAAAAAAAAAAACAGTTGCTTAATTAACATTTTAGATGTGTTGTAGGTTGAATGATTTAAGGCAGCTTATTAAACTCTCCCTGTTGCATCCTGGGGGGTATCATTTTTCTTTCTTTTCTATTTTACAGATGTAATCAATTTGTTTCTAATATCAGAACACATTAGCATAAGGAAGATTTTTAATATGCTGGAGTTCTTTTTATGTTCATTCTTATGAGTCAGTTACCTTGCTTGAAGATACCAAACAATGTTACTACAGCCAATGCAATGAAAAAACATTTTCTAGATTCTTGCTGCTTAGACACAGAAAGCATCCCCAACACAAAAGGAAATATTTCCATTCCCTATTTTGCATATGGATGAAGGGAACAATAACATGATTACCCATTCTTACCATGTCAAAAATTCATACTCTAATATCCATATGAAGGAGCTGTAATCATTCCTGTATTTTTTTATGTATCCAAACAGGTTCAGCTCATATGTGGTGGGACTCTAGAGATATAAACCATTAGCGTCTATGTCACATGGCCTTGCTTCTTGGCCTAGACCTAATTTTGAATCTGCAGTCTCTAAATAAGCCATAAAGTTACCTATAAGTTCCATATAAAGAAAATTTTGCCAATTGTGCTAGCTCAAAATAGACTCATGAAAATCTCAACCCAGGGATATGCATCCTTGTGGTTAAGCACAAGAGTCTTGGGTCCAAGTGCCTATGTTTGGAACTTGGCTTCATGGCAACCCATAGTGTGTGACCTTATGCAATTAACTTTATCTCCCTCAGTTTGAGTTTCCTCAACTGTAAAATGCAAGTAGTAATAGTAACAACTTCATAGTTTTCTTCTTTTTTAAGAAGAACTGTAGCATATCCTCAAGAAAAATACTGAGAATATTTTTACTTTCTCATTCCAATCTATATTTTAATTGCTCTACTAAAAGTAGACAGACTATCAATACAATTTACATTTTTAAAAAGGAAAGTTGCGTATCACCTATGTTCAAATATTATCAGCTCTTGTAAAGTCTTATGTCATCCACCTTCTCCCTTTCCATATAATTGTGGAACACATCACTTTTCTGTAGTTATTTTAGCATATATCTCTAAAAAATAAAAACTCCTCAAAAATAGAAGTCGCTTAACTACAATAACACTATACCACCAAAAAACAGCCGTAATAGATTCGAACATTCAGTAAATGCTCAAATGTCATCATTTTATAAAAATTTTGTTTGTATCAGAATCCAAATAAGGTCCACATATAATAACTAGACAATATGTCTCTTAAGACTTGTTTAATCTAAAGCTTTTTCTCCCTATCGCATTTATGTCTCATTGGTTGACAAAACTAGGTTATGTTTTCTAGATTTTCCCATAGTGTGAATTTTTATGATTGTATCCTATGAAGTTTTGTTTTGTTTAAAATATGTTCCTCTGACTTGTATATTTCCTATAAATTTGTAGTCGGATCTAAAAGGTTTTATTAGATTCAGGGTAGACATTTTTGGCAAGGGTATTTTCCTAGAAGTTGGTACATTCCTTTATTAAGGGGCTGTATATTTGCTTGTGCTTAAAAAAAAAGATTCAAAGTTGACAGATAACACTGTAAGGTTTTATTGTGTAAAATACGTATTGAAGTAAATATGCATTGTGGAATGGTTACATGTAGCTAATTAACAAATTCATTACCTCGCAAGGTTATTATTTTTATGGTTGGTTGTCTCTCTTTCCATGATGTTAGCAACCACTGATATGTAATACCTAGATCCATTAATTCATTAGGGGTTGCAAAATATTGATATTTTAGTTTTGTCATTTTATCTTCATTAAGTATAAGCTAAAATAGATCTATAAAGAGAAATGTCCCTTCATCTGCTATTTACTAACCCAGTAGTACATTTGAATAGAAAAGGCAAAATATATGTTCAGTCCTAATCTTTGTTTATCAATCTTCAAAATATTTCATCCTCCAAGGAGGACCAATTATTTTTTAATGTATCACTAAGAACTAATGAATCTGAACAGTTTATATGTTTAAATATATGAAGTAGTCATCCTTACTGATGCAGAAGTTTTCCATGTTTGGGCACAGGAAACCTTTCACGTTGTCTCATTGGTCTCTTTATACAAACCTAGAAGTCTTTGATAGCTTCCTTGACATAAGCCATAATGATATGTTGAGGCTCATCTTGTGCATTTCTACCCCAACCATATCTCCAAGGAGATCTTGTTCATTTTAGTAGTAAATAGTATAGTTGATAGGATTTTCTGCAATATTTTCTCTCCCTTTCCCTATATGTACCTACATGTATGCATACATATATAAAACTCTACCATTTGAAAGTTACAACATCATGACATTTTACCCTTAAATATTTCAGCACACATCTTCTAAAAATAAGAACCAGAAAAAAATTGCCATCATGACCTAACAAAACAAATAATTGTTCTAAAATAACATATATTTAATTTATATTCAGTTATCTTCAGTTCTCCCAAGATTATCTTTTATAGCTGTTGTATTTTGACTAGGATACAACCTAAATCTGCACATTGCATTTTGCTGTGTCTGTTTAGTCTCTTGTAGTCTAGAACAATTTTGATTCTTATTTTTATCGCACCAACTTTTTCAAGAGCCCAGGTAATTGTCCTGTGAAATGTTCTACCTTTTGAGTTTTTCTGTTGTTTCATCATGATATTCAATTTCCTTCAAATATTGACTCTCCAAAACATTCTCACCTTGAGCTCTTGAGTTTAGCAATATATCTAAAACCTTTCCTGAAGCAATATTGATTTTCTCTTCATTGAAAGAACATTTGAGTTATATGACTATTGTAGCTTACTGACATAGTATTATTTGCTCTCTTTATGAGGTACAGAGTATTCTAAAATCCATATTTCCTATATATATAATGGGTTAAGGAATGTAGTACAAAAAAGAATGTTATATTGAACATTTAGGCAAGAGTTTACACCTTTGAATGTCCAGTCATAAAAGACCTCTTACCTGGCTATGATGAGGTGTCAAAACTCTTGATAGATGTTTAGTAGAAGCAAAGATAAGAGAAGTTACAATGTCATCTTCCAGGCTCCCCTCTATTATCAACTCATCTCTAATATTTTATTTTAAATATGCGATTATTATTTTTGGTTAAATGTAACTTGCTTCCCTTCAGACCAACAGAAAGCTCTTCCTAGTTGGTCTCCTGAGCTTCCTCTCTTCCTTATATTAGGAAAATAAAAGAAAGTACCTCATTTTCATCAATTCTAAGCTACATAATGAGGCCATATATTCGTGTCTTTTAATATCTCTTAAAACGTTTGTTTAAAGCATTGCTGATAAGAATTATTGTAAAGCTTCTTAAACACAGATTCCTAGTAATGACCCCAAGGGAAAGCACCTGAAAAAAACATTTTTAACAAGTCTTCTAGATGCCAATCACAGACAAGCCTAGGAAATACTGCTCTTGTATATAGATAGATCCTAAGCACAAAAATCCTCTCTGGTATGGCACAGCAGTTCAAATCCAGAGTCCTTTTTTTGGGGGGCAGAGTCTCACTCTGTCACCCAGGCTTCAGTGCAATAGTGAGATCTCAGCTCACTGCAACCTCTGCCTCTCTGTTTCAAATGATTCTCCTGCCTCAGCCTTTCAAGTAGCTGGGATTACAGGTGAGTGCCACCATGCCCAGTAAATTTTTTGTGTTTTTAGTAGAGATGGGTTTCATCATGTTGGCCAGGCTGGTCTTGAACCCCTGACTTCAAGTGATTCACCCGCCTTGGCCTTCCAAAGTGCTAGTATTACAGTCGTGAGTGTCCGCAACCAACCAAAATCCAGAATTCTGAAACCACACGACCTGAAGTCAAACTTCAGCTATTAATATTTTCCTAACCAGCACAGAGACCATGTGCGTTAGAGTCTCTGGAACTTTGCTTCCTCATCTTTATAATAATGGAAAGAAAGTACAGCCTGCCTCATAGGTGACAGTTAAGAAGGATACTCATATTAAATGCTTAGTACAACCTCAGTAAATGCTAGTCATTAATTATTATAATTATTATAATTTTTTCCTATGAGATGACTCAATTATTTTTTGTTTTGAATTGACATGTGAAACATTAGTTATGATTCACTCTAAGAGCTGTATCCCTGCTCTAAAAGGGTACACTGTTCGCTCAGGTGACTAGTCACATTTTGTTGTTTTTGTTGTTGTTGTTGTTGTTTTTATAGAAAACGTATAGCACTACATGACTTTATTAGTAAAAAAGAAAATATTCGTAATCAATTATCTCAGTTTCTATTTTAAGAAATCAGAAAAATAGAAGCAAGTTAATTCCAAATAAGTGTAAACAAGGAAATAATAAAAAACAGAAATAATTGAAGTAGAAAACAGAAAAAAATAGAGGAAATCAATGCAGCCAAATGATACATTTAAAAAGAGAGAGAGAGAGAGAGAGAGAGATCAGACTATTGATATAACTGTGGCCAGCCTAATCAGGAAAATATGAAAGAACACAAATTAACAATATCATAAATGAGAGTGCTGGCATCACTACAGTTTCTACAGATGTTAAAAGGATAATAAGAAAATATTTTATAATCTTACAAATTAATTTGGCAACTTAGATGACATGGATAGATTCCATAAAAGACACAAATTACCTAAGCACATTCAAGAAAAAGTAAATAATATAAATTGCCTTATATCATTTAAAAACAATTGGATGTGTAGTTAAATACATCTTTTCTCTCCTTCCTCTCATTCTTCTCTTGAGGAATACCCCAGTCTCAGGTGGCTTCAATGATAAATTCTACCAAACATTTGAAGATAAAATAATACCAATTCTATGTAAGCTCTTCTAGAAAACTGAAGAAATCCTTACCAACTAATTCCATGAGGCCACTATTGCTCCGACACTCAAACCAGACAAAAACCTTACAAGAAGATAACACTTCAGGTTGGTATTTCTCATCTACACAAATAAAAAGTGTTTATTTTTTTATTTTTTTATTTTATTTTTTATGATACTTTAAGTTCTAGGGTACATGTGGATAATGTGCAGGTTTGTTACATATGTATACTTGTGCCATGTTGGCGTGCTGCACCCATCAACTCGTCAGCACCCATCAACTCGTCATTTACATCAGGTATAACTCCCAATGCAATCCCTCCCCCCTACCCCCTCCCCATGATAGGCCCCGGTGTATGATGTTCCCCTTCCCGAGTGATCTCATTGTTCAGTTCCCACCTATAAGTGAGAACATGTGGTGTTTGGTTTTCTGTTCTTGCGATAGTTTGCTAAGAATGATGGTTTCCAGCTGCATCCATGTCCCTACAAAGGACACAAACTCATCCTTTTTTATGGCTGCATAGTATTCCATGGTGTATATGTGCCACATTTTCTTAATCCAGTCTGTCATTTGGGTTGATTCCAAGTCTTTGCTATTGTGAATAGTGCTGCAATAAACATACATGTGCATGTGTCTTTATAGCAGCATGATTTATAATCCTTTGGGTATATACCCAGTAATAGGATGGCTGGGTCATATGGTACTTCTAGTTCTAGATCCTTGAGGAATCGCCATACTCTTTTCCATAATGGTTGAACTAGTTTACAATCCCACCAACAGTGTAAAAGTGTTCCTATTTCTCCACATCCTCTCCAGCACCTGTTGTTTCCTGACTTTTTAATGATCGCCATTCTAACTGGTGCGAGATGGTATCTCATTGTGGTTTTGATTTGCATTTCTCTGATGGCCAGTGATGATGAGCATTTTTTCATGTTCTCTGTTGGCTATATGAATGTCTTCTTTTGAGAACTGTCTGTTCGTATCCTTTGCCCACTTTTCGGTGGGGTTGTTTGTTTTTTTCTTGTAAATTTGTTTGAGTTCTTTGTAGGTTCTGGATATTAGCCCTTTGTCAGATGAGTAGATTGCAAAAATTTTCTCCCATTCTGTAGGTTGCCTGTTTACTCTGATGGTAGTTTCTTTTGCTGTGCAGAAGCTCTTTAGTTTAATTAGATCCCATTTGTCAATTTTGGCTTTTGTTGCCGTTGCTTTTGGTGTTTTAGACATGAAGTCCTTGCCCA
This sequence comes from Papio anubis, assembly GCF_008728515.1. NCBI lineage: Eukaryota > Metazoa > Chordata > Mammalia > Primates > Cercopithecidae > Papio > Papio anubis. The sequence goes on from NC_044981.1 coordinate 48,845,144, forward strand.
TGCCTATGTCCTGAATGGTATTACCTAGGTTTTCTTCTAGGGTTTTTATGGTATTAGGTCTATAGTCACATTTTGATCGTGTTTTGCTCATTTAAAAATTTATCGGCCTGGCCGGGCGCGGTGGCTCAAGCCTGTAATCCCAGCACTTTGGGAGGCCGAGACGGGCAGATCACGAGGACAGGAGATCGAGACCATCCTAGCTAACACAGTGAAACCCCGTCTCTACTAAAAAGTATAAAAAACTAGCCAGGCGAGGTGGCGGGTGCCTGTAGTCCCAGCTACTCGGGAGGCTGAGGCAGGAGAATGGCATGAACCCGGGAGGCGGAGCTTGCAGTGAGCTGAGATCCGGCCACTACACTCCAGCCTGGGTGACACGTCTCAAAAAAAAAAAAAATCACTTGGCAGGCATAATTATCTCTAAATATATGAAGAATAGGATCTGCTGTGGAAACACGGAGGACCTACATGAAGCTACTGAGAAAAAAAACGAATGTCCCACAGACCACTTCTCTTGAGGTGAAGAAACTCCAAAGATAACACGGTCCAAAAGTACATGGTCAATAGAATACTGTTATATAGAACATGGAAATACCAAAAGGTGATTTTATTCTTGGAGTGGGAAAGAAAAACTATGCTATAGGGGAAACAGCTGAGGCACAGAAGGAGATTAAAGCAAGTGGCCAAATCCGCCAAGATCAGCCAGGAGCCCAAAGAGGATCTGTATTGTCGGCAAAGTGTAAGTAAAAGAACTTTAGCAGTCCATGAACCGCTGCAGAATAAACCATGAGAGAGCTTCTCTATACACATTAACCTTGGCACTAGCATGGGCAGTGTTTTGGAAACCCCAAAAAGGCATTGGACCAAACAGAAAACTCATGTTGGGTCATTCACCCTACCCCCGCCCCCACTAAGACCTAAGCTGCTGTAGTAGGGTGGCAGTGTGAGAGCACAGCTATCATAGGACTGCATCCTGCCCTGGGAACCACAGCCAACATATCCCCACATCTCAGGAGTACCCAGTGGCATTCCCCAGTGTCCACCCAGAGGGCTACAATGGCATGGATCTGGCTGGACCCAAAGGTGCTATGGGGTCTCCAGTACTCTGGCCCACGAGAAGTACTCCTCCCAGGGAAACGATGGTGCAGTGCACTTAAAATGCAGTTCCTGGGACAAAGGAAACCGAAGTATGCACTTTGCAGAGCCCAGAATTCCCCATCTGAGACTATGAGACATGACCCTATCATCAGCAGTGCCAGAAACTCTGTGCTCAGACTTGCAAGTGGAAAGTGAGATCCCCTTCCAATGGCAATCAACCTGTATGCTCAGGCTCATGCACAGATGGCAGGACCCCCTTCCTCTGCACACTGCTACAGGTGTAGCCACTGCTGTTGATGCCAGAGGCTGGATTGGTTGATCCAGAGGACTGCCTGTCTGGGACTGTGAGTGGTAACTATACCTTCACTGGTAGTATGGCCTCTGTTTCCCAGTGTGTCTCATGCATGAAGTGTGGGGTCCTTCCCCCACTCTGTGTGGGGCACTGGGTGCTGCTGCCACACATACTAAGAGAGCCTGAGAGTTGCATATCTACAACTGTGGGTGATGATACCACAGTGCAGCCACCACCCACACCAATGCGCACCACTTAGTACTCAAAGAGTTGTCCTGCTACTACTACTGCTACTGTCCACATCACACCAACACCAGCTCACCCAAGAGTCTCTTAGGGACCCAAGAACCCACTCACCCAGCTGGCTTGCCACTGCACAGACTGGCATCCAAGCAAGCAAGCTGGAGGCCCAAGAATTGGCCCACTTGGTCAATTGCTACAATATGCCATCCTGGGGCCCATGATCAGGTATGCCTGGTCCACCACTACCACCACTGGAGACTGAAGACTGGCCCACCCTGTTTCCCTGCCCTCACACGGTGGTTTGCATGCTAAACCACCAAAAAAATTACAAATACCACTGACACTATTGACAGCTGAAGAAATTCTAAAGAGACTAGACTATCACACATACCCAGAATCAAAGCCCAAGAGCCCTACACAACCAACACCACTGATACACCTTCAGGAAAAAGTTCTTCCATACAAAAGCAAATTCATAGAACTGGAAGAAGTAACAATTACATCAGATACATGGATAGCAAAATAAGGACACAGGAAACATGAAAAAGCAAGGAAATACGACACCTCCAGGAGAACACAATAATTTCACAGCAACAGATTCCAATCAAAAAGTTAATAAAATCCCAGGAAAATAATTCAAAATTATAATACAAATGAAGCTCAGTGATATATAAGAGAATTCCAAAAAAACAATACAAATAAATCAGAAAACAAATTTAGGGTATTTAGGGTATGAATGAGAAATTTACCTAAGAGATAAATATAAAAAAGAACCAAAGGGCAATTTTGGAACTGAAGAATTCCTTGAGTAAAATAAAAAATATATTTGAAAGTTTCAACAACAGACTTGATTAAACAAAGTCAGAATCTCAGAAATTGAAGACAAATTTTTAAAATAACTCAGTCAGATAAAAATTAAAAGAAAAGAATAAAATAAGTAGAACAAAGTCTTGGTAATATATGGGACACCATAAAGTGACTAAGTAAACAAATTATTGGTATCTCTGAAGGTGAAGAGAGAACAGAAGTATCTGAAGACCCATTTAGTGAAAGAATGGATGAAAACTTCAAAAATCCAGAAAGAGATTTAAACATCTGTACAAGAGATCCAGCAATTCTCAGTCATATACAATGAAAAAAATGTCTTTTCCATGGCACATTATAGTCAAGCTATCTAAAGTCAATTAAAGAGAAAATTCTAAAAACTGCAAGAGAAAGTCAGCTAGTCATCTATAAAGGAGCTTCAGTCAGAATAACAGTGATCTTCTCAGCAAAAATCGTACAGTATGGAATGGGAGGATATAAGGGAAAAAAAAACTACCACACAAGGATAACTATGTCCAGAAAAATTATCTCTCACAAATGAAAGATAAATAGTCTTTCCCAGGCAAGCTAACACCAAGGGAATTCATCACCAAGAGACCTCCTTTACCAGAAATACAAGGGAATTCTAAACCTGGAAGTGAAATGGTGGCAGTTACTCTCATAAAAAATACACAAAAATATAAAACTCAGTGGTAAAGTAAACAAACAAATGAGTAAGAGAAAATACTCAAATGGCACCACCACAGAAAATCAGCAAACAACAAGGACAATCAATAAGTAAAAAAGAAAGGAAAAAGAACTTTAAAAAAAAACAACAATATTACAGGCACAAAACTGCACATATCATTACTAACCTTGAATATAAATAAGTTAAATTCTCCACTTAAAAGTGACTTTTCTTCCAGTGATTTCTTTCAGGGATTTTCTTTCAGTGATCCAACTATATGCTGCCTATAAGAAACACACTCTACCTATAAAGGCACATATAGACTGAAAGTAAAGGGATGGAAAATTATATTCCATGCAGGTTTGCTACATATGTATACATGTACCATGTTGGTGTGCTGCACCCATTAACTCGTCATTTATATTGGGTATATCACCTAATGCTATCCTTCCCGCCTCCCCTCTCCCCACAACAGGCCCTGGTGTGTGATGTTCCCCTTCCTGTGTCCAAGTGATCTCATTGTTCAATTCCCACCTATGAGTGAGAACATGCAGTGTTTGGCTTTCTAGTCTTGCAATAGTTTGCTGAGAACGATGGTTTCCAGCTGCATCCATGTCCCTACAAAGGACATGAACTCATCCTTTTTTATGACTGCATAGTATACTTTGTGTATATGTGCCACACTTCCTTAATCCAGTCTGTCACTGATGGATATTTGGGTTGATTCCAAGTCTTTGCTATTGTGAACAGTGCCACAATAAACATACATGTGCATGTGTCTTTACAGCAGCATGATTTATAATCTTTTGGGTATATACCCAGTAATGGGATGACTGGGTCAAATGGTATTTCTAGTTCTAGATCCTTGAGGAATCGCCACACTGCTTTCCACAATGGTTGAAATAGTTTACAGTCCCACCAACAGTGTAAAAGTGTTCCTATTTCTCCACATCCTCTCCAGCACCTGTTTCCTGATTTTTTAATGATTGCCATTCTAACTGGTGTGAGATGGTATCTCATTGTGGTTTTGATTTGCATTTCTCTGTTGATGAGTGATGATGAGCATTTTTTCATGTGTCTGTTGTCTGTATGAATGTCTTCTTTTGAGAAGTGTCTGTTCATATCCTTTGCCCACTTTTTGATGGGGTTGTTTGCTTTTTTCTTGTAAATTTGTTTGAGTTATTTGTAGGTTCTGGATATTAGCCCTTTGTCAGATGAGTAGATTGCAAAAATTTTCTCCCATTCTGTAGGTTGCCTGTTCACTCTGATGGCAATATCTTTTGCTGTGCAGAAGCTCTTTAGTTTGATTAGATCCCATTTGTCAATTTTGGCTTTTGTTGCCGTTGCTTTTGGTGTTTTAGACATGAAGTCCTTGCCCACGCCTATGTCCTGAATGGTATTACCTAGGTTTTCTTCAAGGGTTTTTATGGTTTTAGGTCTAACATTTAAGTCTCTAATCCATCTTGAATTAATTTTTGTATAAGGAGTAAGGAAAGTATCCAGTTACAGCTTTCTACTTATGGCTAGCCAATTTTCCCAGCACCATTTATTAAATAGGGAATCCTTTCCCCATTTCTTGTTTTTGTCAGGTTTGTCAAAGATCAGATGGCTGTAGATGTGTGGTATTATTTCTGAGGGCTCTGTTGTGTTCCATTGGTCTATATCTCTGTTTTGGTACCAGTACCAATACCATGTCGTTTTGGTTACTGTAGCCTTGTAGTATAGTAGCGTGATGCCTCCAGCTTTGTTCTTTTGGCTTAGGATTGTCTTGGAGATGTGGGCTCTTTTTTGGTTCCATATGAACTTTAAAGCAGTTTTTTCCAATTCTGTGAAGAAAGTCATTGGTAGCTTAATGGGGATGGCATTGAATCTATAAATTACCTTGGGCAGTATGGCCATTTTCACAATATTGATTCTTCCTATCCATGAGCATGGTATGTTCTTCCATTTGTTTGTGTCCTCTTTTATTTCACTGAGCAGTGGTTTGTAGTTCTCCTTGAAGAGGTCCTTTACATCCCTTGTAAGTTGGATTCCTAGGTATTTTATTCTCTTTGAAGCTATTGTGAATGGGAGTTCATTCATGATTTGGCTTTCTGTTTGTCTGTTACTGGTGTATAAGAATGCTTGTGATTTTTGCACATTGATTTTGTATCCCGAGACTTTGCTGAAGTTGCTTATCAGCCTAAGGAGATTTTGGGCTGAGACGATGGAGTTTTCTAAATATACAATCATGTCATCTGCAAACAGGGACAATTTGACTTCTTCTTTTCCTAACTGAATACCCTTGATTTATTTCTCTTGCCTGATTGCCCTAGCCAGAACTTCCAACACTATGTTGAATAGGAGTGGTGAGAGAGGGCATCCCTGTCTTGTGCCAGTTTTCAAAGGGAATGCTTCCAGTTTTTGCCAATTCAGGATGATACTGGCTGTGGGTTTGTCATAAATAACTCTTATTATTTTGAGATGCGTTCCATCAATACCGAATTTATTGAGAGTTTTTAGCATGAAGGGCTGTTGAATTTTGTCAAAGGCCTTTTCTGCATCTATTGAGATAATCATGTGGTTTTTGTCTTTGGTTCTGTTTATATGCTGGATTATGTTTATTGATTTGCGTGTGTTGAACCAACCTTGCATCCCAGGGATGAAGCCCACTTGATCATGGTGGATAAGCTTTTTGATATGCTGCTGTATTCGGTTTGCCAGTATTTTACTGAGGATTTTTGCATCGATGTTCATCAGGGATATTGTTCTAAAATTATCTTTTTTTGTTGTGTCTCTGCCAGGCTTTGGTATCAGGATGATGTTGGCCTCATAAAATGAGTTAGGGAGGATTCCCTCTTTTGCTATTGATTGGAATAGTTTCAGAAGGAATGGTACCAGCTCCTCTTTGTACCTCTGGTAGAATTCGGCTGTGAATCCATCTGGTCCTGGACTTTTTTTGGTTGGTAGGCTATTAATTATTGCCTCAATTTCAGAGCCTGCTATTGGTCAATTCAGGGATTCAATTTCTTCCTGGTTTAGTCTTGGGAGAGTGTAAATGTCCAGGAAATTATCTATTTCTTCTAGATTTTCTAGTTTATTTGCGTAGAGGTGTTTATAGTATTTTCTGATGGTAGTTTGTATTTCTGTGGGGTCGGTGGTGATATCCCCTTTATCATTTTTTATTGCATCTATTTGATTCTTCTCTCTTTTCTTCTTTATTAGTCTTTCCAGTGATCTATCAATTTTGTTGATCTTTTCAAAAAACCAGCTCCTGGATTCATTGTTTTTTGGAGGGTTTTTTGTGTCTCTACCTCCTTCAGTTCTGCTCTGATCTTAGTTATTTCTTGCCTTCTGCTAGCTTTTGAATGTGTTTGCTCTTGCTTCTCTAGTTGTTTTAATTGTGATGTTAGGGTGTCAATTTTAGATCTTTCCTGCTTTCTCTTGTGGGCATTTAGTGCTATAAATTTCCCTCTACACACTGCTTTAAATGTGTCCCAGAGATTCTGGTATGTTGTATCTTTGTTCTCATTGGTTTCAAAGAAACCATTTTAATTTCTAATTTCATTTCGTTAGGTACCCAGTAGTCATTCAGGAGCAGGTTTTTCAGTGTCCATGTAGTTGAGCGGTTTTGATTGAGTTTCTTAGTCCTGAGTTCTAGTTTGATTGCACTGTGGTCTGAGAGACAGTTTGTTATAATTTCTGTTCTTTTACCTTTGCTGAGGAGTGCTTTACTTCCAACTATGTGGCCAATTCTGGAATAAGTGCGATGTAGTGCTGAGAAGAATATATATTCTGTTGATTTGGGGTGGAGAGTTCTGTAGATGTCTATTAGGTCCACTTGGTGCAGAGTTGAGTTCAATTCCTGGATATCCTTGTTAACTTTCTGTCTCGATGATCTGTCTAATGATGACAGTGGGGTGTTAAAGTCTCCCATTATTATTGTATGGGAGTGTAAGTCTCTTTGTAAGTTTCTAAGGACTTGCTTTATGAATCTGGATGCTCCTGTATTGGGTGCATATATATTTAGGATAGTTAGCTCTTCCTGATGAATTGACCCCTTTGCCATTATGTAATGGCCTTCTCTGTCTCTTTTGATCTTTGATGGTTTGAAGTCTGTTTTATCAGAGACTAGGATTGCAACCCCTGCTTTTTTTGTGTTTTCCATTTGCTTGGTAGATCTTCCTCCATCCCTTTATTTGGAGCCTATGTGTGTCTCTGCATGTGAGATGGGTCTCCTGAATACAGCAAACTGATGGGTCTTTATCCAATTTGCCAGTCTGTGTCTTTTAATTGGACCATTTAGTCCATTTACATTTAAGGTTAATATTGTTATGTGTGAACTTGATCCTGTCATTATGATATTAGCTGGTTATTTTGCTCATTAGTTGATGCAGTTTCTTCCTAGCATCGATGGTCTTTACATTTTGACATGTTTTTGCAATGGCTGGTACCGGTTGTTTCTTTCCATGTTCAGTGCTTCCTTCAGGATCTCTTGTAGGGCAGGCCTTGTGGTGACAAAATCTCTAAGCATTTGCTTGTCTGTAAAGGATTTTATTTCTCCTTCACTTATGAAACTTAGTTTGGCTGGATATGAAATTCTGGGTTGAAAATTATTTTCTTTAAGAATGTTGAATATTGGCCCCCATTCTCTTCTGGCCTGTAGAGTTTCTGCTGAGAGATCTGCTGTTAGTCTGATGGGCTTCCCTTTGTGGGTAACCCGACCTTTCTCTCTGGCTGCCCTTAACATTTTTTCCTTCATTTCAACTTTGGTGAATCTGACAATTATGTGTCTTGGAGTTGCACCTCTCAAGGAGTATCTTTGTGGCATTCTCTGTATTTCCTGAATTTGAATGTTGGCGTGCCTTACTAGGTTGGGGAAGTTCTCCTGGATGATATCCTGCAGAGTGTTTTCCAACTGGGTTCCATTTTCCCCCTCACTTTCAGGCACACCAATCAGACGTATATTTGGTCTTTTCACATAATCCCATATTTCTTGGGGGCTTTGTTCATTTCTTTTTACTCTTTTTTCTCTACACTTCTCTTCACCCTTCATTTCATTCATTTGATCTTCAATCACTGATACCCTTTCTTCCAGTTGATCAAGTTGGTTACTGAAGCTTGTGCATTTGTCACATAGTTCTTGTGTCGTGGTTTTCATCTCTATCAGTTCTTTCAAGGTCTTCTCTGCATTAATTATTCTAGTTATCCATTCATCCATTCTTTTTTCAAGGCTTTTAGTTTCTTTGCGCTGGTTACCTAGTTCCTCCTTTATCTGTAAGAAGTTTGATCGACTGAAGCCTTCTTCTCTCATCTCGTCAAAGTCATTCTCCATCCAGCTTTGTTCCGTTGCTGGCAATGAGCTGCATTCCTTTGGAGGGGGACGTGTGCTCTGATTTTTTGAATTTCCAGCTCTTCTGCAGTGCTTTTTCCCCATCTTTGTGGTTTTATCTGCCTTTGGTCTTTGATGATGATGACGTACTGATGGGGTGTTGGTGTGGGTGTCCTTTCTGTTTGTTAGTTTTCCTTCTAACAGTCAGGACCCTCAGCTGCAGGTCTGTTGGAGTTTGCTTGAGGTCCACTCTGTACCCTGTTTGCCTGGGTATCAGCAGCGGAGGCTGCAGAAGATAGAATATTGCTGAACAGTGAGTGTTGCTGTCTGATTCTTGCTCTGGAAGCTTCGTCTCAGGGGTGTACCTAGCCGTGTGAGGTGTGAAGTGTCAGTCCGCACCTAGTGGGGGATGTCTCTCAGTTAGGCTACTCAGGGGTCAGGGACCCATTTGAGCAGCAGTCTGTCCATTCTCAGATCTCAACCTCCATGCTGGGAGAACCACTGCTCTCTTCAAAGCTGTCAGACAGGGACTTTTACATCTGCAGAGGTTTCTGCTGCTTTTTGTTTAGCTATGCCCTGTGCCCAGAGGTGGAGTCTTCAGAGGCATGCAGGCTTCCTTGAGCTGCGGTGAGCTCCACCCAATTTGAGCTTCCTGGTGGCTTTGTTTACCTACTTAAGCCTCAGCAATGGCGGGTGCCCCTCCCCCAGCCTTGCTGCCTCCTTGCAGTTAGATCTCAGACTGCTGTGCTAGCAATGAGGGAGTCTCCATGGGCGTGGGACCCTCTGGGTCAGGTGTGGGATATAATCTCCTGGTGTGCCGTTTGCTAAGACCCTTGGTAAAGTGCAATATTAGGGTGGGAGTTACCCGATTTTCCAGGTGTTGTGTGTCTCAATTTCCCTTGGCTAGGAAAAGGAATTCCCTTCCCCATTGTGCTTCCCAGGTGAGGCAATGCCTCACCTGCTTCAGCTGTTGCTGCTCGGGCTGCACCCATGGACCAGCATCGACTGTCCGACACGCCCCAGTGAGACAAACCCAGTACCTCAGTTGAAAATGCAGAAATCACCCATCTTCTGTGTCGCTCATGCTGGGAGCTGGAGGCTGGAGCTGTTCCTATTTGGCCATCTTGGGCGCCCCCTCCAAGATCTCCAGAACATTTTATCCAACACTTTAGAATGCACATTCTTATCAGCACATGGAACATTCTCTAGGACTGACCATATATGAGAACACAAAACAAGTTTCAATTAAAAATAAAAATAAAAAGCACACCAGGTATCTTCTCAGACCACAATGAAATAAAACTGGAAATTGATACCAAGAGGAACATTAGAAACTATATGAACACAGGGAAATAAATAACGTACTTCTGACCATGATTGGGTCAATGAAGAAATAAAAATGGAAATTTAAAAATTTCTTGAAACAAATGAAAATTGAAACACAAGAAGTCAAAAGCAATGGGACACAGCAATAGTAGTGCTAAAAGGGAAGTTTATAGGAATAAATGCCTACGTAAAAACAATTTCAAATAAACAATTATATGATGCACCTCATGAATCTAGAGAAGCAAGAATAAACCAAATCAAAAATTAGCCTAAGAAAATAAATAAGAAACATCAGAGTTGAACTAGATAAAATAGAGACTAGAAAAACAATACAAAGGATCAATGAAATGAAAAGTTTGTTCTTTGAAAAGATAAACAAAATACGTAAAGCTCTAACTAGAGTAAGCAAGAAGAGAGAAGACCCATATAAACACTCGTACATGAAAGAGGAGACATTACAACAAATATCACAGAAATATAAAAGATCATCAGAGACTGTAGTGAAAACTATACATTCACAAACCAGAAAACTAACAATTCTTGGAAATACACAACCTACCCTGATTGAATCAGGTATAAATAGAAAACCTGAACAGACCAATAACAAGTAACAAGATTGAAATAGTAATAAAGTCTCCTAACAAAAACAGAAAAGGGGCTGGATGGATTAACTGAAGAATTCTATCAAACATATAAAAAAGAACTAATACCATACCCAAAGGATTATAAATCATGCTGCTATAAAGTCACATGCACACATATGGCACTATTTATTATGGCACTATTCACAATAGCAGACTTGGAACCAACCCAAATGGCCATCAGTGATAGACTGGATTAAGAAAATGTGGCACATATACACCAAGGAATACTATGCAGCCATAAGAAAGGACGAGTTCATGTCCTTTGTAGGGACATGGATGAAGCTGGAAACCATCATTCTCAGCAAACCATTGCAAGGACAAAAAACCAAACACCGCATCTTCTCACTCATAGGTGGGAATTGAACAATGAGAACACTTGGACACAGGAAGGGGAACATCACACACCGGGGCCTGTCGTGGGGTGGGGGGAGGCGGGAGGGATAGCATTAGGAGATATACCTAACGTAAATGACGAGTTAATGGGTGCAGCACACCAACATGGCACATGTATACATATGCAACAAACCTGCACATTGTGCACAGATACCCTGGAACTTAAAGTATAATAAAAAAAAAAACAGAACAACAACAAAAAAGAACTAATACCAATTCTCCTCAAACTATTCCCCCAAAAAATAGAAGAGACAATTCTAACTCTTTCGGTGAGGCCAGCATTACCCTGATGTCAAAACCAGGCAAGGACACATCAAATAAATAATATCAAAACCAGGCAAGGACACATCAAATAAATAATATCAATAAGACCAATATCCCTGATGAATATGGATGCAAAAAATCCTCAACAAAGTACTAATATCTGAATCCAACAGCACATCAAAAAGAGGACACACACCAATCATGCAGGATTTTACGTAAGGATGCAATGATGGTTAATATATGCAAAACAATAAATGTAATACATCACATCAACAGAATGAAGAAAAAAAACATATGAACATCTCAATAGATGCAGAAAAAGCATTTGACAAAATTCAACATCGCTTCATAATAGAAACTCTTAAGCTAGGGAATAGAAAGACCATACGTTAAAATAACAAAGGCTGTATATAGCAGACCTATAGCTAACATCATACTGAATGGGGGAAAGCCAAAATCCTTTCCTCTAAGTGTGGAATAAGACAACGATGCCCACTTTCACTACTACTATTCAACATGGTACTGAAAGTCCCAGCCAGAGCAATCAAGTAAGAAAAAGAAATAAAAGGCATCTAAATTGGAAAATAGAAAGTCAAATTTGACTCTTTGCAGAGGACATGATCTCTCTAGAAAAAACAAAAGAGTCCACCAGAAAGCTCTCAGACTCTCATGAAAACTTTCACTGAAATTGCAGGATATAAAACAACATACAAAAATTAGTAACATTTCTATATACCACTAATGAAACAAACAAAAAAAAAAAAAAAAAGAAGAAGTCAAGAAGGCAATCCCATTTATAATAGCTTCCAAACAAAACTAAAATACCCAAGAATAAATTTAACCAAGGAGGTAAAATATCTCTTCAAGGAAAACTACAAAACACTGATGAAAGAAATTGTAGATATCTCATGGTAATGGGTCAGAAGAATTAATATAATTAAAATAACTGTACTACCCCAAGGAATCTACAGTTTCAATGCAATCCCTATCAAAATAACAATGTCATTTTATTTCATAGAAACAGAAAAATCAATCCTAAAATTCATATGGAACCAAAGAAGAGTCCACTAGCCAAAGCAATCCTGAGCAAAAAGAACAAAGCTGGGAGCATCATACTACCCAATTTCAAAATATATTACAAGGTTATAGTAACCAAAACAACATGGTATTGGTATAAAAATAGGTACATAATCCAATGGAACAGAATACAGAATCCATAAATAAATCCACATATTTGTATCCAACTGAGCTTCGACAAAGTTGCCAAGAATATACAATGGGGAAAGGATATCTTCTTCAATAAATAGTGCTGGTAGGCCGGGTGCGGTGGCTCATGCCTGTAATCCCAGCACTTTGGGATTACATATACATGTATATATATGTACAAAATGAAATACAATCCACCCATTAAAAAATGAAATAGTGTCATTTACAGCAACATGGATGGGACTTGAGGTCATTATATTAACTGAAATAAGCCAGGCAGAGAAAGACAAGTATAGTATGTTTTCCTTCATTTATGGGAGCTAAAAAAAAAAAAAAAAAAAAAAAAAACTTGATTTCATGGATATAGAGAGCAGATATATTGATACCAGTGACTGAGAAGGGTGGATGGTGGGTGGGTAAAAAAAGATTGGTTATGGGTCCTAACATACAGTTAGAAGCAATAAGTTATAATGTTTGATAGTAGACTAGAGTGACTATAGTTAGCAATAATATTGTATACTTCAGAATACTTAGAAAAGAGGGCTTCAAATGATAGCAAGGCATAAAAATGATAAACACACTGAATGTGGTGACTCATGCCTGTAACCCAAACTTTTTGGGAAGCTGAGGTGAGAGAAGTGCTTGAGCCCAGGAGTTTGAGACCAGTCAGGCATGGTGACTGGGACACACCTGTGGTCCCAGCTACTCGGCAAGCTGAGATGGGAAGATCACTTGAGCCAGGGAGGCAGAGGCTGCAGTGAGCTATGATTGTGCTACTGCACTCCAACCTGGGAGACTGAGCAAAACCCTGTCTCGGAAAACAAAATGACTGATACTCAAGGTGATGGGGGTAACTGGATACCCCAGTTACTCTTACTTGAACATTACATATTCTTTGCAGGTAGCAAACACTCACATGTACCTCATAAATATGTAAATTATTATCTATGTGTTATATATTAGGGGAAAAGAAAAATAAAAATTATGTTACAGTTTATTCTCCTCATCTTAAATTGTATATTTTACATTAGAAAGAAAGTGTATTGTTTTCTCTGGCCTCATGACATGACTGTTGCAGAGCCTATTTTTACTCATAATTGGATGAATAGAGCAAAAAATTTAAAATTCTTATTTTCCATGATTCTCTTGAAACTTAGTCTCAGAGTCCTCAACATATAGCATTTCAAACTTTAATATGTATAGGAATTATCAGGAGACAGTGTTAAAATGCCGATTCTTATCCTATCCATCTGGAGTACGGTGTTTTGTTTGTTTGTTTGTGGGGGTATATGGGAAGTGCTGCTCCAGAGACCGCACTTTGAAAACCAAGGCCTTAAAGAAATTGTTTCCCTTCCATTATGGGCAGATTGTGGATAAACAAAACTGAGTTTGATTCTTGCCAATTGCTTTTCTACTACAGTGCATGTGAGCCCATCTGTGGGGACTCAAAATATAGCCTGTTTTGTTTTGTTTTGCTTTGCTTTTTTATGGGTAATTTTCTACTGGGAAATCACAACACAATCTAGGAACAGGCACCAGAAAAATCTCCCCTCCCTGGCATAGGACTAAAGCAGTTTACTGCTTACACCAAATCATAAGTGGAAAGAGACATGTGAGAGGGGAATCCAAAGATTGCCCAACATAGGTAGGGGACCCAAACTTGCACTCTCCATGCAGTGTGTAACTTGAAACCCTCAGCAAAGGCAAACATAAAGTCAGTTCTGAACTAGGTAATGCCACAGGTCTTGGGCATGCAGAAGGAACCTGAAAAACCACATAAATTATCCTGAATAACCAGAGCAGTCTGAAAGGGGGCTGTAGAATAAGTGTGTTTAAATTTTTCAGTGAGCTAAAGAAAGGACCAAAATCCAGAAAATAGGTTAAGAACAAAAACTGATTTTTAAAAGAATAAAATAAAATCTCTAGAAGTGAAAAATGTAGCAAAAATGAAAATAGCATTTTTGTTTCTGTGGAATGGAAGTCATTAGAGTAACTTTACATGTTGATGAGAATAATCCAGAAGATTGGAAGAGATTAATTATCCAGGGGAGAAGAAAACCTGAGTAGGCCAAAGTCTTTCATAGTTAAGGGCAGATGGGCTGCAGAACACAAGAAGGGAGATGACTGCTGAAATGAAGAGAAGAGGCTTATAATTGTAACAGAAGAGAACAAGAAATATGTATAGATTCAGTGAGATATGTGAGTTCCATAGTAGAAAATAAAGGGGTTTCCATCTAATGGTTTATTTTTCCCCAATGAAGTATGGCACAATGTCTCCAGTAAGAATGAGCAGAAGAGATGTGTGATGTCCAAGGAGACTAGAGAAGGAAAAAATCAGTGTGTTCAACAAGATATACAGATTTCCAGGTCAGTAATAGAATTACCAGAAATTGTTGAATTTTCATGTGACTTTTCTGAAAATTAATTAATATAAAATAAAAATAATCAGGCCTAGTACATGATGTTCTCTACGAATGTTCTTTTTTCTTTTTCCTTGTCTTTTTTTTTTTTTTTTTTTTTTTGAGACAGGGTCTCCCTCTGTCACCCAGGCTGGAGTGCAGCGGTGCAACCTCAGCTTACTACACCCTCCGCCTCCCAGGCTCAGGAGATTCTCCTGCTTCAGCCTCCCAAGTAGTTGGGATTACAGGCGTGCACCTCCATGCTCGGCTGATTTTCTGTATTTTAGTAGAGACGGGGTTTCGCCTAATATTAAAGTCAGTCATCTTGTACTAAAGATACAAAATGTTTTCCTTTCCTTTATCTGTACTGCTTAGTAAAATCTCGTCAAAATTTCCAAATTATTTCACTATGAAGCATTACTACACTAAACTATGATACTTGTTGGTAGCATATGTGTATATGTATTTTGATCTCATTTTTCATCCCCCAAATTCACCAATGCTTACAATTTTAAAAACCTGTTCAATGTGTAGAGAGTAGGATTATCATTTTATGATATGAGAGAAGACTCCTTACAGTGCTATGTTCTTAAAATAATACTTTTAGCAATTATTAATACAGTAGACTTTGTTTTAAACAAAGTTCTGTTTTAAACATTCCTTAAACAACTTTTAAAATTGTATATTAAACAAAACAAAGCTGTTTTGCCTTTAGGAGGTTATTTAACATCTTCGTGCTTCAGAGTCTTCAGCAATAAAATGGGAATAACAATAATGGCCCTGTCTACTATTCAAATGTCTGTTAAGGCAAGTTAGGACAATAGAAATAGATACAAAACCTTTTTGAAAAGATGTCACTTACTATTATCGTTATTTATAAAACCAGAAAAAAACTTAGTAATCTTTTCTGTCCCCAGTTTTCAATGAGAAAACTAAGATAGTGATAGATGAAGTACTTGCTTAATTTCAGATGACACCTTGGCAATTCCAGTTGTCCTTTTGAAAAAGCTAATAAAAATCAAATTTTTTCAAATAAAATTATTTGTGAAATGTACTAAGGGAACATACTACATGCCTTTGGCCAAGCAAAACACAAAGTGGTCTCAGACTTCTCAACGTCAAATTTAAAGTCTATGTTATATTGCCTGCATAATTCTAAGAGAAAGTTATTTTTTACTGGAATTCTATAGTGGCCAGTTAATCGATCAAATGTGAAATATTATTACAGATACTTTTAGAGATGCAAGGACACAGAAAAGACGTTTTCAGTCCAACATTTCTTAAGAGAATGGACTTCAGGGAAATGAGGGTATGATAAAAACAAATACTGCAAGGAAAATATAGGCACTTAGAAACTCTAAGGAAAATAGTCTCAGTGAGAAATAAGATATATTTATGGCACACTTTTTTGCTTCTGTAAATGATCGACAATAAATAAATGAGAATAGACAAAGTGTTGGATTGCCAAGTCAGACTCTTAAGCAACCGAGATCTTACCTAGTATCAAACTTTAGTATTAATTCAAGGAATATTGATTACCGTGAGACACAGAAGGACATGGAGAAATTCAAGACCACCAGAAATGCTTCCCAGTTCCTCTCTACAACATTAGGACATATCTGGCCCAGATTTAACAGCTGCAGTCTCAAAGTTGCACATGTGGGCATTGCTTACCCAAAGGGAGGCCTTTCAACTCATGAAATACCTTTTTATACTCTGATAATTGTAGAGCCAATATTGACACTTTCTAACAGGCCATGACTTGTAAATCTATAAAGTCTAATTTTATACCAAAATGAGTTATTTTTCCCTTTCTTCCACCTCCCCCTTTTCCCTCTCTACCAGTGTCTCCAAGGGTTGGGAGGATACAAACCAGGTAGTAACCTATTTCATTCCCCTTAGTCATAAAAATGTAAACAATACATATTAATTTTTCAATGTTCAGAAACAACCTATGACACATGGTGAGATACCTAATTATCATTAATAAAGATAATGCAGTGTTATCAAGCTTGACATTTAAGAATAAAGAGGACAAAATGTGGGTTAGGATAGAAGATGAAAGCTGAAAGAAATGTCAGAAGTGCTAATATCCTCACCTTCAAAGTAGAGAATCAAGAAATACTTTCTATAATTGACCAAATAAGAGATGAATGTGTAAGTAAATTACTTAAGATTAAAGAGACAATGGATACTGTAACTAAAATGTTAATGTATTTATATGGGTGGGAGGTATGGCATTATTGGTCAGTGAACTAAGACTCAATAGATAATGTTTAAATTTATAAACTAAAGCACATTAGACATAAATATGGTATTTTGAGAAAGGTATATAGTTGCCAGAAGACATAGTTAAAGAAATTAAAGTGATGTTACTTTTTCAGAAAGGCACTATGGAGCAAAAGAGGACTGCTTGCCCTTGTAATTCTACCTGTACTCTATTTTTAACCATGTGCAGGAATTCTTTTACTATTACTTTTATTTTTTGTAATTATTAAAATAAGGGTATAAATGTTTCAACCAGGTCACATCTGGGTCCACGCTGGGGCCATAGTATTAAAGAGGAAGCATAACTGACTAGGGCCAGATCCAAAACCATAGACATAATCAAGAAAATTTCCTTAAAGAGAAGGTGAGCATAGAAATAAAAAAAAGCTAAGGCTCTACAGTCCCACTCTTCTTCCCAATGCTGTGGCTCCTCCTGGGTCAGAGACTACTACTGTCCCCCAAAATGCATTTTTCAATTGTTTAAGAATAATGTTTTCAAGTTTTATAAGCTCATGTGCCCTTCATCTACTGAGGACATTTCCCAGCACCTTGCAACTAGGTGTGGCCACATGACTTAGATCTGCTTGAAGATACGAACATAGTTGATGTTTGTCACTTCCAGGCTATGCCCTTAAAAGGAATGGGAATGAACTTCCTTTGCCCTCTTTATTTTCAGACTGCAAGAACTAGATACAGGGAAGGAAGCCATATTTTGAGGATGACAAGACTCTGGCAGCCTTTCAGTACCTCTGTTCTGTGAGCGAAAAATACACTTCTGAATTACATAAGCCACTTTATTTTTGCATCTCTCTTATAGAAGCTTAGACTGTACCCTAACTAAGGCCTCTTATCTTCATTGCCAACCTTATCGACTCAGGGTTTTGTTTAAAGGAATTTTGTAGTTGGTGTCCTTACACTTGATGATTATAATTGTTATATGTACATATGTCTCAAAAAACTGTATGAGAACAGAGTACACACTATACTATTTATATGTGGAGGTATTTAAATTTTGACACTGTAATTTTCAATGAGGATGCTTTCTATCACTTGATGTGTGATTGCCCTAAAACCCCTACAAATGGTTTTATGTTAGTCCCTGCACTCAAGCAATCATTTATCCATTCATTCATAAATTCAGGTTGAATGTTCACAATATGCATTGCACTGAGCTAGAAACCTGAGCAAAGCGGAAGGGAAAATTAAAAACATACGAGCATTTTCTTCACTCTCTTTAAAAAGCAAGAATTAGTGAAATAGCATGATTGAGAGGTGAGCCTGAAGTCAGGATTCTTGGGTTTCAATTCTGGACCTACTATTTACAAGCTATATGATTCCAGATAAATTTATTTAACATCACTGTAACTCATATGTATCATCGTGTAAATGGGAATGGTATTATTAGCCATATCATTGGTTGGTTGTGAAATTTAAACAAGTTAATAAAATGAAGCACTTAGAACAGTGCCTGTCCCATAGTAAGCACTAAGTAAGTGTTTAATTTTATTATTATTCTACTTGGAGAGATGAGACATATATACATACTAATAAATAGTAATTTTTGAAAAGATGTCATGTAACAATCTTTGACTAATAGGCATTAAATAGTGATTTTAGGAAATTTTTAGGTATGGGAAGTGGAAAGGAATATTCTTACTCTGGCTGCACCAGTCGCATAGTCAAGGCATTAATTTAAAGTCTAGACCATCAATACATATGTTCATTTTGATTTGTGTGCCATTTCAGACAGTATCTTGTTCTGTTCATTCCATTTGTGTAGGTTTTTATTTTCTGAATTACTTAAATTACCCTGTTTAGTGTAAAATTCTGCTTGTCTGCTGATAGAGCCGCATATAATTCTATCAGTATCCACAAATTTACTTGCATTTTCAATTACACAAATGCCAAGTAGGTTTCCAATTCTATTTTTTTCAAGTGTTTTCCCTGATTTCTCTGCTCATGTTAAAGCACCATGCCTTGATAAATCATATATAAATATATGTATATATATATAATTTTTTTTTTTTTTTTTCTGAGATGGAGTCTCACTCTGTCGCCCAGGCTGGAGTGCAGTGGCGCGATCTCGGCTCTCTGCAGGCTCCACCTCCCGGGTTCACACTATTCTCCTGCCTCAGCCTCCCGAGTAGCTGGGACTACAGGGTCCCACCACCACGCCCGGCTAATTTTTTTGTATTTTTAGTAGAGACGGGATCTCCTGACCTCGTGATCCGCCCCTCTCGGTCTCCCAAAGTGCTGAGATTACAGGCATGAGCCACGGCACCCTGCCGATAAATCATATTTTTTAACGTGAAATTGAATATACTTCATATTTGTTACAATGAAAACACAGTAAATTTAAAACTTTTTAAAACTCAATTGTATTGCCCATCTGTGTTATTTATGTAAAATGCTTCTTGTCTTTGGTTTTCTTTCTTTTTTCATTCCAGTGAACTAGAGCAAAAACATTATTGAAGGCTGAATTTGTTTTCTAATAGAATATGTACATGGGCTTCAATTCAGATTTTCCATTACATGTCTAACTTGTGACTTTCCTTTGGTCTTTAATATTATGAAATTCTGGTTTTTCTAACAAGTATTTGTACCACTTAATATTATATTTCTTCATTTAAATTGTATTGGTGTAGGCTTCCTATCCATATCAGGTATAATAATTTTTGTCCTTGGTTGCAGAATTGCCAGCTATCAATTGAGCTTTTCTTCTTAATTTATCTAATTTTATTACTGACAGATTAAATACAACTAGAGGATTGCCAAATCTTGAGTCTCCTCTCAAACACATAGAGCTAATCTCCTCTGTAAGTTCTTGTAGCATTTGCCAAATTATCAGTTAGATATTTTTGATTGAAAAACTAGAATCGTCAACTGAAAATGACTCCATTATTAGGTATTTACTACTAGTTCACAGAAGAAAAATATTAAGGTAGACTGTTCCAGGGTTGATTCAGTGGCTCCTTGATATCATCAAATACCCAGGCTTTTCTAATCCTTCTGCTCTGTTATCCTCAAGAAGTTAATGATGTCTCCTTGTGGTTTCAAAATGTAAGCAATAGTTCAAAGTATTGCATCTTCACACAAAACATGTACAGAATCAATAAAAGAAAATGGGAGCTTACATTTGTATGTCATTCTCCTTTTATCAAGAAGGAATAATTTTCCAGAAATCTCCAGCATAATTCCCCTCATGTATCCTTGGTCAGGTCTAGTTCAGATAATACTCTTTAGCTGGAAGGAAGTTAAGAAAATAACCGATGTTTTCAGCCTTTCTCCTGGTTAGCCAATGGAAAAAGAAGAGGAGAATGGGTTTTAGATGTTTAGCCATCAATGTCAGCCTCAATGAAGAAATAACTTTTGCAAGAAGACAGGAGAGTTCAAAATAGCAGGTGTGTTTTTACAGGGCTCTTTCCAACTTCTCCTTGAGACCATAGCTATATGAATTAGAGAAATAATTTTTTCTTCACTAACAAAATTGTAAAGGAGAACATGTAGTTTCATTGCATTATTTTATGTAACTAGTTAGTGCAATCCATAAACTAGCCTGAAAGCTTCATTTTGCATAATACTTTATTATAAATTCTATATGGGTCAAGAGAGTGATAGGGCTATAATATTTTTCATGTTTTACTATGTGCCATAACTTCTCTAATACTTGAAAATACACCTTGCTATGTGTATAGTTTCTAGAATCTCATAAGCCTTTGTTAAAGAAATTGATCCATATATCATCGATTTCATTGAAATCTAAATAATCACAATGTTACATAAGCATAGGCTTTTTTTCTTTTCATGCTATCATATTCTAAGTTGAAACAAATAGGACACAACATTTTCAGCTATTTTAGTATGCTGGATTCAAGAAGAAAACAGCTAGTAAACCAAGAAAATATATTAGTCAATATATCAGCAAATACCAATCTAGGCGAGTACTTAATTGGAAAAGTTCTGTTACATTCACTTGCAATAGTACTTTCTTTGTGGTTAGAAAGGGATATAAAGTAAACGGGAAAGTGAGACATTAAAAAGAATTATAAAATAAGCTCTTGCATATAAAGTGTTATTTCCATTATCTGAAACTTAATGCTCTTTGGTAAAGCTGTCATCAGACTCAGGGATTACCAGGTTACAGGATAAGGTTAATATTTGAGAGAAAATGGAAGAATCCAATATTTTCCTCAGTTGCAATCACCTGAGCTGGAAAGGCTGTCCACAAGAAAAGAGCACCAGCAAACCTTCATCCCAATAGCAGCTGGTGTGCGGCAAGGCTTGAATTCCTGGTAGACCGCAAAAAAAGCTACTGATCCTTGTGGAAAATGCCGAGAAGCATTCTAATGCAACTCATAGAGCTTAAATTTTAAGCATTTTTTTTCCCCTCTGAGCAGCAGGAACAGATGAACTCTCAAGAAATAAAGATCTCATTTTCATGGAAATCATCTCCCAAGAACAAGAGGAAAAAAAAATAAAGAAAATGTGTGAGAGACGTGGGATTGCTGTAAAAGACAACAGGTGTCAGAGTTTTCTATGAGGACTTAACTATTCCTTGAGGTATATTTTAATGACTTTCTAACAGTTGACACAGTTTATCTTCTCTTTGGAGTAAATGGGATTCTAGTAACCAGGTGCAAAATAATCTGCTCTGAAAAACAAAGTTTAGCTACAAAACTACCGTAAATGCAAGACTCCTCCATGTCTAAAGTTAACACATCACAATATACAGAACACTGGGTACAGACAAAATTCTTTCTGGTATGTGGTTCACAGTAACCAGGCTGACTTTCTAAATGCTGATGTGATAGGCCCATCTCAAATCAAATAGCGAACACTTAATAAAGCTTCCAACGATCAGCCAGGCACGGTGGCTCACACCTGTAATCCCAGCACTTTGGGAGGCCGAGGCGGGCGGATCACAAGGTCAGGAGATCAAGACATCCTGGCTAACACAGTGAAACCCCATCTCTACTAAAAATACAAAAACTTAGCCTGGCGTTGTGGTGTGTGCCTGTAGTCCCAGCTACTTGGGAGGCTGAGGCAGAATCGCTCGAACCCAGGAGGCAGAGATTGCAATGAGCCGAGATTGCACCACTGCATTCCAGCCTGGCCGACAGAGTGAGACTGTCTCAAACAACAAAACAAAACAAACAAAAACTTCAAACAATCTCAACATATAGCACATAGGAGCACTGTGGAGCTCTTCAAAATGCTCACACCAGGACTCCATGCCCAGAATTATTGATTCAAAAGCTCTGAATGCAGCTCCAAGCAACTGTATATTTAAAAGACTGCAAGGTGATCTGATAGATGCCAAAAGTTGCAAATCACTGAAATACACATGTCAAGTGTTTACATTATAATCTCAAAGATGGGATTGATTTGAGAGTTTGATATGAAACAGTAAACACTCGTAAGTTCCTTTCTCATAAGCTTATTTCTCTGTCTCTCTCTTTTTTTTTTTTTTTTTTTTTTTTTTTTTTTTTGAGATGGTGCTCACTCTGCACCATCACAGCTCACTGCAGCCTCTACCTCCCCAGGCTCAGGTGATCCTCCCACCTCGACTTCCCAAGCAGCTGGGACCACAGACATGTGCCACCACACCTGGCTAAGTTTTGTAGAGACAGGATTTCACCATGTTGCCCAGGCTGGTCTCAAACTCCTGGGCTCAAACAATCCCCCTGCCTCGGACTTCCAAAGTGCTGGAATTATAGGTGTGAGCCACAGCGCCCAGCCTTTCTGTCTCTCTTAACCCCCACCCCCATTAATCTATGAGCTCATCAAAGACAGTTCATGTCGTGTTCATCTCTGTACTCAGAAAAACAAACTCAGTTACTGGTACATGGAAAGCATTCTGCAAATAAATGTCAAACGAAAAAGGAATAAATTCTGAATGCATTGAATTCCCATATATTCATCTTAGTATGTTCAAGGAAATAAGATGTGAACTGGGGGTCCCACATATTTAATGTCTAGATTTTATTGACAAAGTCAGAAAGGCAACAAGGATGAAAACACAAACACTAGAACAATATGTTTTAACCTCTTATGATTACAGATTTTAGGGCAGCTTAATGAAGGGTTCCCATGGCGATTATTTCTAGGAAGCCCTGGAAGAAATTATCTACATGGGTAAACAAGTTAAATGTATTCAGGTGCACTGTTAGTACGGAACATTTGTAGCTTAGAAAGGTAGACACAGTGGACTGTGTTACCTTTGTTACAGTGATGAGCATCACCTTTGCCTTAAATAACCAGGAATTTCTGTAAGCACTAATTTAGAAGCTACATAAAGCCTTCTGAGCCTGTTATTTCCCATACCCTTTATAGCTATGCACTCTATACAGATTTTTTTACTGCTCCAGAGAGTTTGCCAGCATATACTAACTTGAACATTTGTGTGCAGATCAATAAACTACACTTATATGTGAGTTACATTCATCATATAGAGAATCTAGTGAATGCTATGGGTTCTTCAACAGAGGCAAAGTGAACATTCAATAAAAACCTGCTATTTGATTCCAGAAGGTTCACAGATATCCTGAAGTCCATCTACAAATCTTCTAAGGATCTTTAAAGCTTACGTTGAGAAACTACACAGTTGAGTAATTGCATAAAACTCAGGCAGTCTATTTATACCAATGACTACACCAAACACAGACAGATGTATTAAAGGTATATACATGGCTCTCTGCCACCCTAAATGATCACTGTCCATCAGCATACACCAAAATGCTTTCATTGCCACTGTTAAAACTTCAGACTCTCTCCTCATGCATTTCTTCTAGCTTTCTACCCTCCCACATGACAAAACAAAGAAAAGCTTGACACTCTGTTCACCATGTTGCCAGTCCATGTGCATTAATTTGCTAATACATCCAACATGTCTGCTAGAAGGCTCAGTCATACAGTGGCAAAATTAATTAGGGCAACCACCCTTACAGCTGAAATACAGCCAACAACATGAAAATTTTCATGGCATTTGTATACGTCTTTACATAATTCATTGCATTTAAAAAGTTTCAGAAAAAGAGCCTTTCAGGACGGAATTTTCTTACGTCTGCATTTCATTTTCAATATTTATGTTTACATGATTGAAAGAAATTTACCCTTTTAATATTAACAACACAATTGTTAAGGTATTTAGGAGTGCCTCTATGATTTCAGCTAATTGTAACAGCCAAGCACTTAGTGGAGGTGAGCGTTGACAAGAGTCACCTGGGAGCTGCACCTTTAACGTGCCAGTAATTAGGCACTGAAAAGGCAGCCACCACCATTTACACTCAGTGTGAGCCCATTAAACTCATCCAGGTTATGCTGTTCATTCCTGCAGTGACTAAAAAACAAAATATTCATTTTGTAAAAGAATAATACACCTTTTCAAGTTCCTAGGACAATATTTATTGCACCAGAACAGTCATTCCACAAAAATAGCACTTTAATGGCCCAAAAGTTCCACACATGGGAAAAACGTTTACATCTGGCATCTGAAAATATAACATCATTATTAGTAAAAATCCCTAGATAAGTTCCAATGTTTGTAAATGTGACTAAAACTTCGGGTTATATTACAGATTGCTTGAAGACTAAATTAAGAGTTTAATTAGGCATCACTAACCTCACCATGATACACACCTATATACAAAAAATATATATATATATTCTCAAACTTTTCTGGATACTATACAGTTACATATATATATAGAGAGAGAGAGTTACATATATATACATACACATATACATATATATACACATATGTATATATATAGAGAGAGATGGAGTCTTGCTCTGTTGCCAAGGCTAGAGTGCAGTGTCACCATCTCGGCTCACTGCAACCTCTGCCTCCGGGTTCAAGCAATTCTCCTGCCTCAGCCACCTGAGTGGCCACCTGAGATTACAGGTGCATGCCACGATGCCCGGCTAATTTTTGTATTTTTACTAGAGACAGAGTTTCACCATGTTGGTCAGATTGAGCTGGAACTCCTGACCTCATGATCCGCCTGCCTCAGCCTCCCAAAGTGCTGGGATTACAGGTGTGAACCACTAAACCCACCCTAAAGTATATTTTTAAATGCACAGAATGAATAAAGAAAATTCATCATCTCCTCATCACGCTTTTTTTTGGTCTGAGCTCCTTCCCATTTCTCTTCTGCTGTCCGCCAGTAGTTAGGGTTACATGACTTTGTTTTCAATGGCTTCATAATTTCCATAATATAAGTGTACTGCAACTTATTTAACCGGTCTTATACTACTGATTGACTATCAGATGGATTATTTCTAGTACTGTCATCCCTCTATATGTGTGGGGAATTTGTTCCAGAGTCCCTGTGGATACCAATATCCTCGGTTGATCAAGTCTCTAATATAAAATTGTATAGTATTTGCATATAACCTGCACACATCCTTCTGTGTACTTTAAATCATCTCTAGATTACTTATAATACCTAATACAATGCAAATACTATATAAATCACTGTTCTACTGTATTGGTTTTTATTTGTATTGTTTTTATTGTTGTATTTTTTTAAATATTGTGCATCTGAGGTTGGTTGAATCCACAGATACAGAACCCACATACATGAAGGGCCAAGTGTATTTTTGGCTACTACAGACAACATTACATAAAATTTTCTTGATTACTGTTAAACATACAATTTTATACATAGGTACAAATATATTCATAATTTTCTAGATGTGGAATTGTTAGGTGAAAGCACATGAGATTGTAATTTTGATTTAAAGGGCTACTACTAAAATGCCTTTCAGATAGGATGCAGCAATTTATACCCTGCAATAATGCAGCAGAGTTCCTGTTTCTCCACTCCTTTATACTTGGCATATTGTCAGACTTTTTGCTGTTTGTTAGTGTGTCATGTGAAAATATGACATTTTGTCAGATATCTAGTTAGCCTCCCTTTCACTAAATATGAAGTTCAGCATATTTTGCTTTCTTTTCTATTGGTTTTGGTGAGCTTTTATATATTTTTTAAAAACTAGCCCTTAACTTTCAAATACATTTTAATTTTTTCTACTTCGAGATTGGTATTTTGACTTAAAAAAAATGTTGCCAGGCGCAGTGGCTTACGCCTGTAATCCCAGCATTTGGGAGACCGACACGGGAGGATCACCTAAGGTGAGGAGTTCAAGACCAGCCTGGCCAACATGGTGAAACCCCGTCTCTACTAAAAATACAAAAATTGGCCAGGTGTGGCGGCAGGCACCTGTAATCCCAGCTACTCGGGAAGCTGAGGCAGGAGAATCACTTGAACCTGGGACACAGAGGTGGCAGTGAGCTGAGATCACGCCATTGCACTCCAGCCTGGGGAACAACAGCGAGACTTTGTCTCAAAAAAAAAAAAAAAGGGTGGGTGTGTGTGTGTGTGTGTGTGTGTGTGTGTGTGTGTGTAGCCAGGCACAGTTTTGATTTCTATCCTTATTTATTTTTAGAGATAGGGTCTCTCTCTATTGCCCAAGCTGGAGTGCAGTGGCATGATCATAGCTCACTGAAGCCTCAACTTCTGAGTTCAAGTAATCCTCCCACCTCAGCCTCCCCAGTAGCTGGGATTATAGGCACATGCCATCATGCCTTGCTCAAGTTTTTTTTTTCTTTTTTTGTAGAGCCGGAGTATTGCTGTGTTGCCCAGTCTGGTCCCAAACTCCTGGGTTCAAGTAATCCTCCTGCCTCAGCCTCCCAAAGTACTGGGATTATAGTTGTGAGCCACTGCGCCCAGCCTCCTTTCCCATTCTTAATGAGAAGTCCTTGGAGATGTTTTGATCAAGAACTATAGGTAACAGTTGAAGTTTTATATCTGAATCAACAGAAATCAATATTCTTTCTGGAGTATTAGTAACTCTTTCTCTAATCTCCAACTGAATAATAAAAATACAGTTAGGTATCTGAATTAATGTATTTAACAATTAATGTATTTAATGTATTTTATTGAGCAACTACTATGTATCAGTCTTTTTAGGCACTTGGGATACAGAAATGAGTAAACTAGACCAAGATTCCTATCCTCATGAAATCAGGAATAAGAGTACTGATAAACATTTCCATTTATTAATGAGAACTACAAACATCACTTCTATGAAGTAAAATACAATTACATTTTCAAGTAATTCAAGAAAGAATTACTTCTCTTCTCAGAAGGAAATTTTTCACTTTCCTAAAATTTTAAGTTTCCCAAATATTTCTTTAGTGGTCATGTCTATGAGTGCCCACAGATTTAAAGTATGTAACATGCAACCTATATTGGAAGAGTGGGTCTTTTCAGATCTTTACTAACTCAAAATTTTGAGAACTGCATAGTACAATGGAAATATGTACTGCTGTCTTTAAAACCTTAAAGTGACTTGTGTATAAAATAGAAATAAATCTGTGGCACTACACTCAGCACAGTGCTAGACACTTAGAGCTACACTATCTATACAAAGAGATCACTCAGGGGAGCACAGGGAATAAAGCCATATATCCCATTCGATCTTAAGACAGAATTCTTTCATCAAGTGACCCACCTCTCCAGAGAATAGCTTCTTACAGCCCTATTTAGACCCTGGTGTGGATTTGCAAATTAAATGAAAAGACCATTAGAAAACATTTCTGTTTAAAGTGCTAAATGGGCTGCAACTTTCAAAACTAACCAGCCTGCCAAATTGTGATTTAAAGTGAAATTGGCATGAGCAGACATTTCCACATCAGCCTGTAGCACATCTGGTCCAGACCAAACAAACAGAAGATTTATTCTGTCAGGGAGATCATTTAGCATTCCTTTTCATGCTTCAGAAGGAGCCTGTACCTGTCACTCACCAAAGCAGTCGGCTTTTGGTGGCTAGGCTCTGTTGCTCTCCCTGACTAGCCTTGATCTAATACTTCTAAGGAGGCTCATGTGCACCGCTCCACCTGGGAGCCCAGTACCCATGCCAAGTTCATTTCCATAGTCTTATAGAAACCTCCTGGAGGATTTCAAACATCTGCTCATAAGTAAAGAAACATTGTCTTGAGCTCTAACAGTAATATAAAGGGCAACTGAACCTTCTTTTGCAAATAAAGCAGAGCTGATAAATGATCTTATTTCATAAGACTGGGGGCAAGTATTTGTGTGTCTTTCTGAGTTCAAATATTTAAAATATAGTCCATTAATCATGGGGAAAATCAGATGTATCCAAAGTTTTGCCATTTAGTAATGTATAGTAAGGATTGTAAAATAGGTTTAAAAGTCTGTCATTTTTCTAAAACTAAATGAATATATTTACAAAAACTATGCCATTATTCCTAAAATGAATAACATTCTCTCTCTCCCCCTCCCCACCCCCTTTAGCTACAGCCTCAGACACAGCCAAGTATAGTGCTCTTGCTGCATGAAGCCAAATAGCCACTTTCTTCTCTGGAATGTTAATCTGCTCTTATTGGAGTTAGCAACCCCAGGAGGATCGCTTCCTGACTTGTCTCATCGAGAAAAATAAAATAAAATAAAAAACACTCCTCTTTCCCACTCTGGAGTGCTGTGAATACGCAGAAGGGATAGATATACCGCCACTGAGAATTCCCACATCTCCTTATGATGTTGCTATACGAGGATATGAAAGATTCTGTTTTAATCTAAACAAAAACTGAAAAAGGAAGAGGCAAATTTTTGTGTGTGTTGATGCACATATTTTTTCTAATATTTAGCTAAAATTTACCTCTAATTATTCCTTTAAGAAATAAATGAGTTAGGCATAATGTTCTCCAATGCCCCTCCAGTTGTAACACAATTATCATGAATTATCATGGTGGTTCCTTTGTCCTTGAGGAATTTATTTAATTCATAGACACTATTACTTTGCTTTCATGCTGACCTGTGAATCAAGGTCTAGGAAATCAGAGGGAGTTTATCACATAAACATAGAAAAGGTATTTATCTTACTTAACTTATAAGAAATGCAATTTTTAATCTAGAGATTTCCAAGACAGTTTTTAAAGTATGCATCGAAGAAGGCACACAGTTTATACAAATATTTTCATCCCTTTTGGTTTGTTATAGCACCAAGATAGTATGAAGGGTGAATTACCTCTACACTTGTTTCATGTCTGTCCCTCCTACTGAGGCATTAATAGATGTGATACCATGAGTACTGCATTGTTAATACTCAGCTAAATCTCTAGAGCTCAGAAAATGCTCTTCTCAAATTCATACAGAACATTCTTATATAGGTTATGCTCTAGCTACTGCATTTGTAATGAAAAATATGTAACTACACCAAAATCCGCTTCTTCAGAAGGAAACAACAAAAATGAGCCTTCCATAACAACAAAAATTAATTGCAACCAATCTTGAAATATCTTGACATGAAATGTTGGAAATTTCTTAGAGTATCTGAACATTTTATCTACTTGAAATATGTTAAGTCAGAGAAAAAGACATAGAATGATATTTAGTACCTAAATCACTTATGGATACATTTACTTGTATCCTTATTTGAAGATATAATGTTAACATTGAAAATAGTATGCATGTATACTTTCACCATAAAAATTGGAGTAATACCATGTAGAGAAAGATTTCATCCTTCCTTAGTGAACCTGAAGAACTTCAAAATAAAAAAGAACACATCTGATTTTAAAAAGTTATAGTCAGTCAGGCGCGGTGGCTCATGCCTGTAATCCTAGCACTTTGGGAGACCAAGGCGGGCAGATGGCCTGAGGTCAGTAGTTTGAGACCACCATGGGCAACATGGTGAAACCCCGCCTCTACTAAAATACAAAAAAGTAGCCAGGTGTGGTGGCACATGCTGTAGTCTCATTTACTCGAGAGGCTGAGTCACGAGAATTGCTTGAACCCAGGAGAGAATGATAGGAATTAGAAAGTTACTTTATTTTTCTAGTTTATATTCTTTTAAAGACTACATTTAGAATTAAAGAAGAGAAGCTCAAAGCAGACAGGAGGTGACTTTGTTTTAATAGCTCATTGGATTGATTGATAAGTTGAAGAGATAAAAAAGTAATCTACTTATAAAATATAGAGATTTAGTCCATGAAAAAATGATGTGCAGCTTATAAACTGTGTCTCAGTGAGATCATGCAATGTCATTTGACTGTTAGGAATCTCTAATCAGAAATAATTTATCATATGAATAGCCAAGAAACAAACAAACAAAATCAAGGAAAAGTAAACAGTCTTGATCATCAAAATAATGGGTAATGTATATGGAAGGAAAAAAAACAGCAGAAGCAAAATATGGTCAGAATATATAAAAAGACTATTTGGGAACAATAAAATTTTATTGAATACGTTCTCAAAATGGGGCACTTTGAAACTTTTAAGAACATCCTTGTAGATGTATTATTTTGGGTTTGGTTTTCCAAATATTTAACACATTTCATATGCAATTAATTATCTATGAAGCTTTCTTATCAAAGTTTTCACTCTATTTAAATAATGTTATCAGAATTTAAAAAAATAGTGTACTACAACTCAGGCATTGATTTGTGCTGTTCTCAATTTCCTAAAAATCTCAACTCATATATGTCAAAATTGTAATCTTTTCAAAGTGACTAAAAACATGGACATAATGATAAGGTTTCACAAATGTCAGAAAGTTTTACTGTCTAACAAGACCACAGCAAGGTTTTTAAAATGTAGGGGAGTTGATTTAAGTCTCTGTAGATAGCTAGTTTGGATTGAGAAGGAAAACGTTCCATCAAAAACTCAGCACAAAATTTTTTGAGAACCTTCTGCTTATGAAGTCCTGTACTTGATACTTTAGCACATTCAAAAGTCTGGAGAGACAAAACAAAAAACAAAAAAAAAAAAAACAAAAAAAAAAGTCTGAAGAGATTGTAGAATAATAAGGGAATTACAAGTGCCTAACCAAATGCTACCTATGCTAAATAGCATATGCCATAAAGCCAAAAATAAATTAAAATTTAATTAAATGTAACAGTATTAGCTTATTAATACATAAAAAATAAATATACTTAAAGAGAAATTAAATTTTATTGAGTAGGAGTTATCAGAATAGTCTAGTTTTAAATTTTGAAAAGCATCCTTTTAGATTTATTGTATTATTTGGGGTTTAGGTTTGTAAATTTCAACACATACCATATGTATTTAATTACCTATTAATCTAACTGCCCCCTCCCCCAACCCCATCAAACAATATTCAATTTTACCTTTGTGATCATTCATGGACATGTGCATAGATTGTGGTGGTGTCGTGGTTTTTTGCATTTTATCATTTTTGTTAGGGACGTGACTCTTTAAAATGGACCCCTAATGTAGTACTAAAGAGCTGTTCCTAAGCACAAGAAAGCTAGTGCCTCGTGGAGAAGATGCATGTTAGATATGCTTAATTCAGGCGTAAGTTATATAGTACCGGTAGCCCTAAATTCTATGTTAGTGAATCAACAAAATATTGAATACAGTGTTTTTAAGCAGAAATACACAGAAAGCAAGGTTAGGTATTGATCTGTTGACAAAAATGTAAAAAATGTGACCTGAGGCTCACAGGAACCTAATCCTGCATTTCTCTTAGGAGCAATGGCTCCATTTTAGCTACATCAGTGTTCACAATGACTTTAGAGAACATAACCACTAATATTGAGTATTGACTGTGTATCTATGTTTGTATATGTGTTTGTGTGTATATATGGGTTCTTTTTTAAAAATAAAACAAAACCCAGAAGTTATCAAACTTGAAAATTACTTCAAATTCCACTATTTGGGAAAATATTAGAGGAGAAAAGCGGAAATAACATTGGATTTTAGTTGTGCATAATATTTTTAGCCATTGAAATTTCCATAAGGAGTTTTAGCACATGCAGTTAATTTGCATGAGAGACAGCTGGAGCATATTGGCTCTTTCAAAGCCACTATGATTTATCAACTCAATAATGCATGAGCTTAGACAAAGTTATACAACTGTCTATATTTTTAACAAGGTGATAGAGTAAGAAATTTGCTAAAGCAGCCATTCCAGACCCAGGTGACTAAAAGAAGGTTAGATCATTTACACAAACTGGAGCACAATTTTATAGTCCTGCTTTATTTTTGGCCTTGGATTTTTTTTCCTGAAAATAATATTTTGTTTGGAAAAAGTGCCAAACTTACAAACAGACAGTTTGGGACACTGAAGTCATGTGTTCTTATAAGCTATTATTACAATATGGAGAGAGTCAAATTAAAATCTCTACAAAGTTACCTCTGGAAATAGATTCAACTTGCAGAGGCAGGCTCTAAAAAAGACTAAAACTATTTTTCTCTGTTTATTCAATGAAATTGAATGGCCTTTATTTATTAAACTCCAAATGGAAAAAAATGGTTCATAGGAAATGTCTCTTTTTTAGATTCAAGTCTCTTTTATGGTCTTTGTTAGGATTTGAGGAGAATGAAGCCAGATACAATTAAGAAGTTACTGTGTAAGAAGAAAAGGAAACAAACTTTTGTCTACCTTTATCATAAGGTTGTCACAGGGGGTGCCCATTATTTAATTCTCCTGACATGGTTGAAATACTACTTGGTTTCTATTTTTTAAAAAAGAAGTTATCGTTATAGTAGACACATAGGTTGCAAAAGCTGAATACATGGACTTTGAAGTTATGTGTAGCGACACAGAGAATAGAAAGCAAATAGAATTTAAAATATTGCAATTGAAAAGATACTGTTATGACTTAGTATTCAATGATTACTGGTATAAAAAGGAAAGAAATTATTTGAAGACTCAAAAGTTTCTGTGCCTAGGTGACTAGAAGAGTAACTGTATCTATTTTAGAACAAATAGAAAAGTTTGAATTTAACCATTATAACTAATTTTGGGCATCCATTAGAACTCATTTCAGGCATTCATATCTACAGGTCATAAACTTCAATACCAATATGCTAACTCTACAAGATATCAAATGTCTATCTTATTCAGACTTCTACCACTTCCCCGCTAATGAGATACAAGAAGAAGGATAATAAAAAATAAATTTCATGAGTATCATTTGCGCCCAGTCATCTTTCTTGCCAGAATGTCTTGGACTGGTAGGTTGAAGCCAGGAATTGGCCGACAGCATCAAACAATAAGTTTGCTGATGTGAGGCCAAAAGTTCTAGTAAGCCTCCCACTGAAAAAGGCTACTGAAGTGTACAAATAAATCAAGTATCAATATATAAACACTTTGTTTCAGTCAGCCCAATCTTACTTTAAATGCCAAGTCAAGTGAGGACAGGGGAACCAGAAACGGTGTACTACACAGTTACCAGTAACCACAGGAGTAACTGGAAAAAACCTCCTTGATAGTTAGGTTTGGAGAGGCATCCATACTGCCAGAGTTTAGAATTAAAGTATATTACCTATAACTGTGTACAAATCCCTTATTTTATAGGGGAGAAAACCGAGATTCAATGTTGTACATTTAATCAGTGCAGAGGTGAAAATAGGAACCAAGTCCTCAAACTCATACAGTCTCAAAATTGAACAATCTCTCTAAGAGATCAACCACTCTCAGCCGGGCGCTGTGGCTCACGCCTGTAATCCCAGCACCTTGGGAGGCTGAGGTGGGCAGATCACCTGAGGTCAAGAAATCGAGACTATCCTGGCCAACATGGTGAAACCCCGTCTGTACTAAACGTACAAAAATTAACTGCGCATGGTGGCACGCACCTGTAGTTCCAGCTATTTGGGAGGCTGAAACAGAAGAATCGCTTGAACCCAGGAGGCGGAGGTTGCAGTGAGCCGAGATCACGCCACTGCACTCCAGCCTGGATGACAGAGTGAGACTTCGTCAAAAAAACAAAACAAAACAAAAACAAAAACAAAACCACTCTCCAGAACAGCAGTTTTCAAACTTTTCTTTGCATTAGAATTCCATGGAGGGCTTATTAAAACACAGATTGCTAGACTCTACCCCCAGTCTTTCTTATTCCATAGGTCTGGGGTAAAACCAGGCAATTTGCATTTTTAAAAGTTCCCTGGTGCTGCCGACCCTGCTGGTCTTGGAAGTGAACTCTGATAACTATCGTTCTATACCTTCTAGTCTAATATGTATTCCAGTCTAACAAATTGCATCTCAGGAAAAAATGAACTCTGCCCTGATATGGCTAGTCACAACAGTTAAAAAAAAAAAGATATAGTCTGAGAAATCATGACAGTATGGGCAGATATCATGATGGCATAGCTAGAGCAATTCTTCATTCCACTCAAAAACCAAAGTATTCTTCAGCCAATGCATATCTTATGGCTACTCTATAACTAAGAGTTATTGATCTTCTGCTTCTCATCCCAGTGCGAAAACTTCTTGGACTTAAAGCGAAGAGTATTATCAGGATTTCTCTGGAAGCAAAGAAAGATGAGATCATTTAGCTGTCTTTTTCCCCCAGGTATTGAAGTAATGTGATAAAAATTATACAGTGGCAGCATTGATTATCCAAAGTCTAGGTATGAAATTTAGCAAGCAAAGATATATACACATAAAAAAGGTCATCACTAGATAATAGAGATGAGGAAGTCAATAGAAGCACCAGAGCTCCATTGAAACAGAACACCTCGATACATCTATTGTATATAACTACTATGTACAAGTTATTGTGCGTGATGTGAGTGAGTGGGGAGGATAGTGAGAAAGACCTAGCCCTGCCCACAAGGGGCTTTCAGTAACTAATATTCAGAATCTAAATCTAATAAGATGCTCAATGTAATAGCATGTATATTATAGTATATTTGTGCAAATGTGTATGTAGTGTATGCATATTAAAGTGAGTAAATTTAAACAAGTGTTTCAGAATGAATATTGAAAGAGGTTTTAAGAAATACAACATTCTGAGAAAGAAACAACAGTGGCAAATCTGGCATTCTGTAAAGTAATCATGATGCATTTTAAATGAAAATGGCATGCAGTATCAAAGGAGAATCAATACCTTTGAGTAACAGGCAACAAAAATAGTTTACAAACTATTGAAAACTTCATATAATTTTTCAATAATTCTATAATTTTTATCTACTTTCCTATCTACATAATCAGAAACTTGATATTTGGTCGTGAATATTTTAAACTTACTATTGTCTGCTTATATATCCCAAACTTTGCAAGTAATCATCAAATCTAAATTACCGACCCTTATACTTTACTTTGAAAGATGTCTATGGAATAACATAAAATATAAAAAGAATTCAATTTTAAACTCTCTAAGAATCAATTAAGTATCTAATGATCTATTAGAGTGAAATAACATCAAAAAATATCAAATCTTATGCCCCTCATTTAATATAAGTGCACTATGAATCCAAAGGTGTCTCCTGGCATATATACATGACTCTCTTGAAAGTACTATAGAGAAAGACATAATTTCTTCCTGAGGTTGGAATCTGCCAAGGCCTTCTCTGTCTGTCATGTAGAAGAACCGTGATGTTGAATGTATTTGCAAGAGCAAGAAAGCAATTCAGCAGATACAGAAAAAAAATTGCAAGCCAACTGTCAAAAGGAAAAATGGGTCTTACCCACCAGTCACAAAAGGACCTATCAGTGTAACAAAACAGTATCAACTATGAATGACAACAGTTTTAAATGTAAGATAAAATGCAACTTTGTACAAATATACTACAAGGAATTCTCTGAGTACTTAAAAAAAAAAAGTAAATTGAAAGGAAGGATCTGTCTAGAGGTTATTTGCTCATCCCAACAGAGAGCATGATGAAAACTTCAACATTCACCTT
Organism: Papio anubis; assembly: GCF_008728515.1. Lineage (NCBI taxonomy): Eukaryota > Metazoa > Chordata > Mammalia > Primates > Cercopithecidae > Papio > Papio anubis. The sequence goes on from NC_044981.1 coordinate 48,880,754, forward strand.
TGCGGAAATGAATCTCGAATCTGCACGTCTACACTGTCCTTTTTCCAAGGGTAGTCCTGAATCTTTATAAACCTTCTGGGATTTCCGCTGGAATTTCTAGCTAGCGTCAAGTACAAAACAGAAATATTTTTCATGCTGCTTACCTAACTGCCATGACTTTGATGCTGTTACTGATACCACAAGCATAGGTTAAGCCGAGTCACATTGACAGATGAATGATAACAAACATCTATCATGTATCACTTTCTTTTCAAAGTTTCATTGGGCCTTGACCACTATGCAATGAAATCTAAATTTCATTTAGATTTTATTTATAAATGATAGCATTCATTTAAGGACTTTTCCAACAATCTAGCCAACATACTTTCTTTTTTTTATTTCCTGTCTCCCTATTATTCTATAGAAGACTTGTGCCCTGGTCAAAACAAATCTTCTCACTATCCAGAACACCCTTAAACTCCATGCTGACCTAGCTTATTTATGGCACATTCCCTTGCCTAATGTCCATCTTTACTTTTCAATAAATACTGAGGCTTTCCTTGTTCAATAAAAATAAATACTGCAGGTAAAAAAAAAACTAAAGATGAACAATATGGAATGGATTTAGCCATGAAAAGCTCATCAGTGGCCTTTATCAGATCCACTTCCGTAGCATTTCAGAGGCAATATTTAAACAGTAGAAACTGAGGAGGGAGTCTCTCTGGAGACTTTTGTTATTCAGCTATAGTACCTCCTTTTTCTCCTCATGCTAGTCATCCTACTGTCCGATTTAACTCACAACTCAAATGCCTAATTTCTCCTATACTAAAATCTAAAATCTGGCCAACATCCCAAAAGTGTTTAATATCTGTGTGGATGCTCTAACCTGCACGCTAGCATCTCAGTTACTTGAACTTTCTCTTTTCCAGAAAGACAATCTTGTTGCTCAAAAAAAAAAATGGAGTTAATTAATCTTACTGTGGCTCAAGAGAACACTACCTGAATAGAGTCCTGATAGTGTCCCAAAAGAGGAAAGAAATTGAAAGGTCCTTGTAAAATTTGGGAGTTTGGGCCCAAGTAATTTAAGATGGGTCTCTCAAGAGGCCATTAATTAGGACTGGGCAAAGTTAGGATGTAATAGTTTTTTGTATTGGTGACACAAGGAGGCAAAGGTCTTGAAGTCAGTCATGAAGAGATCATTGTTGCCGTGATAAGTATGTTACCAGTTCAGGTGAGCAACCTATTGTTCTGTATAGATAGACATTTGCCCAGTTAAGCATGTTTGCCTGGATAAATTGATGTACAAGAATTTCCTGAGGCAAACAGTGAAGCTGTTTATTGTGTGTGGTCTTATCTTCCTTGCTAAGAACTTTTCAGAACAAATGATTAAGTTATATTGATACAGATGTTCTCGGTTTTCACAGAGTTGACCAAAAGGAGAAAAGATCCTTCTTGAATTATTTCCCCAGGACAAAAATCACTCCTTGTAAGGAATAAGAAATTGTAGCATGAAATCAAACGTGTTATTTCGCTGTTGAACATAAGGCAAACTGTTTCCATTACTGTGTAATTTGATCTCACAACCAAAGTCAGTTCACTAGAAATAAAAGAAAAACAGACAACATAAGTTTTCTCTATGGTCCAGGACCATCAGCTGTTAGTTATTCTTGCAGACAGACTTTTTCCTATGAAAGAAAAGCATCACCAAGGTGAAGTTCTCATAAGAGTTTTCTTGTCTGTCACAATTTGCACTACTTGGACTCTACAGTTCTAAATCAAGAAGACTCTTCAACAAACCTGCCATTTCTTCTTTCTTTGATTCAATTTCTTTGAAATCTGGCATGAATCAGCTCCCCAACTTATCGCTTTCCCTGGAGCCATTTCTCTTAGTATCTCTTCTCCTTCCCTGATTTATAGGAGAGGTTTGCCCCCTCCTTTGCACTCAACAGCCACATTACTAAAAGCATTTCGTCCTCTTGGTTTTCATAATGGAAATGTTAAGTTTTCCACAGAGGACGTTCCCTGGAGAGGAGTTTTGCTCACACCCGAGAATGGATGTCAGTTAATATTTAGACACAATTAATTAATGGTAAACCCTAAGGCAAACTTTGCTGTTAGGAAAATCAGACTGTATCCCCGATTAAATGAAGGGCTGCTTCCTTGCTGCAGATGTTTGTTCTATTATCAGCAAAGACTGACATCACGTGCTTGGTGGATGCAGACATAGGTTAATTAAGAATATTTAAGATGTATGACAGAAAGAGTGTCGGGCTTTCTCAAGCTAAGTTGCCAATGTTTCCCTACCTCCTAACTTTCTCTTCATATAGTTCCTTTTTTCTACCACACCTCAGATTTCAGTCCATGATGTCATAACAAGCTTCCAGATTTCTGAAAAGCTCCTCGAGTCGCTCTGAGGGCTTTTAAAGACCTTCCTCAAGTCATTTAGCCTACAGGGACTTGAAACATTTATCATTCTATTCACTGAGAACCATTGGAGGATGTATTTATGTTTTTGCTTCAGTGAATACAGAAGTCTGGATATGGCTGAATCTAATAACTGAAGGTTTTATCTTGACGTTGTAAATATAATGAAAATGTGTACAAAATGGTATATGCTATTTATGAGGTTCTAAATAACAAAATGGACTCAGCCCAAGAATGTTTGTTCATTTCTTCATTTTCAATTAAATGCCTGAAATGAATTTATTTCTGAATAAATGTATTTAATAAATATTTAGCAAATGTTCAGTGTGTTTTAACTACCTTGAAGGATTAAAAAAAAAAAAAATTCAAAAGGGAACCCCCGGGAGGGAAATAAATGAAATTTTTTGGGATGAGAACATTTCTTCCTTCTCCAGATATGAAGTGAGTTGCACATCTGGCCTAACTCAACACTTCTTATTCACTCATGGCCAGCTTGAAAAGACAGACTGGTCATATAGCCCATTCCCTTTCTTTTCCCTTTATCTTGGGTCCCAGTCCCTCTCCCTTATAAGTTTCAGGGCTTGCTAGATGTTCATTGCCATGTTGCCCCTTCCCTAGCAGTGTTGGCCCATGGTAGTGTTTGCCTATTCCAGGGTGCTTTTTACTGGATAAATAACTGTCCAATTCTGGAATTCTGTTAGGCACCCTGCTTGCCCGTAGTATCACTTAATCAAAAATAATTATGTCACTTTATATCCCTTTCACCTCATTGTTTTATCTCAACTGGTTCAGAACATAGGTGCAAAAAGGGATCCTATTGATTTAAAAAACACTCACATTCTAGTAAAGTAGATAAATAACTATAATAAACATTTACTTTTTTTTTTTTTTTTTTTTTTTTAGGCGGAATCTCACTCTGTCACCAGGCTGGAGTGCAGTGGTGCGATCTCGGCTCACAGGTTCAAGCGATTCTCCTGCCTCAGCCTCTCTGAGTAACTGGGATTATAGGTATGAACCACTACACCTGGCTAATTTTTGTATTTTTAGTAGAGACCAGGTTTCACCATGATGGCCAGGATGGTCTTGATCTTCTGGCCTCGTGATCTACATGCCTCAGCCTTTCAAAGTGCTAGGATTACAGGTGTGAGCCACTGCACCCAGCCAACATTTAAGTTTCAATGTGTCTAAGAAATATATAAAAGTTAAAACAATTATTTCCAATTGGGGTGTTAGCAGTTGTAGCAAGAATCAAGAAAGAGTTCTATAGATTGTACGTTCAAGGATGATAAGGGGCTTATTTGTTTGTTTCATATTATCTTTCCAACATACAGCCACAATAAATTGAACTAATGAAAAAAGTGGAGACTTGAATGATGACCAGGGTTAAGAATGGGGGATAACCAGGCCTGATGGCTCCCACCTATAATCCCAGCACTTTGGGAGGCTGAGGTGGGAGAATAGCTTGAGGCTAGGAGTTCAACATCATCCTAGGCAACATAGCAAGACCCCATCTCCGTTAAAAAAAAAAAAATTGAAAACTAGCCAGGTGTGGTGGTACATACCTGTAGTCCCAGCTACTCAGGAGACTGAGGTGAGAGGATTGTTTCAGCTCAGGAACTTGTGGCTGCAGTGAGCTAAAACTGTGCCACTGCACTCCAGTCTGGGCAACAGAGTGTGAAGTTGTCTCTTGAGAAAAAAAAAAAAAGAAAAGAGAGAGAGGGGAGAATAGGGATAGAGAGGAAGAGAGAGAAATGGAAATCTTTTAGACAAATGAGAACCAACTGATTAATGTCCAGGGGTAAGAACTATGTGTTTTTCTTAAGAATTGAATAGAGCAAAAATGCTCAATTAATTAAAATTTGTTATCTAAAATAAAAGCATAAAATCCATTTAATGCAGAAAATACCTTGTTACAGTATTTTTTTCCCAGAGTAGCCTGGGACATCTCTATGATTTACATATTGAAATGAAACCACGGTGACAAATATAAGTCTATGTACATGCTGTAAAATAAAAAGCAAGTTAATAATTCATTTATTCTGATTTTTAATGCTGCCTTTTGAATGTGGCAGAGATTTCTAACCAGCATTCCTGGCACTCAACCAATTGTTTTAATAAATTATAACTTCTAATCTATAATACTTATATGGCTATAGCCACTAAAAGGTACCAGAGTAGAGGCAAATGTCATGCCAAACTTTGGAGCTAGGTTCATAAAAGGAAATATTTAAAAATATTAAATTACCTTTCCTTCCAGATATATTTTCTCATTTAGCTTCATTTTAAAATTAGGTGGCCACCACTTCTGACCCAATTCTTCCTAATTTCGTAGTCAGCAAACAACTCGGCCTAGGAACTCCTGCTCACTGAGGACCCTCTTGAGTTAGGGTGCAGAGTGACACTCACAGAAATAACGGCAGGCCCTGTTTTGTTCTGCAGAGTTGTAAGCAACAAGCCTCTGAAACATGATCAACGAAAACTTTGTTTGTTGCCCTTTTCTTAAAAACAAAACAAAACAAAACAAAAACAAAAAACAGTATTTTTAAAGGAATAAAAAATGAACTTTCCAAAGAACAAAGGAACCAGCGGCTCTAGATATATTTTAAGCCTAAGGAAAGTTAGAAGCCAGAAGAGTATATGAGTGGCAGGACACATACAGTCGACCTTTAAAGGTTTGATTTCTGTTTTAAGTTCTGCAAACGCCCCCGGCTTTCCCCCACATAAAATAAAAAAACCTGACTTATGTTCAAATGTGGCCTTCGCCCTTCACCCTAACACCAAACACCATGAGGAAAAAAAATTAGGGGTGGGAAGGCGACATGTCTATAAAGATATGAATATCCATCCCGCTGTACCAACTGAATCAAAGATGAAGCTCTGAGATTTGAGCTTGGTGCAGAATCACGATGTAGTGTGATGATTCTTAAACATGGGGGTCAGACTCAGACAGCACTTCACTGCAGAGCTGGTGAAGACACTGCCACTCCCACCTCCTCTCCAGACCATCCTTCAGGAAGGCCTACCAAGATCCTGCACTTGACCCTGGATGTGAGCCCCGTAAGGCAAAATCGCTTTGATCTCTGATATTTGTTTCATCTGAAGGTGAACTCCTCAGATCATCAATACTCTGGCTGTGTCTATGCTAGCATTATTAGGCAATGCAGAATTGAAAAAAAAAATCAGCAAATTAAAATAAAGGAGGCCATGAGACAAATGTACTTTAGTCTAAAATATTTAGATAATGAAGAAAAATGGCCTTGTTAGCTAAAAGATAGATTTGATTCAGTTTTCAATTTTAGTCTTGGATGGACTAAGTTTCATTCTCTGCTCAGGTACACAGGTTAGTTCATTAACAGTAAAGACAGACTATCAAGAGGGCGATTCAGCCAATTTCTTACACGTTCAATGTTGTATTTTTGCTAGTGGTCATTAAATTAAGAACAATTTAGGAAAGTAGTAATTACTGTGGATTTTCATTCTCATTCAACATCCAAATATAGAAGATTTTAAATCTACTAAAATTTTAAAATTCACACAGCCAAGTGAACTCATATGTTAAAAACACAGAATTTTTTGAATCACTGAGAAATAGACATACTAATAGGAAAAACTGGTGAAAATCTGCATATGCGATGAATATATCAAGGAATACAAATGGTCAATAAACATATGTTGAAACTCATTAGTAAAATTTAAAATATCAAATTAAAATGAGATACAACAGCACATTTATTAAATTGGCAATGATGAAAAATAAAGGAAGAAAAAAAGGATAATACCAAGTGACGATAGGACTTCTTGGTCTTCCACACACAGCTGTTTAGAATGCAAACAGCTATAACCTTTCTGGAAGGCAACTCAGCAAGCTACAGCTGAAGTGTTAATAATGAGCACATTATTTGTCCCTGCAATAGCATTTCCAAGGTTAATTCCAAATAAATTATTAAAGATAAATCAAAGATTTGCTTGAAAGATCTTACCATATTTCTTTATATTATTTCAAAATTTGGAAACAAATGCGATACCTAAAATAAGAATGGGTTAAATAACTTACGTTAAAACCATGCAGTAGAACAGTACTGAAAAATTATGTATCTATACGTTTTATGAAAAAATAAATTGATATAGAAAGAATATCACAACATATTGTGTGAAAAAAAGTCATTTTATAAAAGAGTACATACAAATATTATCTTCTGTGTTTTATAGAAGTGTAAAATATCACCAAAATGTTAACAAGGTGACTTTAGGTGGTAGAATTTTACATATTTTTAATTTTTGACAACTAAAATATGTGTAATAGAATTTCTGTTTAATTTATAGTAAAAAGTTCAAAAGAAAGTGAGGATGTGCCTATGAGCTAAAGTAAGGAGCAGAAAAGTAAAATTGTGAGTTCCTCAAAATGAAGTTCACCAAGATAGTTAAAACTATGCAAACAAAATTGACAAATATGATTTAATTAAACCAAAGAGCTTCTTTACAGCAAAAGAAACTATCCACAGAGTGAACAGACACTACAAAATAGAACCTACAAAATGGAAGAAAATTTTTGCAAACTGTACATCTGACAAAGGTCTAATATCCAGCATAAGGAACTTAAAAAAATTTACTAAAAAAAAAAAAAAAAAAAAAATAAAAAAAAAAAAAAAGACAAGAAAAAACATTTTTCAAAAAAAAACAAATTTGGCACCAAACAACAAAAGGAAGAAAGCTTAACATCATAGATCACTGGAGAACTGCAAATCAAAACCACAATGAGACACTATCTCACACCAGTCAGAATGACTATTATTAAAAAGTCAAAAAAAAAAAAAAAAAACAGATGCTGGTGAGGTTGCAGGGAAAAAGGAATGCTTACACACTGCTGGTGGAGGATAAATTAGTTCGACCATTGTGGAAGACAGTGTGGTGATTCCTCAAAGACCTAGAGACAGAAATACCACTTGGCCCAGCGATTCCATTACTGGATATATTCCCAAAGGAATATGAATCATTCTAACATAAAGACCCATGCACACATATGTTCACTGCAGCAGTATTCACAATAGCAAATACATGAAATCAATCTAAATGCCTATTAATGGAAAACTGGATAAAGAAAATGTGGTACATGTACACCATGGAATACTATGCAACCATAAAAACAGAGTGAGATCGCGTGCTTTGCAGAAACACAGAGGTAGCTGGAGGCCATTATCCTTACCAAACTAACACAGGAACTGAAAACCAAATACCTCATGTTCTCACTTACAAGTAGGAGTTAAATGATGAGAACACATGGATACACAGAGGGAAACAACATACACTAGGTGTATGAGAGGGTGGAGTGTGGGAGGAGAGAGAAGATCAGGAAGACTATTGGGTACTAGGCTTAACGCCCAGGTGATGAAATAATCTGTACAACAAACCTCCATGACACAAGTTTACCTATATAAAAAACCTACACATGTATGCCTGAAATCGAAATAAAAGTTAAATGAAAAAAAGAAAAACCTATGTGAACATAACTCCAAATAACTTTGTGAAAATACAAAATGAAGGCATTCTTTGTTACATATTTTCTTCTTCAATATAAAATCTTAAAAATGTACTCCTTTTTATTAAAATGGTTTAATCAAACTATTACTGACATGGAGCTTATCCCAATAACTCGGAAACAAGAGTTCAAGTTTTCTAACAAATGTATTTTAATTCTAACCTGTGTTGTATTGTACTTTCAGTAATAGTTTACAAACATTGATGGAATTCCATTTACTTTCCTAAGTAAAAGTTATCATATAAATTCATAAAGATGATAATGGCATGCTATTATTTTTTCAAACACATTTTTATTTATAATTCTATTTCCCAGTGGTATTTTCCGTACCCCAAACAGAAGTGGAGGTTTTGCCTGAATTATCAGGATATTGCCACACTTCTAATCTTTGCTCTGCTAGTAAATATCTGACATATGGGGCTTGCCCAAGGTTGTTTAAAAATGAAGGAAATGCCATGAGGGGAATACAAACATTCTGACTAATTCAGATGTACCTCTCATTATTTATTCATTCATTCATCCATCCATGCCAATCCAGTTGAGTTTGTAAGATCCATTTTTCCCCCACTGGGATCCCCTTTTTTTTCTCTGGTATTCAACTGCACTTCACAGGCCTGCTTCAGCACATATACCTGTCCCTTACTCTCTTACTTCAGAGGTGACATGTCTTTAATTTCACAGTATCTTTAGCTTTGTACTATAATTATAAATGGATTTCAAGTCCTATGCTAATTCTATTTAGTTGGTAGTGGCTGCACAAAATGATTTCTTGAGAAGAATTTTAGGAGAAATAGGAAAACGAATTCTAAATGGGTATTCCAATTCATTTGGAAAAACTTCCATGATTGACTAATCGTTCTACCACTCATGAAATTGGAAGGAGAGGTGGGGATAGCAACAATAAATTATCATTTTCAGAGTGGGCACTTCTATTAATAGTTTGGTTCTTCACTCTCCTCTGTTTCTTCCTAACTATAAATACTTATAACTTTTTAAATCTTTAGCAGAGCTCACCTTGGCATTTCCCAGTATGACACATATCCCTCCCCTATAACCCCTTCCTCAAACTCTCCTGTATTTCAGTTCTCTCTTAAGTCCAATCCATTCATTCTTTTATATTTAGAGCATTAACTAAGTGTAAGGCATACTGCTGGGATTTTAAGAAAAATCATCAGGACCTGAACTAGAACAGTGAGCCACTGTAGCCAACCACGCTCAATGTCAAACCCTCACAGGGAGTCTCCACATTGGATTTATGCAAAAAGCAATGCCTTTCAGGCTAATTGTATCTCTGGTTCATGTTTAGGAAAAAGACTTCCTAAACATTTAATGGGTAACAAATGACAATGTCTCCATCCTTTTTTTCTCCTTTTTCTCTTTTTTCCCCCAATGTTTACGTAGCTTAAACAATAATATCACGCAGAAAGTCACCCCAGGAAGCTAGCTAAACTCCTGTCTTCAAGTACTTGAATACAAATGAACACAAAACAGGAGTTAAATGCCACTGAAGACTATTAACCATCTGAACTGAGTAAGATTTTAAGCAATTGCATAATATTGCCTCCAGCAACAAACTTTACCTAATCATATGAGTCCACACCACTTCAGTGCAAATATAAACACTGCAAGAAAAAGTCACATTCAGCCTTGAACCAAAAGCAGTAAGATGTAGCCTGAAAAATACTCCCCTAATGTACAAGGAAGGAGCTTAAAGCAGAAAGTTATATGAGGAAATGATTTATCCAGAGCATTCTAAACAAATAAAACCGAGGAGTGCTAAAGTGCTACAAACAATTCCATTTTCCATTAATTAACAAAATCTAAATTTTACAATTACCACAAGGGAAAAATTGTAAATGTTGATTCCATTTTAAATATTGAATGAAATGTTATGTGCATTAATATGTGTTGGCACTTAGAACAATCCCTTGTATATGATAAGCAGTCTATCATTTGGCTATTATTATCATATAATCATTAATAATAATTCAGAAGTGCCTGCAACTACTTCATCAATTGGACCTGAATTTATACAGCTCTGAAAATCTGTATGGGAGAAAGTGCACTAGATGAAGGGTCAAGAATCTCAAATTCTTCCTGAAGATTAGGACAAGGAAGAAAGAAAAAAAAAAAAAATCTCAAATTCTAGCCTGTGAGTGAGATGCCATATATATATATCTCTCTCTCTCTGCAATATTAGCATCTCACTTTGCTTCACCAGATCTCAGTTATATTTATCTTTAAAATGGGAAACCTGCGTTACATGATTAAGCCATAGACGACCTCCTGCTGCTTCAGTAAGGCGAGAAGACAATTGAGCTAAGGCACGTGAAAGGACCGCAAATGCCTGTTGGTGCTTCACAAGTGAGAGATATTTCAACTACCAATCCACCAAACCTCACAGGCCTGCATGTGATTCCAATGCCAAATGGATCCAGAGTCTGAGAATTTCTTCATTTAAACAAATATGGTGTGCGAGAAGAGGAGCGAGGGGATAAACTTTTATACAGACGGGAAGAACGTGGACAGGATCTTTTAATAACAAGGCTAAAAGAACAAAAATAGCAAAATGCTGGTTTTGAGGGCAAGTGCTTGTACCGTAAATGCCTCTCTTCCCAACTCAAACTAATAGTCTTCCTCCAATATTCCCACTGAGTCTTCCTCATACTGAGGATACAACGTCACTTCTTGGTATTCCTGCCGAGATTCACGCCTAGTGTGCACAATCTAAATTTAACCATTGGCAAATATTAAACAAACCCAAATCGAAAGACAGTCTGTTCTCTTCTAAAATACTGAGGAATTGCCTGTATTCTGAAATATTAATGTTATAAAAGACAAAATAGACTTGCCTTTTGTTATGAAAGACAAAGAGGAACTTTTTCCAGTCATCAAAAAATTAAAAATAAGAGAACACAGGGCATGGCCACAAAATGCAGTGGATGACATTCTGTTGCATCACACCTCTGAAATTTTATCTTTTTCTATGAAGAAATTGGAATGTGAGATTTGAATAAACATAATAGAGATAATATTATATTATGATTAATTTCCTGATTTGCACTGTGCTACATAAGAGGATATTTTTGTCTTTAGGAAATACACTAAACTATTTGGAAACAAAATGATACTGAATATTCAAGTGTTTCAGAAAAATATATTTTTAATGTATAAATATATGTATATAAAGAGAAAGAGGCATATGTATATACATATAGAGAGAGAGAGAGAAAAAACAAGACGAAGAGGATGAGAAAGCAAATGTGGTAAATTATTAACCATATTTAGAGAATCTGGGTGAATGGTAGGTAAGAAGCATTTTTATTACCTTTGCAACTTTTCTTTAGGTCTAATTATTTCAAAATAACAAGTTAAAGGGATAAAAGGTGTAAGAGTATTCATATGAGCCACTCCTATCTCCTGAACAAGATGTAAAAAGCTCTGAGGTGGACTGATTGCTTGAGCTGAGGAGTTCCAGCAAGCCTGTGCAACACGACAAAACCCTGTCTCTACTGAAAACACAAAAAATCAGTCGGGTGTGGTGGGGAGCACCTGTAGTCCCAGTCCCAGTATTCAAGAGACTGACGTGAGAGGATCACCTGAGCCCAGGAATTGAGGCTCCAGTGAGTTGTGATCGTGCCACTGCACTCCAGCCTGGGTGACAGAGCAAAACCTCTGTCTCAAACATATATACACACACACACACACACACACACATATATATATATAAAACTTTGTGCTCTCATGCTCTCTCTCTTTGCAGAACCTTGCCTCTCCTACATCCAGGGTTCCTAATAACTTACTGACAGACAGAGATGAATCTAAGTGCATGAAATTTAACCCAAAATTGAAGCTTGCAGGTCAAATTCAACTGGTAAACATGATTCATTTGTCCTCCATGGTCTGCCAGCTGAGATTTTCAGCTGATGGTTAAAACTCTGGAGTTTTCACTTTTTCCCCCCAATACTTAGATTTGGAGCTTCTCTTTAAAAATCAGAAAATCTGGCACTATTGGGCTCATATGGCAGGAAATGGTCACAGTTGAAAAACAGCCACCTCGGTTATGTGGGTGCCAGTTCTCCGTAGGCCCCAGTCCTGTTTATTTTCTCTCAAACTGAGATTTGGTGTGAATAGCCATTAATGACTGCATTGGCACAATTATTTGCCTATGAGGGGAACAATGTATTTCTGTAGCCATATCTTTATCTAGAGCGACGAATAAGAAAGACTGATGTGCTTTTTACTGTAGCTGGCTTCATTCATTCAGGTAACCTGTCTGGCACCTATGGGCATTTCAGTCTGAAACCCTTTGCTTAATCCATTGCCAGAACCTGGACTTAGTTTTAAGGGCAGCAAGGTACCTTGGCCCAAACCAAGCCCTCTGGCATTGCTGAGAATTAGAGTTAATTCCCTGTTTGAACAAGCTTGAGGGAACCTTCAATACATCAATACCTACTAGCGATAGAGCAGATGCTGACAACGAAGCCACTACAGGGAAAGATCATTACATAGATTTCTTTTTTCTTATTTTCTCTGACAGAAGCTAGGAGTCAGATAATAAGATAATGGGAAAGGAGACTTGGCAGGAAACAGAGAGATGGAAGAGGTTTATCATCTCTCCTTTGGTCTTGGAATCCAACGGAATGCTGATCATAATAGTTTCTTTAATTAGCTTATCTAACCCTCCATGGGTGAAAATGAGAGAAAATACATTTCAAAGCAACCTCACTTCAATAATGATAGCAAACCCTTCTATAGCAGTTAACTATGTGCCGGGCTCTATTTCTTTATACTGTACATGACTAATGCATTCAGTCTTTACAACCTATGATGTAGATTACTATTATTATCCATTTTATGGATAAGAAAACTGAGGCAGAAAAATATTAGGTAATTTGCACACAGTCACACAAGTTATGAAGTCAGGATTCTAGCCCAGAGTCTATTCTCTTAATTACCACATATTTCCTGCTAAAATATGTCTCATTAACTATTAACAATGGAGTCTGAAGTGATACGATTCTGTTAAGGTTCAAAGACCAAAATATTCTCATGCCCACCACTACTAATGCTTTTAATCAATTTTAACATCGTAAGCTGAGAACAGAACGCAGTCATTGTCTCTTGTTAAGAATTGAAGCCATGACCTAAACGTGTGACAGTTGGTTTTAAGTAACTCAGAGCTGAGCAGACGTCTGACTGTTGAGGCTCCTCGGAGTGTGGCTACAGTTGTCTGTCCTAACATTGTCCTGGGGCTTTTCATGTGGTTCTCTGAGGCCCAATTTTCCAGAAAGAAGCCCTCTGGCCATATTTCTGCAGGACATAGCTAGGTCTTTCTGTCTGAATCTGCTTTCAAAAATAATAAACAGTTGACTATGGATGCTTTGTGGAATTAGAAGCAATAGCCTAGCTAGCAACTTGGAAACAAAAGTGTCCTTTCAGAAATTCAACAATCTTCACTCCAACAGGTACTCATAGCAGGTTCACCATGTACCATTTGCTTTTCAGGAAGAGCTGGTCAGCAGAAAATGTATGTGCCCCTGCTTCCTAAGGAATCTCTCTCCCTTCACAGGGCGGTGCTCACAGAGCACAAGGTCAGAAAATTAAAAGGCTGCTCTGGGCCTCAGAAGCTTGACCTGCTTCACTCATTCCGCCTTTCTCTGAAACTCAACGCTCTGGATTCCCAAGGTCTGTTTTATTTTATGTTTTCTACCACTTTGCAGATTTCCCTCGGTGTACTGGCCTGACTTCACGGTCACCAGGTGTCCTCCGTCCTCCCATCAACTGACACTTAATGAGCAGATGGTGCAAATGGCCTGGCAGTAATGTGATGCCTGAATGGGTGGGCTGCGAAAGGGGAAGGCAAGCAGCTTCAAGGAAATGAACAGATTTATTTGGTGTTTGTGCCACAGAATCAGCAACCACAGAAAGAGGGTTGGAGCAACTATTTTTCCATGTAAAAATAAGACAGTATTCCTTAAAATGAGGAAATGGATATGAGAATGCAGGACTCTCATGCTTTTATGTGAGGGAAATGACTTAACCCTGGTAAATAACTTACAGAAAGGTTTTCCAAGACTTCAAGGTCCTATTGGCCAAGATAACTTGTCTTTGAAATTAGAATAGGTGAGAATAACTTCCTATTTATTTATATATTCCATAATGTACTCCATGCCAGACACACTAGGAGGGCTTGTAGGACAGTTGCTGTACTCAAGTTGATGGAATGTTATAACTGGAAGGAATCCTTAAGATCCCCAAATCTAGGACTTCCCAAACTGCAGTGTTCATAGGAATTACCTAGGATCTTTTTCAAATGGATGTTCTGATTCTGTGGGTCTGGGGTGAGACCTGAGAGTCTATAGTTCTAATAAGCTTCCAGGTGGTGCCAATACTGCTGATCCATAGGACCATACTTTGAGGAGGGAGGATCTAATCTACTCTGTTCTATTACAGCTAAGTAAACAAAGCTCCAAATATTCGGAGATGTATTCAGGATCACAAAGCCAGTTAGTAGAAAAGCCAGGCTTGCAACCCTAGACTGGAACTCATTCCAGAATGACACATTGCTTCAGCAATGAGTGAGTCAACATTTTGGTTCTTCAGTTTCCTTCTTCTCATAAAACTGAGTTGATAATAATGATACCCACCATCTGTCATCAGGGTTAGGGAGGTAAAATCATTTAGGCTATTCAAACGAAAGATTATCTTTACCAATTATCTTTTGTAGTCTGACTACAAACCATGGAAATCATGACAATCTTCCTATTGCCAGATGCTCAATCTATCTGCAAATTTTCATTGAAGCACAACTTGTTTGCAAAATGTAAAATTAGAAGTGACAGACAAATCTATTTTTATAAATCTTAGCCTGTCTATTTTGAGTCTCTGAATTTTAAAAGAAGGATTGAGGGCAGCTGTTGAACTTGACTGAAATTTTTAATGATGCTACTCTATTTACTTCTAATTTATAAGATATAGCCATTTTCCTGCAGTATTATAAATATGCAGTGTGATATAGGGCACCTATACGACCATTTCAGTCCTGTAAAAGAGATGCTTTAGCTTACTGTGTGTTGGACATAAGGGTAAGAAAGTAGTTGGGGCTGAGTACTTCAAGATTACCTAGAAATGAGAGTCCCAACTTACATTTACTTAATGTGTGACCCAAAAATGCTGTACTGCCTAGACTTCAGTTTTTTCATCTGTTAAACAGAGATGAAATAAATTATTTCCTTGATCACACAATTATTACATTTGAATATCATGTAGTTAAAAATAATACTTTGTACTTAAACAAAGCTAGTCACCACAAAAGGAAATTTAAACTCAGAAGAGCAGTCGTAACTGTATACTGGACTCCAAGTACTGTACTTCAGGATCAACCAATATTCAATAAGCTGTTCCTACATGAAAAGTAATATAATCAAGTATAGTACTTAATATTCCATGTGCCTTGTTCTCTAAGTAAAACAAGAAAGTCTCAGATCATTCCTATTTAAAGCGTAATTAACATCCTAAGCTAATGATGAAAAATTAGGTAAGTGATCCAAGTCCTACCAAGTCATTTATAATGTTAATAGACATTAAAATTCTAATGGAATTTAACAATAAAAAGGTGTACAGTGAGAATAAATGCTCTAACCAACCCTACAGAGCCTATTAACAGAATTGGAGGGACTCGAACAGAAATCTCTCCCTTCTCTCTGATTTGTTTTTGTTTTTTGTTTCAACCAGGAATCAACATTTCCCCCCTAAAGCTAAATGGCTCTAATTTTGCATAATGGCTTTTCTTTTTCATTATTTTTTTTAAGTCTATGATTGTTTCAAAATATCTCTTCTTTGTTGCTCATTCATTCCATTTTTTAACCAATGTAAGCTCCTCTAATAGGAACCCACTTCACCTCCTCCTCACCTATCCCAAATCTCCCTAACCTAACCTTCAAACATGTATATAAAATTTAAGTAAATTGGAATCTTCAAAGCAGAAAGCCTACTTTCCCTCTGGCCTTCCATGTTAAAAATATATGGCAGAATTGGGAAACCTTTAAAAAGTACATTAAATGTGCATGCTCATTTAAAACTGTTAAAATATGCCTTAAGAGTAAATGTAGCATATCAATTAATTCTTATAACCTACACTGATGGCAATGATTATTCCTTCCATTCTAGAGATGATGTAATATTTCATGTACAATTGACCTGGGTTCTTGTGATTTGAACTCATTATTTGTGATGCCAAATTTGCTAATTTTCCTGTTTTATCACATTGATTCTTGCTCCAGGTCTCTCTTTTCTGTTTTCTAGCATTCTTCCCTATTCTCCCTCTCCTCTCTCTTCTCTTGCTCATCATCTTCCTAAGCATAAAAAGAGACTTTTTTGGTGTGCCTTGATATCTTTTCTGGCAGATCTCAGTCTCAGAGTTAGAGGGGGCTAGGATTCCTTCTAGATTTAGCATCATTGATACCTAAATTCTTCAGACATGGAATTTATATGAAGCCATTTGAGGCTTTGACATGTCTCTGGATAAAGGTGGTCAGAGTTGGTCCAGGGCAGAGACAGAAATAAATGGTAAACTGCCTTCTTTTTATTTAGTATCAAATATTCCTCAAAATTCTTTATTGTATTTAGATATATTAATTACGTCACCCCTCAATATTTTCTTGCCCACACAAAAATCTTAGACTCTCCAATCTTTCTCTCTCTCCCTTTTGTTTCAAAGCTTCTTTATGGATTCAGAATTACGAACTGCACTCAGTGAATACCTAACTGGCCTTACTTATCTCCATACCACCCCTTCCGCAGACAAGCCAGTGAAGTGTCCAACATATAGTAAGTAATCAATTCATGTCGTTTAAAGAATTGATGATTATTGTACAACACATACCAAGAGGGTTAATTTGTGCCATTTGGATATAAAGCAGTGGCTCTTAACTGGGTCTGTTTTTGTACATATACACATACCCCCAAGGATATTTGGCATTGTCTAGAGACAGTTTGGATTTTCACAATTGGGGGAGGGATTTCAATGGCATCCAATGAGTGAAGGCCAGAGGTGCTCCTAAACATCCTAAACATACACATATAAACAAAAAAAAAATCAGTAAAAAAGGCCACTATTGAGTGGCATTATTAAGAATCCTGACATAAATGTATGGCAGTAAAGGGACCCTAGAAAGACATTAGTCATCTTGACGCAATCCTGAAATAGTGTGTCCTGTGCTCTGTACTCAAGCACCTTCATCTAGCCCCAGAGGTACCGACTGACACTCTCCAGGCAGCCCGCACATCCTCTCATGGAACAGATTTTGTTAAAATCCCATGAGTTAAGATACCTGTCAGACCTGCCACATCTTCAAAGGCAGTAAGTGTATTAGAAGAGTGTGTTCAGTGACAGAGCTGGGTTGTAACCCCGGTGTTGTCACTTACTTAGCTGTGGAGGCTTAAGCAAATCAAAATCCCTGTGCCATGATTTACATAGAATGGAGATGATAATCCCAAGGTTTCAGTGTTGCTATGAGGATGAAAAAATATATATTAAGTATCTAGCACATAGTATGTATCTGAAAAAAATAGCAGCTAGTATTTTATTTAATTCTGATAATAAAACACACTCATTTAGACAAAGTAGTATCTGTATTCTCACCACAGCAAGCATTGGCTGTCTAAAAATGTATCTAGATCCTGTCTACATCTTTGTAGTTGATTTTATTTTTGTTCGAAGTATTCACTGCTCCCCTCAAAGAAAGATTATACATTCTGTCTTCTTGATGCCATGGCACATCAAGTGGCATATGGGTGGAAGAGATGAAGACCACCCCCAAATCTTGCCATGTTGTTTCCCCTGTCACAAAATGAGTAATGTCCCCAAGCGGAACTGTTCTTTTGAGTTAAGGCCTGTAATGAAATCAATATGAAGCCCATGGCCAACCCAAAAGACATGCACTGTGAGTGAAACATAAACCTTTGTTTTTGTAAGCATCTGATGTTTAAGGGTTGTTTCGACCATAACATTAATGTGACTAAGTTAAATGATACTGCCAGCAATTGCTCAACTGAAAATATAAAATTCCTTGGTACCATGAGAAATTTGGCACCAAGTCAGTGATAGTTTACTGGGAGCCTAAATGCTAAATATTCGAAAGGACAGTGTATAAAGTTTTCGCAAAGCTAGGGTAAATTTTAAGGTCTATTAATTGGAATAGAAAGAATGACTTTGTACCGAAAACTTGACTATTAAAGCCAGAATCTGAATCTGGCACACAACTTTGTCCTTCATTCCTTGCTCAGGAATTTGGGTTTTTCACCTTCTCCAAGCTTAGCAAGTTCTTGTTAGTCTTAAACAGACTATACTGTATTGAGTAATTTAAAAAGTTCCCAATGGCTAAAGCCAATATATTATGCATAACCACATGGGTCTAATAAGTCTACTTGCAAATATCTGTAAGTGCATAATTCTCTAAACAACCTGATCACTGAATTTTCCTCCAAACATTACCTATTTCTTGAAGAACTGTAATTGATTAACAACTTCTAAGCAGCTCATGACTGCCTCACAGAAACTGTTGCTAAAACTTCTATATAGTCCTTTTACCAAAATCCACAACATGATGAGAAAAAATTAGTTTTGTAGATGCCCTTTTTCTCTATTCTATTGCAAAAAAAAAAAAAAAAAAAATCATTTTCCACTCTGCCAACTGATTATGCAGCCACGTTGTTTGAAAGCTTGCATAATTTACATTAGCATGCTTAAGATCTCAGGTGACTATGCCTTTGAGGCCAGCATGCTAACCCCAGTGGACCGATTTGATATTCTTCCCAATATCTGACCCTTTTTTCCTTGTTAATTACAGGCAGACTTCCCTGGTCTGGCCCTGGATCTGCACCTGTTTCCCATCTTTGAGCAGCTGCTAATTAGGTTGAAAATGGTAGGGCTGGGCAGTGCAGGCCACACATGCCTCATCAGGCTATTGATCAGACTGGCATACCACACATGCAGTAACGGCTATCTGCACAACCCAATTCCAAAATAAAAGCCATTCTTGGAATTGCATGCTTGAATTCAAGCATACGCTAGACTCTAACTCAAATATTAGAACATGTGAAAGGAAAAATGACACTCTACTTTTAAAATAATATTTTTCTTTGAAATGGCAGTTATGACCTCAAATACTTTGTACTTCTCACTTGATTCTTTTACTTTAGAGTGGGAAAAAAAATCTTGTAGGGAAAGCACATATGTATATGAACATAATTTAAAAAGTAGATTCTGTGAGTATGAATTATATATTTGTAAACTATCCAAGCAATATTCCTATCCTGAATTCCCATTTGGCCTTGTGAATGACATCGTTATATAGAGTTTTAGATTACATTGTGATTTATGATTTTAGTAACTATGAATATCTAGAACACTGATTATTAGGGAAGTCATTACAGCTATCTATGGGTAGTATTAAAAATGGGCAGGGATGTTTGGGGTTGTCACAATAATTAAAGGGTGCTACTGGCAGTGGTAGCTCCAACATCTGTTACAAATCATAAATAAGAGACTAGCTTAAAAAATCATTTTATAAATATCTGTACCCAGATCCTAATTCCATATTACATATAAATATAAAAAAGTTTTGCAACCTCAATATCCTGAAATTTAATAACCTAAAATTTCCAAGAATGGAAATCCAGGAAAAATTAGACCTTATTTGATTTGAAATGATTGAAGAGTTATCATGTTTGTGAAAATCGCTAATGGCAAGACTATTCCCATATGTGAATTGCCAATAAATCATACCATATTCTTCCTCTATTTGTTCCTTCTGCACTCATAATTTTATGAATCTGTAGACATCTGACCAACGCAGTATATCATCTGGTGTAGGTGAGCCTAATTTTTACATACTGAAATTTATAATACATGTAACATATAATTTTGTGTAGTTTTTTTGGATGTTAAATTAGACAATTATATTTTTAATTATATGCACAGTTAAGTTACAGTATCTATGATTTTCATTCAAGGATCTTAAGGGGAAGATTACAAAACACCAATTATGAAAAGGAAATGTTGGGTCTGATAGAGTAAAAGTCACTATTCTAGGGTAATAGGCCTGGGTATAACTGTTATTTGTACATACTTGGCAAGGACTTTGAACTTTTTATGCCTGGCATTTGATAGTCAATGATTTGCTCCTTAAAGCTCTATTCTTCACTTCTTCTCCTGAAATTGTCACACTACTACTGTTGTCTGTGACCCAAATACAGTCCCAGGGAGAGTTGCCCCAATATAAACACATAATAGTCTAAATGCAGAGCAGCCTCTGATACTCCAGAAATGAGTTATGGTCTGCTTCTAACTCGGGGTAAACCTCATGCTCACATTATATAAGCCTTGTAGAGGCCAAGGAAATGGAATACTCATTCAAAATGGTATAAATTACTTTACCTCCCTGAGTTCTCTTGTCATAAGACTCTATATGATTAGTTCTTCACTTTATTCTTTCAAGCAACAAAGAGACACTATAGAAAGTCATGACATTTGGGTTTTTATGTTGTTGTTTTTGTTTGGTTTGTTTGTTTTTTTCTTTTGCTCCACTTCCTATATTTCATCAGTTGGGAAAGTTGTAAAATTAGGTACTTAGGCATGTGAAATTTCTTAAAGCAGGTTATAACAGCTTTCAAGGTTCTTAGGTTTTGGTTATTGACTGAAGGACATGCTGACTCCCACTCTGTCATATAAACTGAATATAGCTCAATTTTATTAAATTTGCTATAAAAACACATCCATCATTTACCTTGATTGTAGTATTAAATCGGCTTATCTAATAATGTCCTTGTCATATTCAGAATCTTGAATAAGTCATTTACATTAATGATATTATCTTCATTAGTAGATAAGCAACTTCAAGTTGTTAAAGATTAAAGGGTATGTATTGTCCACTGACATGCTTCTTAAGTACCAACAGAACATTAGTTAGTAACTAAATTAGCTAACACGCTTGAAAATATAGGGAAATGCAACTAAAACATTGTCACAAAGACCCAGCATCCCTACTCTGACTTCAAACCTTATCTTTGATTTTACATGGTGATTCCCCCAAGAACTACAAAGTTCTACCCCCTATGAAAACAAAGAGGATGCATCAATTCGAAGTCTCATGTCTTTCTACTACTGCACCACTATCTAGAAGAAGACTTAGAATTGCCCCACTTAACATCCTTAGGAGATATAGTAGGGGGCTTTTTTTCCAAGAGACCTTATCTAACTCTTCTTTGCAGTTTGGAAAATGTGCCCAAACCTAAACTGATCATGGTCATCAGGGAGAGGGGCTCTGCTGATTGCCTCATTACAATCAGGGCACATCCCTAGAGAGAGATGTGGGTTATATCCATCCAATCATATTGCTGAGAGTGGGAGGAAGGTTAGTTTCCCAAAGGAAATTTTTATTAAAGAAGGTTGCATGAATGCTGACTGGCAAAACCAACAGATGTTCATCGCAATGATTTTCCTCTAATTGGATTGATGATTGTTGTTGTTTTATGTTTTAAGAAAACCCTGAAAAAAATCAAGGAAGTACATAATTCACTCTCTCTATATAAACACCTTTCTATATTTCAAATAAAAGAAAACTCCCAGTCTTTTGCAATTTAAATACATATCAAATTTAAAGCATTTCTTCATCTTTGACTTTTCATTAGCAGAAGATCATTAATGGTGATTCATGGGATTATTTTCTTCATATACCCCTGCATGAGTTACTTTTGTGTACCATGTTTCACATTTTTGGTCTATTTTTGAAATTTCACTATAAAATCAAGTCATATTGAATATTTTATAGTCTCTCTTCTTTAGAATTTAGATGAAATTCTTGTTGCAAAGCCACACTTGCAAAAAGGCAGTGTTCTTCATAAAATGGAATAATTAAAAATTTGTATACTTTAATATCAAAAAATGCCTTGAAGGAGTCATGTTTATAAAATACATAAGGACACATTGCTCATCTTTTTCTATAGAGAAGAGTGGTCTTTAAAAATATGTGGTTGAATCTCTTCTCTCATCTAGATCATCTTGAAGTTATAATAGTTATAGAATATATACTGGCCATAAACACTGTCATAAACTCTGGCCATTTCTTCTACTGTTCTAGCTTCATGCTATCTTCTCTGCTGTCCTTGGCTTCATTCTTTCTGTTTGGAAAACACTGCTTCAGATTTCATCTCTTCATCCAGAGAAATTGCCCAAGGTCTATCAACTCACACCAAATATGCTTCTTGGGAAAAGATATCCTGTAATTTCATAGCTTTGGAGTCACTGATCCAGCCCAGATAAGTCATCTGTTAGACTACCTACTGGTGCCACTACCTACCCAGTTACCTAGGCAGAAACTGTGTAATTTTCCTATATGCCTCCACTTCCTCACCCTCTTTGTCTTGTAATTTACTTCATGCCTCTTATATCTCCATTTCAGTCACCACATCTTGGTACAATATCCTCTTAACTAGTCCTCTTGCAGCCAGGCTTATCTCAGCCTTGCCACCACAAGATATTTTTCACATTGTGTCTAGAGTAAACCTGTAAAACAAAAATTTGAGCATAAAAATCTTCCATATTAAACCCTTCCAGAGCATATCAAAAACTAAGGATAAAACTCAAAAGTCCCGGTTCCTTCCTGTCTCTCAGTATCACCTTTCCCCATTTCTTCTCAAAGAGAAAAGAATTTCAATCTGTAGCATTTTAGAACCATGCACAATTTTTGTCAGAAAGCTATTATCTGTTTTTCCTTTGTGTCTTTGTTGTTTCTTATGCCTGCAATACCCTCAAACTACTGTCTTACCCTTCCTTTAATATTTAGCTCAAGGTGTCAAACTGGGTATACCCTTTGTTTTTGTACTACTATAACAGAATACCAGAGACTGAGTAATTTAGAAACAAATAGAATTTCTTTTTCCACAGTTCAGGGAGCTGTAAAGTTCAAGATTAAGGCACTAGCTGGTGAAGTCCTGGCCTCCCTACTTCGGAGATGTCACCTTGAATGTTGTGTCTTCCCAGGGAGGAACACTGTGTCCTCATGTGACAGAAAGCAGAAGGGCTAAAAAGAGAGGAACTCCCTCCATCAAGCCCTTTTAATATTAGTATTATTTTAGTTTTGCCTTCCATGGGACATTTGGTCCCATCATTGGGGAGGAGCCCTCATGGGTCAATCACGTCCTAAAGGCCTCACCTCCTGATACTCTCACATTGGCAACATCTAAATTTTGGAAGGGATACATTTAAACTACAGCAGCCTTCTTGGCTCCTCCAAGCAGATTCCAGATTTTCTTCTTTGTATGTTTTTATGTTATACAAGTTATGATATTGTGCTCTATTTCTTATTTGCTTATCTGTTTTCAAATTAGACTATAAACTTGAGGGTTAAGTCTATATTTTTTCCTTCTTTTTTAATGTATCCTCAGAACACAGCATGATAACTGCAATGCAAACACTTAATAGAAGTCCTCAGGATGGATGGATAGTTAGATATTGTATCAGTTACAAGTACTTCTTCCTAGCTTTAAAACTACTCTGCAGACTATCCCCAGCTTCACTGCTTAGTCTCGTTTTTTACCTCTCCCTGTCATGCAAACCCTGTTTAGTTGAGAAAACTACAGTTCTCACTTATTATTTTGGCTTATAATTTATGTCTTATATTTTAGTTTATGTTGGCTTTCTAGCCTTCAATGCCCATTGTTCCTATCTATCCCCCTAATTAAAATAATAACCACATCCAAGTCTCAACTTAAGTGCCATTTATTTTCATAAAATCATCCTTAACCACCAAACTCAGTGTAATGGCTTTTTTTTAACAGAAGTAATGAGCTGAACAAATCAATGATATCAATAAATAAATTACACAATTAAGATAAATCTTAGGTAAATATTTCCTTTTTCCTCCCAGTGCAGATTAGTTTACTACAATAATGTCGTCTTCTCTAATACCATATGACTCTGCACAGTTCGGCTATATTGTAATGATAATTGTATTGTAATAATCATTTTATCTGTCTATTCCTTTCCCCTCCTGTGCTAACCCTAAACTGAAAGCCTCTAAAAATTAGAAGCCATATTTTGTGCATATGTTGTTAGAGTTCTACACAGTACTTAATGCATAAAAGATGCCTAATAACTTCTTTAACAAAATGAATACAGACATTTACCAAACTCCATAAGGTAATAAGCTGTACTAAAACAGGGATTTTTCTTTTTTTTTTTTCTTTTGCTTAGTTTGATTCACTATCTGTCACACTTGGTGTAGAGCCTGCCACACATTAGAATTGAATAGATAATTATTGGGTGAATGGAATAATGTCATGTAACAAGAAGCATTTAGCTGTAACTACTACCTGTGTGTTTTGTGGGCTCAGAACCTATCACATTCATTCAGGAAGGCAAAACTAAAATAATGCTAATATTAATACTAACAGCTTTCACACAAACATACACATATACCTAGCAATGCTATGTGAAATGGTGACCATGGACTGAATCACCCTGTGAGAATAACAATGCCTGATCATACATACACTTCACTATTACAAATTCAAATTTACATGCTTTGCAAAGGAAGGTAAAGAGTACAACTTATTAAGTGTAGTGACTACAGCTCACATTCCAAAGGAAATATATTCTCCTTTAGTCTCAGCACCCTTATCCTTGTCCTGTGATTGATATCTTGCCTTGTTACATAGGTTTCTCATCTTTAAAGTTACTAACTTTGTATACAACTTGGCCTTTAAGAGCAAGCCACTACTTCATCTGGGCATCAGCAGTGACGGATTTCAATACTGGAGAAAAAGGCTGTGGACCTATTGGGATATGGTATATTTGCACCTAAATGTGCCTCTTTCTTAGGAGATTTTCATGGGCAACTCTGTCTAATAATCAGGTCTTATATGTTGCTCCGTTGCATACAGTGAGAAACACAGTGCTCCAAGAATGAAATTGTGAAATGTTGGGAAAGAGAAGCCATCAGAGACTTCAAAAATGTGACCAGAGGATTATAGGGAGCATCAGCAAATATCAGTGTCATATAAGCCAAAAAAGGTAGAGAATTTCTAGAAAGAAAAAAGATTAATGAGTTGCAAATACACCAGGGATTTAGTGGGTATATTAAGATCACCAAACCTTATTCAAGGCAAAGTTTTGATTAGTCGTGTCAATGATAGTATAAAACTACACAATTCTCTATTTTTCAGTTTTTGTATTGATAGGAACATGAGACTTTACATACATGGAAAAAATAAGATTTTAAAAACATTCTACTTTGACAGTTAATAAGCATAGAACACGTTCTGTTTGGAAGAAAGAACACATTCTGAATTTCTCAAGCTTGATGTCAAATCAGCCCTAAGAGACCTAAGGCAGTTTCAGGGATATATGGGAGGAACTGGCCATAGAACTAGTTGAGGACTAAAAACTGAAATTATAATGAGAGACAGCAATTCCCCCTACACTTAAACTGGCACTGAGAAAATGTTTGCAGAATTTATGGTGAAAGGAAACCTAGAACTTAAGGGGTTGTAAGTAAAAATGTCTTTTAAAAAGTTATGTGTCATCATGCCTGAAGCCCAGGGAATGTATTTGGATGGCTAAAAATTAGTCCATGATCAGACCATGATCAGAAGCAACATCTTTATGATGAGCTTTCCCAGTCATTTGAAGTCACTCTTAAATATACTATACTCACAGGAACAAAGTAAACAAGTAAAAAGGCAAAGGAGAAAGTTGCACTCAAGCAGCCTTGTTTTCTTGTCCTTAGTCTTGAGGAAATTGGTGCCTAAATTGAAAGTGCCCTGAAGGCGGCTTTAACTTATTTGACCAGACCTTACCCCAGGGATTGCCTCAGGTCCTGTTGACCTAGGCAGCTATTTGAGGGTCAAGCTTCCACTCAACTCAAGTATTCTTGAAGAAACCCTCCTGTGTATTCAAAGTGGGCAGCATCATTTTCCTCCCTCTCAGTCTTTCTCTCACAGTTGTTTGTTCTTTAATGGCTATGACTCTTTTTGTGCTGCTGGCAAAGGAACTCCTCCAGAGGGTGAATTAGGGCAACCGGTGTTCAGTACTTCCCTCCTGGGGCAGTAACAGGTGCATCTCTGTTTGTTTATCATTTTCTTGGTTGTACTCTGCCAGAATCTCGCATTATAATTTGTAAAACTGACCTTATATGTTCTCTGAAATCAGAATTCCAAGTAATGACATAGTTTGTATTTAAGACTGAGGATGTTGAGGTGAGTTTGGTCGGTCAATTGGTTGGTTGGTTGGTTGGTTAGCTGGAAATTATGATGGGAAAAAGTGAGAAAAAAAGAAAATTAGGAGAATAGAAGTTGCATGGGGGGAGTCTGTTTTAGACACCCCAGTCTCTTAGATACAAAGACTGGCCCCTTTGCAACTTTCTTATATTACTAAGTGCTCTGACAGAAACTAGTTTTCTAATATACATTTTTGGTGGGAAGGCAACATTTATATGCCTAACACTGTAATAGGCACTCTTGGAGATGGAGGGTAGAATAATATGAAAAGTGATATAGGGCATGCAAAAGCATTTTAAAACATGGACACTATATAAAAACATAAATATTATGATGCAATCATGTCAGTTTAGCTGGAAAAACAACATGGATTGCTAAAAATGCTAGGATTCATTTCCTGTGTGCATGAGTTATTTTGGTTCATTCTGAGGGAAAAGACACAATCTTTAACTTAATTCAACATGTACATTCATGTATGCTTGCATATAAGTGTGAGATTAATGCAAATTTATCACCTCTGATAATAAAAGAAAACAAGTAGAACATATTCCCAAATGAGTGTGAGTCCATAGTGAGATCTTTCATTATATACAGGATGACCATATGTCCCAGTTTGCCTGGGACAGCCTCAGCGTACTCTTATGGTCCTAGTACTATTATAGATAAAACACCTCTCATTCTTAAAAGTGTTGTAGTTTTGACAATAAATTATAAGCTCATCCTATAAAATATGGTGAGTTTAAATGACTGTAGACATGAAGACTTCCAAAAGGAAAGAATTGCGATTTTCGCTCATTATCTTTGACCTTATATAGTTTCTGTGACAACTTTAAAATTCTATAAGATCTACCCTCTAGCAATAAAAGTTTTTGTGAAGTTTTTGTCGACTTAAATTATATTCATTTTACTTTTAAGGAAACAGAAGACTCTACCAGTTAATGTGAGGACATCTACCTTGTACCTTGGTAGAAAAAATAGTGAAGATACTTTAGAAAATAGTCTGAATTTCTTTCAAATAATTAAACAGGGTTACTATATGACTCAGTAATCCCCTCCTAGACAGTAGATATGAAAACATGTCCACAAAACAATCATAGAAGTATTATTTATAATAGCCAAAAGGTGGAAACAACTTAAATGTCCCTCAACTGCTAAATGGATGAACAAAATGTGGTACAGGTTGAATATCCATTATTTAAAATGGTTGAAACCAGAAATGTGTTGTATTTTGTATTTTTTCAGATGTTGGGACATATGCATTATACTTTCAGGTTGGTCATCCCTAATCTGAAAATCCAAAATCTGAAACGCTTCAAAGAGCATTTTCTTCAAAGAGCATTTTCTTTTTGAGTACATGCTGGTACTCAAAAAGTTTCAGATTTTGGAGCATTGCAGATTTCAGATATTTTTCGGATTTGGGATTCTCAACCTGTATATCTAAACCATGGAATAGTTTTCAGGAATAAGAAGAAATGAGGTGCTGATACATGCTACAATATGAATTAAGCTTGAAAGCATTCTCTTAAATGAAAGAAACCAGTCTCAGAAAGCCGTATATGTTTCCATTCACATGAAACATTCAGAATAGGCAAATCTATAGAAGCAGAAAGTAGGTTAGTAATTGTTTAGGTCTGGTGGGAAGGGGGAATTGGGGAGAAAGGGGAGTGCTAGCTAAAGGGTACAGGGTTTCTTTTTGAAGTGATTAAAATATTCTGTAATTAACTATGGTGATAGTTGCATGTATCTGTGAATATATTAATAACCATTGAACTATGCACTTCAAGTCGGTGAGTCATCTGATATGGTAATGATATATTAATAAAGCTGTTAAAATAGAAAAAAGAATAAAGACTCTACCAGTCAGAATAGCAGCCAATTATCACTAATAACAATAGCCAACATTTATGGAGAATTTACATGCCTTATCTCAATGAACTCTCACAAAGTGACCTATGGCATTTACTCAAGAATTATCCCCATTTTGAATATAAAATATTAAGCATAACATGTTAAGTAAATTATCCAAGGTCACTGTAGCTTGTTAAGTAAGTTGTCCAAGGTCACGTAGCTTATGACATTGAGTACAAGCTTGCTAGAGACAAGTAACTCCAATGGTAAACCTTAGGGATATCTGTTTACCTAGGTCCAGCCTTGTGATTGAAACTTGTGACACATAGAACTTCGCTTCACTTTGGAGCCTGCTTTTCAGCAGTAGGTAGAAGGAAACCACATCTTGTCTTTGTAGGTCGGAGAGAACTTAGAGCTTCAATGAGTTCTAAATCCAAACTGAGCCCTTGTACTTTCTTCTCTGCTGGCTTTGTCCTCTGTCCACTGGCCTGTCTCCTCATCACGCTTTTTTATGGTTTGATCTCCCTCTTATTTTCACTTCTGCTCTCCACCAGTAGTTAGGATTACATAGAAAGCATTATAATTTAGGTCTCACTTTTTAGGCTTGGTCCTTGCGTAGGACATACATACATATATTAGAGAATACTTAGAATATTTATTTGTAACAAATAAAAATGAGTCAATTCCTTTGGTCAATTTAAATGAAAAGTAACATTAGGGCAAAAGATAAAAGAAGAAAAAGACATAATCAAAGAGATTTTTCTTTAAATGACTTGAGAGAAATTTAATCAAGCCACTTAGATTTATACACTAGGAAAAACTGGTTTTTTGTTGTTTTAGGAACAGTAATGTATGCACATGATAAAAATAAAATCCAACAGGACAGATGGCTTTTAAACAGTTAAAGCATCACTGGTAATTCAGAGTGTGTAATAGGAATCTCAGAGGAGCAATATCACCTTACTCTACATGCTAGACTTTATCCCAACAGTGACCTCAAATCACTTAAGGCATTATTTTCTATATGGAGATTCAGTAAATGGTATGCTCAGGTACAACAGGGAACCTGCTGTGATTCGAATGTTCGTCCCTCCAAAACTCATGCTGAAATTTAGTACCCAGTGTGGCAGCTTTGAGAGGTGGGGCTTTTAAGAGATGATTGTGTTATGAGGGCAGAGCCTACTTAATGGATTATTGAGTTAGTAGATTAATGGGTTATGATAGGCATGGGACTGGTGACTTTATAAGAGGAAGAGAAACTTTAGCTACCGTGTTCAGCCCCCTCGCCATGTGATGATGCCCTGTACTGCCCTGTGACTCTGTAGAAAGTCCCCTCCATCAGATGCAGCCCATTGACCCTGGACTTCCCTGCCTCCAGAAGTGTAAGAAATTTTTTTTCTAATAATTACCTAGTTTCAGCTATTTTGTTATAAGAAGCAGAAAATAGACTAAGACATAGCCTAAAGGCTATTTTCCTACCAGGAATTATTAAGTAGGTAAAACATACTTAGATTTCATTCTCCATGAAAAGCTGATGTATATGTGAGTATGTATAAGTTAAAGAGAGAGGAAAAAGAGAAAGATTATTCTGATTCATTTTCTGAATACTTTTCCTCTTGAAAGTCATATTATGACCTTAAAGTTATGGATCTAATAGTGCTATTCAACAAAGAAGTGCTTTCTCCACCACGGGAAACTGCTTAGCAGTTTTTTTTTAAACGTTGAGTGTAAACTTACCATACAACTCAACAATTCCACTCCTAAGTGTCTAGCCAAGAGAAATAAACGCATATATCCACATAAATATTTGTATTCAAATGGTCATAACTACATTGTTTGTAATATCAAGAACTGGAAACAAACTAAATGCTCACTAACTGATGAATGGATAAACAAAATGCGGCATATTCATACAATGTAATATTATTCAATAATAAAAAGAAAATAAATGCTGATGCATGTTCCAACATGAATCAAGCTTGAAAGCATGATGTCAACTGAAGGAAGTCAGCCACAAAAATACCACATATTGGATGATTTGTTTATATGAAATGTACAGAAAAAATAAATCCGCAAATATAGAAAATAGATAATTTTAGGGAGATGAAAGTTTTCTGAAATTAGACTGAGGCAGTGATTGTGCAACTCTATAAATATATTTAAATCTCTGAATTTTACACTTAAAACAACTAAAATATAGGGTATGTGAGTAATAAGGCAGTTAAAAATCAATCAGGGTAGTATACCATATTAAGAAAATGAAAGAAAAATCAATAGATTCAGAAAAAGTAGATGACAAAATTCAGCATCTAGTTTAAAATTCTTCTCCCTATGAACCACATTCGAAGCAACTGAAAATATGGTATATTAATTAGGCTGTAGTGAATTATGTTCTAGTAACTGACAATCCCAAAATTTCAGTGGCTTAATATAATAAAAATGCATTTCTCTCTCATACTAAAGAGCCAACAGGTGTCACCAGCAGAGGCTGGGGAAAACAGAGACAGACTGTACTCATCATAGTGTTCAAAAGCAAAGTCTGACAGAAGATACGTTTTAATACCTGTTTCTGAGATTTCAAAAAAAGAGGAAAGGAACATGGAAAATCCTGCCCTGCCTCTTATATCTTCTTCCAGGAAGTGGAGCACATCACTTCTGCTCATATTTCATTGGCCAAAGTAAGGCGCATGACCACAGCTAATTTCAAAATATACTCATGCAGAAGAAGGGAAAAGAAAATATCTATAAGCAGCCTGATCACTACCACAACATGATACACCTTAATCCTTTTATTGCACTGAATAAACCTGAGCAGAGAGCAAGATAGCCCAGAACTGACTGACAAAGAATATGATAGGTTAAGAAAAGTAGATATGAGGTATGATGGGTTTGGTGGCTAAAGGATCAGAATTTATATTTAACAAGTCAGTACTTCAGGGGAAAATTTGGAAACCATGGTTAAACCCTAGATATTAAAGATTTAAAGCAACATTTTAAGGTAGGCTTACATCTTAAGACTTAAAAGTTATGCTTCGGTAGCTGTTAAGACTTTAATGGAAAAAAATTTCTACAATATTAATAGGAAGAATATTGCTAAAGTAAGTAGTGAGCTTTTGCCCAGGCTGAGGCCCGGTCAGATATAAAAATTAGAGCTGTAAAAATGGCAGTGGAGTCCATAACTTTGTTGAAATATTAAAATCATTCAATAAATGTTAAATTTTATTATACAATTCTTTCTTCATCTGTCATAAAGATAATATGATTTTGCACTTTACGTTTTTAGCTATTGATAATGGTGATCTACCTACTTAAACACCACCTGTTATAAAACCATGCCTATCTGTGTTTATTTTAGCATTCAGAAGAATAAATATAAATTTAAAAGATGAAGAAATATATATATATTTTGTGTGTGTGTCAAGTATAAGGCAAAAAATAGAACAGCACTTTTCCCTGTAACAATGATGAGTGGGAGTTGCAATATAAGGGCAAAATTTCTACAGTCCTAGGTAAAATACAAAGGAATATTGAGTACAAAGTGACAGCACACTCGTATTTTTGAAGCTGATTTACAATGTCTTTCTCTGTTCATTCATGTCAAGCAATGTTTTAGGTATGGGGTAACAGTTTGAAAATTATCAGTCAGATTATCACAGATACCGTTAGAATTCTTGTTACTTTTTCATCACTGGTTAGTGGCTTGATAGGTTTTAATATTGTTTCATAAACCCTTTTACCAAATACCACTATACATATTACTGATTTGTCTTTACCTTAGAGTTTTTTAAAGGTAAGAAGTAAATCCTAAAATTTTCTCTTAGACATTTAAATTAGAGTATATTTAAGAAAAAAAGGGACAAGACAGTGCAATTTTAAAGTCGTTTGGCAAACTGATTCTGTCAAGAAAGCTTAGTTTCATTCTGTTTGCTGCAACAGCTTTTTTTCCCCATAACTCCACTCTTCTTGTTCTTATAATACATTTGGGAGGCCTGTCAAGGCCTATCCACTCTCTAAATAGCTTTGCAGATTAAATTTTTAACTCTCTTCTCTTCATGCAGATGTATATTTCTGACAAAGAATTGCCCTGAGATGTCAGCTTCCATTTTTTTCACTGGAGAGAAAGCATATAGGTGCAAGTGTGGATTCTCAAGTCTCACCCTCATCAGGAAACACACACATACACATAGATTCTCCTCTCTAGGACCATGCATCAGTATTGGTGTGGCTTCTTCCTTCTGGATTTTTTACTCATACTTTCTTCTCTCTCCTTACCCTTCCATGGGGCTTGAAGGTAATATTATAAGACATTAAAACAAGAAAATAAATGTAATATGTTTATTTTTGTAAGCTGATAATCTTAATAATAAAGACATGCCACTGTGCTGAGATAGCACCAAAGAATAGGATAAAGTGAAACCTGAGACTTGGGAGCTTGCTTCCTTTTTCAGATAATGTCTGAGATGGACTTTAAAGGATGACTTTATAAGGGAAGAAAGAAAAAAAAAGTGAAAAGATCATTCCAAGCAAAGGAAACTACATAATTAAAACTATGAATTTGTAGCAACAGCATGGTCTATATAATAATTTTTAAAAATGTGAGTAATACTAAATTCCAAAAAAAATGAGATCAAAAGTGGACATGGCCTGTAATGTCCTACAGAGCTAAAATGCATTCAGTACTAGAAAAGGGGATAACATTCTCTTAGTCTTTGGCAGGACCCATTTTAGGCCACATTGCTTTAGCATTACTATACATTTCTCTGCTCTTACAGATTAATATGCAATTTGTAGTAACATCTATCTGGTACCAGAATAATTTTTAAAAGGCACGCCCATTATCCATAGTGAGAAGTTAAAAATGAATTTTATTGGATAAATTAAATGAATCTGTATGACTTTCAATTAAAATTAACCTAACACCAAAAAATAGAGTAATAGTGAAATGAACACTTAATTTATTAGAGGACACGAGCTTTAGTGTGAGCTTAGTCAACATCTAGTCATAGACCTTGAACAAGTCACTTTAATCTTATTGCTCCTCAGTTTCCCTATTTGTAAAATAATACAGTTAAATTACATGATTTGCTAAAGTCCATCCTAAAATCTCATGATGCCATGCAGGTTGTAGATATGTATGTATGTATGTATGTATGTATTTTTTTATTCTTTTTGAGACAGAGTCTCACTCTGTCACCCAGGCTGGAGTGCAGTGGCACCATCTCATCTCACTGCAGCCTCCACCTCCTAGATTCAAGTGATCCTTGTGTCTCAGCCTCCCGAGTAGCTGGGATTACAGGCGCGTGAAACCATGCCTGGCTAATTTTTGTATTTTTAGTAGAGACGGGGTTTCCCCATGTTGGCCAGGCTGGTCTTGAACTCCTGATCTCAAGTTATCCGCCCATCTAGGTCTTCCAAAGTGTTATGATTACAGGCATGAGCCACTGTGCCAGCCTAGATTAATTCTTATACTTCCCCAACTTTAAACATATTCGAATAAATGATAAAAATCAAAACTCTATTGAAACTCTTATCAAAAGAGTATCCAAATTGTCAGCTTTTGAAGACTGCATGCTACCACACCCAGCTAATTTTTGTATTATTTTTGTAGAGACGGGGTTTCACCATGTTGGCCAGGCTGGTCTCAAACTCATGGCAGCAAGTGATTCACCCCACTCTGCCTCCCAAAGTGCTGGGATTACAGACATTAGCCACCACACCTGTTGTTGTAAATATTTAACTAGTGATCATAGGAAAGGATACCTGAGCAAAAATAATGTGAAATACATACACAAAAGTAATTTTTAAAATCCCAAATCAACAAATTTGTATAAATTTACAAACATATACATCTGAAAATATCATGCAAATATTATGTTTGTGAGTTTAAAAAGAGTCCTTTTCATTTAGAAATACATAATAGTCATGGATGAAATTATATGGTATCTGAGGTTGACTTCATAATAATTCAACATGTTGGGAGATGAGTAATATTGGGTAGGAAAAAAGAAACAAGAGTAGCCATTAATTGATAAATATTGTGGTTGAAGAATGGCCACTAGGGAGTTCATTATTCTAGACATTTGAATATGTTTTAATTTTACACAAGGATTTTTTAAATTTTTGTTTCTATCTTGAATAAAAACACTAAGCATAGAATGCTGTATTCGTGTTTAAAGGGGAAAGGCCATCATAAAATATTTGTATTTACTTTCAAAAGGAAATATTGGAGACTAATAAAAGCAGCTATTTATGATGGTGGGAACAAAAAGAACAGCTATAAGTGTGGGAGCAAGAGTTCCCAATATGTAACATTTGGTATCATTTTGATATTTAAATCATATAAATATATTACCTATTCAAAAAGCTATAATTATCCCACTAAAATGCAATAGTGATACAGTTTTTTTTCAATAAATAGCACACTGTTAATTAGATATCCATATAAGAGGACAAATTAACCTTAACTCCTGCCTCATACCATACACAAAGATCAATTCCACATGGTTTCTAAATCTAAATTTGAAGGATATAATAATAAAGCTTTTGGAAGAAAATACAGGTGACTATCTTCATAGTTTGAGAGTAGACAATGACTTATTACATAGGATGCAAAAGTTACAAACCATAAAATAACAAAGTGGTAAACTGGAGTTCATTAAGAATGTCTTTATCAAAGAACATAATTCAAAAGGAAAAGTCGCAGTATGGCAGAAGGTACTTACAATACATATAATATATCTGTTGAATCCAAAATAATATCTAGGATATATATTTTAAAATTATATAGGTATAAAAATGGCAGAGAAACCAATTTAAAATATAATAGACCTAATTTTCCACTCTTTAAGTGTAACTGCAAGCAGTGACTTCCTTTCAATGAGTTTGGATAGGGAGGAAAAGAGTAATTTTAGAGTAGAAAAAGTTAACAAATACTATCTCAGCCAGGTGAATATCAACAGTGATATCTCATATTGGTAATACATATTCTTGATATTATAGAATGAAAATGACACTTTACCTCTGTGCTTTTCCCCATCAAAACCCATAACTTCAGTTTAGTAATGAGAAAAATATCAGACAAATCACAATTAAGGGACTTTCTACAAAATACCTTATCAGTTCTTCTCAAAATTATCAAGATCATCAAAAACAAAGTCTAAAAAACTCTTACAGCTAAAAAGAGTCCAAGGAAGCATGAGAAATGTAATGCAGCACCCTGGATGGAGTCCTGGAATATAAAAAATACATTAGGCAATAACTAAGAAAATATTTTAAAAACTATGGACTTTAGTTAATAATATTGTATCAATATTGATTCATTAATTGTAACAAATGTGCAATACTAATTTAAATGTTGAGGGACAAAGAGAATGTTAAACATGTTTTCAAAACCCTCTCTCCCTCAACCCCCTTCTTTCTGTCTGCCATTACAGCACAGAGCCACCATGTAGGAAGCCCAGCTATCCTGAAGCTCCATGCTGGAGAGAATACACTGAGAAAGAGATGCCAAGGAGTCCCAGCTGTTTCAGCCCCTTCCTGTTTCCAGACTAGGCACCAATAATGTGCGTAAAGAAGCCTTTCATATGGACCTCCCACCCTCTGTAGCCATTGCAACCTCATGAAAGACCCTGAGCAACAAATGCCTAGCTAAGCCCTTCCAGAATTCTTGACCCACAGTAACCATAATAAATAATTGCAGGTGGTTTTTTTTTTTTTTCTTTTGATGGAGTCTCACTTTGTCGCCCAGGCTGGAGTGCAGTGGTGCGATCTCGGCTCACTGCGACCTCTGCCTCCCGGGTTCAAGCAATTGTCTGCCTCACTCTCCCGAGTGGCAGGGATTACAGGCGCTCGCCACCATGCCCGGCTAATTTTTTTGTTTTTTTAGTAGAGACAGGGTTTCACCAACTTGGCCAAGCTAGTCTTGAACTCCTGACCTTGTGAACCACCCGCCTCAGCCTCCCAAAGTGCTGGGATTACAGGCATGAGCCACCGTGCCCGGCCAATTGTGGAGTTTTAAGCACTAGTTTTTGGGGTGATGTGTAATGCAGCAATTGTAACTGGAAGGGATTCCCAGAGAAGACGACAGTTGCAGGGAATGGAAGTTAGAGGGAGCAGTTGCCAAGAGCAAAGTGAGGCTGTGCCCTCTCAACCTATGGACCATCCCCACAACTTGAGGATGCTTGTACACTCTAGTAAAGAGGGATGTCATATAAAGGAACATATTGAGTCCCACTGGAGATAGTCAAGAGAAGCAGATGCAGCTTTTCTGCTATTTAGAGAGAAGGTAAGCTTCAAGCTGATCAGGTCAAAGAGAGTTGGCAACAGCCCAGGCAGGAGCAAGAAGAGTATTTAGTTAGGAGAATGGGAGTGGCTTCTGGAACAGAAGCTAAAACCCAGAACAGTAATTGCAGATCTGTGGTCAGCAGCTTTAGTTGTCTATTAAAACCTTCATCCCTCACCAAGGAAAGCCTAGCGTCACATTCCAGTGTTACCACTTGCTAACTGCAGAAACGTAGGCAAGTTACCTATCTCCTCTGTTCCTCAGTTTCCTCATATGAAAAAGGCAAGATAATAATAGTGCCTAATTCATAAATTATGATTATGGGGATTAAATGAGTATTTGCATGTAACGTGCTTTGAAAGTGACTGATAGATAGCAAGGACTCAGTACATTTAAGCTCTTATTATTATTGTTACCAGGTCTTTGGGGGATAAAATTAGGGAGATAAATCCAGGAAAGAGACTAAATTTCCTGCCAACCAAATGAGTATTAATATTTGGAGCACTGATGTACATGTGACCCTTTTTTAATACATAGCCATGAAGCCTTAGGCCTACGTACTGGGTAAAGTAGTGAAAGGAATGCATATTAATGCATAGTAAGACTTTTTTTGTTACCTGTCAAATTGACAGATTTGCTAAACTATAATCCTCAATGCTGGTGAAAGGGCAATAAAGTGGATGCTCATTCATGGCTAACTGATATCTAAAGTGTAATATTCTTTCCAGAAACAACTTAGTAACATGCATAAAATAGCATAATAATGTTTCTACACTCTGTATTATAAATACGCATTAATATATCTATCCTAAGTAAACAAGTAGAAATCCCAGAAAATGTTTATATGCTAATGTGTTATTTGTAATTTTAAAAAGTTTAAACAGACAAAAATACAAAACTACATTTCTGACAATGGCAGAACCATACAGTAGAATACTACATAGGCGTTGAAATGATGGTTTCTAGGAATTCCTCAGAAGCCAAAATATCCTTCACATAAAACCCTGAGTACTGTAGAAACCAAGGAAACCATCAAGAATGCACAAAATTGGGTTTATTTAGCATGATGCAGCAAAGAAAAATACACTGAAGAAAAAATTTAGAAGCATCTTCATAATGGGGAGTTGATAGAGGCTGTTTATAGAAGCCAGTTTTAGATTGTATACAGTCAAATACATGAGCAATTTGGTTGTTCAAAATAAGGATTATTTTGTGATACTTTCTTAAATATTCTTATTTGGTTATGATTTTTATCCAGAAAGTGAGAAGGTTAATATGGGTCTAGATTTGTTTCTGGTAAAGAAGCAGTGATTTCAAAACGGAAGTGTTGTTTTTTTGGTCACAGTGTGCCCTTGTCTTTGTCTTATTATGAGCATCTGTATCTTGAGTAAATCACTGAAATTCTATTTGAAAAAATTGTATTGTATTCTTCACCAATGCTTTCATTTTCCCTAGTTATCAGCAGGACCAATTTTTACTTTCTCACTGCAATGCAAATCTCAGTTATAGAAATAATAGAAAAAGGAAATCCATACAGATATAGCAAAAATACTGAAAAGAAATAACTGTTTAGGGGAAAAAGAACTCTCTTAAACTGTGTTTTTCTTCCACTGTCACACTACCACAACAATCATCAACACCAGAAGACTTCTGTGACCAAATATGTGGGAGTTTTTCCCACTCACTAAACAGGGGATACCAACCGGGTGTCCTCCGATTCAATTCTAATACTATCTACCTGGAGATAGTGTAAGATCCCACAGGTTCTGGGCTCAGTCCCCAAGAGTTTCCCCCAACCACTACAGACACACACCAGTCACAAGTCTGGGTCTCCTGAACATCTAACCAATCGGCTTCAAATTGAGGTTTTCATGATCCCCTTTTGGGTTTGATTAATTAGCTGGAGCAGCTCACAGAACTTAGAGAAACACTTACTTATGTTTACTGGTTTATGATCAAGGATATTACAAAGGATACAGATGAAAAGATGCCTAGGGCAAAGTATGAGGGAAGGAGAAGCTGAGCTTCCATGCCCTCCCCCAGCACACCACCCTCCAGGAACGTATATGCCTTCATCTATGTGAAAGCTCTTGGAACCCAGTCCTCTTGGATTTTTATGGAAGCTTCATGACATCAGCATTCCTTCTCCAAGGGTATAGGGAGAGACCCTCTCTGGAGAGGGTCTTATGATCCACAATCAGAAAAGTGGGGGGATATTAGAGTCCTGCCTTGGGGCAGGTGAAGGAAGGGCAGGAGAAACTCATAGATATTCTGTTTCTTTAGGCCTGCTGCTCCCTCTAACAACTATAACAAGGGCTGTGGGAGTTATGAGCCAGGAACCATGGACAAAAACCAATATATGTATATATACCATAACACCATATCAACATATTTAAAATGATGAATTATGGATTGTGGAGTTACAGAAAGTTGTGTTTTCTTTCTCTATTATTTTCTACAGTGAGCATAAATTATTTTACAATCAGGCAAGTAGTAAAATAATAAATTTTAAGAAACATATATGCTGTTCTTCTAGAATATATTTGGTAAATTTTTCAGAAGAGAACAGTGAACCTCACTACAATCCTGGGTGATGATTCCTGGTGACAAAGCAGGTATGAGGCTCTTCTGTAGAAGAAAAAGGCAGCCCCTGTCACTAGTGTATGGAAGTAAGTCTATCTGCTCCATGGAAGAAGGAAATCCTAAGAGGATATGGCTAATTAACCTGAACCCTTTGTGGCTTACACAGAAATGTAAATGATTTCCCTCTGGTACCAATCCTGATAGCAATTTATGTTCTCTGATGCTGGGTTTGGCACAAAGAAGGAAAGACTGGTTATGTAAAGGTCAAATACATGATTCTTCAGGCAATCTCGTCCAATCTGTCTACCTCAGGACCTGCCATCCCATCTAGAGGTACAGCTTCCTCCAGTCATTAATGTTTTGAATGTTTTTACTTAATAGAAATATATGTGTGCTATATGATATGAATTATAAGTCATATGAAGATACAAATAAAGTAAGGAAGAGGAAGCTAAAAAATTCTACATTCTTTTTTTTCTTTTTTTTATTATTATACTTTAAGTTCTAGGGTACATGTGCATAACGTGCAGGTTTGTTACATATGTATACTTGTGCCATGTTGGTGTGCTGCACCCATCAACTCGTCAGCACCCATCAACTCGTCATTTACATCAGGTATAACTCCCAATGCAATCCCTCCCCCCTCCCCCCTCCCCATAATAGGCCCCAGTGTGTGATGTTCCCCTTCCTGAGTCCAAGTGATCTCACTGTTCAGTTCCTACCTATGAGTAAAATCACAACAATGGAGTGAGGCAAGGAATAGCTGAAGTCTGACTTAGTAGGGCAGAAATGTAACTAAATACAGCTTGGAGAATGGTTCTTCTTGTGTTCCAATTATGAAAATTCTTTATCTTGCTAATGACATTGTATTAGTCTGTTCTCATGCTGCTATAAGGACATACCTGATACTGGCTACTTTATAAAGGAAAGAGGTTTAAGTGACTCACAGTTCTGCAGGGTTGGTGAGGCCTCAGGAAACTTACAATTATGGTGGAAGGGAAAGCAAACACATCCTTTTTCACATGGCAGCAGGAAGGAGAAGTATGACCAAAAGGGGAAAAAAATCCCTTATAAAAATCATTGGATCTCATGAGAACCCACTCTCTATCATAAGAACAGCAGCATGAGAGTAGCTGTCCCATTATTCAATTACCTCCCCCTGGGTCCCTCCACGACCCTTTGGGATTATGGGGACTACAGTTCACGATGAGATTCGGGTGGGGACACAGCCAAACCATATCAGACATTATGATGAGAAAAACTTTATGCAAATTAAGTATGCAACTAAAACCTTTCCTAATTCCTCTTCATTCCCAAATATCAAGTTAGCAAGATTATATAGCATTCACTCCTGATGTTTTTCCCATTGTGTCATCCCAAACATAATAATAAAAACAAAAATAAGAAATTATAATACTGGCTAACATCCATTCAAAAATTACTATCTTCCAGACACTGTTTTAAATATTTTATATTGATTAACTCATTCATTGTCACAATAACTGAATAAGATAGTTTTATTATCCTCATTTTAGCAATGAAGATACTGAGACTCGAAGAGTTGGGTAATTTTTCAAAGATCACACAGCTAATGAGTGGCAGAGCTGGAATTGAAACTCACAAATTCTGGCTCCAGAACCAAAATCAGTAAGCTGGACCCATAAATATACTCTCTGTATATCCACACTTATTACCTATCTTGCCAGTGGCCTTCAACTTATGTAAAGAAGACATAGAGGGTTCTACAGGAGAGTCACAAGATCTGTGTGCCAAGGTAATACACATGTCTCAGGATTCTTATTGTCCCACAGCATTTTCTCTTGCTCATGGGCCTAGTTTCAAGGGTAGCCCTAGGAAGCCACACTTTTTTAATGGGTCCTCACTACATCTGGTCACAGCTGATACGAACGAGTATGCATACCTAAATTAAAGACTACCACTACACAGATAACCAGAAACTAAACTGTTTTACTAGAATTTGAACAAAGAAACACAGAGACTCAGGCAACTGAGGGTAAAGAAACATAATGCTCTGAGACTACTGGTCATGTGGAAACAGAGAAAACAAGAATGTCAGTTAGTATTCTGTGATTATTAGCAACAGAAGCTGGCTATATGTCAAAAAGAAAATATAAGGAGAGTAGTTCACATAATGAAAGAAAAGAATGGAGGCAACTCTGGAATCTCAATACAGGGACTCGGGCATTCCTTGTAAATAAGGATCAAGTCTCTCTATAATGTTACTACCAGAGGAGTTTATCAGCTTTAATCACATTTAGTGTGTCACTTCACTCAAAATTAAAATTCCTGGGAAAATAGAATATTAAAGCCTAGTTTGAGTCACATGAAATGCCTTGTCTGGAGCTGGGGACTATTGGCTATTTTCAGGAAGAAAAGGAAGTTACCTAAAAGAAAAAGTGGGGCTCTGTTTTTAAGGCAAAGAGGCTTTGGGAAAAAAAATAACATTTTTCTCTATACTTTGTCAAAGAGGAGAAAGAGAGAAAGCAAAGATGAGAAGATCATGTTCATGTGTCACTTGGGAATCAGTGAGAGATGAAAAGTAATTCAGCTTGAGAGACAGAGAGAAGGAAGTTTCATTTCTAACTCCATTTCCTGTGATGTCTGGTGTGTTTCATTTCCAATGTC
Organism: Papio anubis; assembly: GCF_008728515.1. Taxonomy (NCBI): domain Eukaryota; kingdom Metazoa; phylum Chordata; class Mammalia; order Primates; family Cercopithecidae; genus Papio; species Papio anubis. The sequence goes on from NC_044981.1 coordinate 48,922,333, forward strand.
TGTGAACTATCTTGTATGTTTGCAATAAATTCCACCTCAACTGAGCAAGCCTAAGTAAGTTTCTGGTTCTTGCACACAAAGAGCCTTAACTAACAAGAGTCAGTCCCATGCTAACATGAAGAATGCAGTGATCACAGAAAAAATATCTTAGTCACTGAGAGATTCACCCCAATGGGAAAAATCATTATAAATCCCAAAATCAAAGTAAATACAAAAAAGCTAATGGAACACAACAGATTATCCTTAAACAGAAACTGGTGGGTTCAAGACAGGCTTTTTAAAATACATGATAGCCAAATTTACATTTGGAGAATGGCTTGAAATGAGGAACTCAAGAGGGAAGTAATAGAGTACCAAGAAAAGAACATGTAAATAGACGAAAGACTTAAGAAACCTTGGCACATGGGAGACACAAGAAGTTCATTATGGCTGGGAAAATGGGTGAAACAGAAGAGAAGAAGGTTACTATGAGATTAGGCTTGCTAAACCATTTTAATATGATGATTAAGAAAATGTGGGAGCTATTGAAAGATTTTAATTTGATAATTGTACTAGACACATCGATTTTTACATCATTTCTTTCAAATGTGTCAACCTTGTTTGATGGTTACTGACCCCTGGACAGCTCCATTTCCATCAGGAGAAAACCAGTCACTTGTCCTGAGAGGGTTACATGATCAGTTTATAATACTTTCTGCCACCTGTGGGCTTACATGAAAAACAAACATTGCTGATGAGATAGGAGGAATAGGAGAGATGAAGAAATAAGGATGAACAGATAAACCAGGGTCACTTGTATAGATGGAGATGCTGTTCTTTGAGATAAGATGAATTGAAAGGGTGGAATACAGCACTCAAAGTACTAAAAGAGATTTACACACAAGATTCTGGGGCAGAAGAGAGGAGGAATGTGACTTTGACCTTCTAAGAAGAGTAGGTAGTAATTAGAAAAATATCTAAAGAACTAAACCTTTAACTGATTCTTATAATTACAAGTTTTCTACCCTAAAAGTTGGGAGGGGAAGCATTTTAGGCATTCTACAATGCCTAATTAGGAATTCATTTAAGCAATGCCTAATTAAAATGTAAATTAGGTTAATAGATAATACTAATATAGTTTTTAAAAAATATTTTATTTCATTTTATATTTTTTTTAGAAATTGGATCTTACTCCATTGCCCAGGCTGAAGTGCTGTGGCAAAATTATAGCTCACTGCAGCCTTGGACTGAGCTCAAGTGATCCTCCCACCCTAGCCTCCAAATAGCTGAGATTACAGGCATGTGCTCCCATACCCAGTTAATTCTTTTATTCTTTGTAGAGATGGGGTCTCACTATGTTGTCCAGGTTTATCCTGAACTTCTGGCCTTGAGCAATTATCCCACCTTGGCCTCCCAAAGTCCTAGATTGCAGAAATGAGCCACGATGCCTGGCTAATATTAATTATAAATAATACATGCAAATAGCTAAAAATTCAGAATTTACAAAAGGGTGTACACCAGAATCAACAACACAATACTAAAGAAGTACGAAGTTAGAGGACTGACACTACAGGACTTCAAGACTTGCTATGAAGCTATAGAAATTAAGACAATGTGGTTTTGGTGAAAAAAAAATAGATCAATGGAACAGAACAGAGAACCCAGAATTAGACCCACATAAATATAGTGAATTGCTTTTTGACAAAGGAGGGGAGGCAATGCAAGGAATTGTACAATACAATAAAATCTTTAACTAATAAAATTGAAACAACTGGACATCCACATGCAAAAAAATGAATGTAGACACAGATTTTACATCTATTACAAAAATTAACTTAAATCACAGACCTGAATGTAAAATGTACAACAATAAAACTCCTAAAATATAGCATAGAAGAAACTCTAGATGTCCATTGGTTTGACGATGACTTTTTATATGCAATACCAAAGGCATAAAAGATAAAAGAAAGAATTGCTAAGCTGGATTTCATTAAAATTAAAAATTGCTGTGGCCGGGTGCGGTGGCTCACGCCTGTAATCTCAGTACTTTGGGAGGGCGAGGCGGGCGGATCACGAGGTCAGGAGATCGAGACCATCCTGGCTAACACGGTGAAACCCCGTCTCTACTAAAAATGCAAAAAATTAGCAGGCGTGACAGCGGGCGCCTGTAGTCCCAGCTACTTGGGAGGCTGAGGCAGGAGAATGGCGTGAACCCGGGAGGCGGAGCTTGCAGTGAGCCGAGATGGCGCTACTGCACTCCAGCCTGGGCGACTGAGCGAGACTCCGTCTCAAAAAAAAAAAAAAAAAAAAAAAAAAAAAAAAAAATTGCTGCTTTACAAAAGACACAGTTGCTCATGAACAGGAAGAATCAATATTGTTAAAATAGCCATGCTCCCCAAAGGAGTTTACAGATTCAATGCTATTTCTCTCAAACTACCAATGAAATTCTTCACAGAACTAGCAAAAAGAGATATTTTAAAATTCACCAAACAAGAGACCAAACAGTCAAGGCAATCTTAAGCAAAAAGAACACAGCAGAAGTCATCACGCTACACGACTTCAAACTACAAGGCTATAGTAACCAAAACAGCATGGTACTGGTACAAAAACGGACACGTAGACCAATGGAACAGAATAAAGAGCCCAGATATAAGGCCTCACACCTGCAACTATATGATTTTCATTCAACAAAGCTGACAAAAACAAGCAATGGGGAAAGGACTCACTATTCAATAAATGGTGTTGGGATAACTGGCTAGCCATAAGCAGAAGATTGAAACCGGACCCTTTCTGCACATCACATACAAAAATCAACTCAAGATGGATTACAGACTTAAGTGTAAAACCCAAAACTATAAAAATCCTGTAAGATAACCTAGGAAGTACTTTTTCTGGGCATAGAAACTTGCAAGGATTTCATGCCAAAGACACCAAAAGCAACTGCAACAGAAGTAAGAATTGACAAATGGGACCTAATTAAACTTCAGAGCTTCTGCACAGCATAAGAAACTATCAATGGAGTAAACAACCTATAGAATCTGACAAAAACCTAATATCTAGCATCTATAAGGAACTTAAACAAATTTACAAGAAAAAAAACCCACAAATAACCACATTAAAAAGTGGGCAAAGGACATGAACAAACACTTTTCAAAAGAAAACATACATGAGGCCAACAATACTGTGAAAATAAGCTCAGTTCAGTATCATTGATTGTTAGAGAAATATAAATCATAAACACAATGAGATACTATCACATGCCAGTCAGAATGGCTATTATTAAAAAGTCAAAAAATAACAAAGATTGGCAAGGTTGTGGATAAGAGGGACCACTTATACATTGTTGGTAGGAGTGTAAATTATTTCAACCATCATGAAAAGCAGTGTGGTGATTCCTCAGAGAGCTAAAAACAGAACTATTATTCGACTCAGCAATCCCATTACTGGTTATATACAAAAAATAATGTGAATGTTCTATCATAAAAACATGTGCACACATACGTTCACTGTAGCACTATTCTCAATAGCAAAACATGGAATCAAACTAAATGCTCATCAATGGTAGACTGGATTAAAAAAAAAATGTGGTACCTATACATCATGGAATACTATATAGCCATAAAAAAAAATGAGATCATGTCCTTTGCAGGAACATACATGGATCTGGACACCATCATCCTTAGAAAACTAACACAGGAACAGAAAACCAAATATCACATGTTCTCACATATAAGTAGGAGCTAAATGATGAGAACACATGGAAACAAAGAGAGGAACAACAGAACCTAGGGAGGGCCTACCAGAGGGTATAAGGTTGAGGAGAGCAAGGAGTAGAAAAAATAAACTATTAGGTACTCGGCTTAGTACCTGGGTGATAAAATAATCTGTACATCAAACCCCCATGGCACTAGTAAACCTATATATCAAATCTGCCCATGTACTCTGGACCCCAAAGTAAAAGTTTTGAAAAAGTTGTTTAAAAGACATAACCTAGAGAAGTCAAAGAGAAGCTGAAAATCATAACAAAATATTTGCAAAATATATATTTGGTAAAGGATTGTTATCCAAATTATAAAAATAACTTTTAAAATTCAACAATAAGAAAAAAAACTCTCATTTGAAAATTTGCAAACACTCACCAAGGAAGATGCATGGATGCCAATAAGCATATGATAAGATGTTACACATCATATGTCAGCAGGAAAATGCAAACTAAAGCAACAACGAGGTACCACTACATAATATTAGACAGGCAAAAGTCTAGAACATGGATAATACCAAATGCTGACAAGGATGTGCAGCAACAGAGCTCTCATTTATTTGTGGTGGGAATGCAAATGGTACAACCACTTTGGAAGACAGTTTGGTAGTTCCTTACCAAACAGCATACTCTCTTACCATAAAATCCAGCAATTATCCTCCTTGATAGTTACCCAAAGGAGTTGAAAACTTAGGTCCACACAAAAGCCTACAAACTGGTATTCATAGCAGCTTTATTAGTAATCACCAAGACTTGGAAGGAACCAATGTTTTTTTCATTACGTAAATGATTGATAAATGATGATATATCTAAGCAATGTAATATTATTCAGCACTAAAAAGAAATGATGTTTCAAACCATGAAAACACATAAAGGAAACTTAAATGCTCATTAAGTCAAAGAAGCTAGTCTGAAAAGACTACATGCCATATGATTTTAACCATATGATATTTAGGAAAAGGCAAAACGATGGAGGTGGTAAAAAGATAAGTGGTTCCCAGGGGCTACGGGGAAGGAAAGGTGAAAAACTGGATAACAGAGGATTTTTAGAGCAGTGAAACTACTCTGTATGATACTTTAAAAGTGGATATATGTCACTATAAACTTGTAAGAAAACAACCCATACATCATGCGTGAATATACATAATGCGTGAATCCTAATGTAAATATGGACTTTGGGTGACAATGATGTACAAATGTGACTCATCAGTTGTAACATATGTACCACTGTGGCGGGGGATATTAATAATGGGGGAGGCTATGAATGTGTAGGGACAAGGAAAGTCAGAGAAATCTCTGTAACTTCTGTGAAATTTTGCCATAAACCTAAAATTGTCATATAAAAAATTGTCTATTTTTTAAAAAAGGACATAGAGTGAAAATTCTTCTCACTCCTGACCCCAAATCATCCAGATTTCTTCCTTAGACACAAGTTATGCATTTTTATTTTATGCATAAATAAATATAAATATACATTTTTCTTTCATCATTTTTATACAAATTATACTTTACAAAAAATTAGGATCTCCTACTTTTAAAAATCTATGATGTTTCAGTACTCAAGGATCTTCATTTTTATAGCGATGTATTCTTCCTTTGTGTTGATGGACCATAATTTATTTAAGCAATCCTCCCATTTATGGTCATTTAGGTTACATCAAATGTTTTGCAATTCCCTGTATATTTATAGTTTATAATCCTGTTAATGCCAAAAAGAATTCAAGCAATAATACAAGGTACTATAAAAATAGGAAGGTAGGCAGGCAGGTAGATAGATAGATAGATAGATGGATAGATAAATAGATAGATAATTTTCCAAAATCCCAGCACCCAGAGACAACATATAACAACTGATTAATAAACAAACTTCCAGACATCTTTTTTCAAAGACACAATTGGATATATATTAGAATAAGCATTTCTAGTCTAATAGTGGGAGAAGCATAAAAATTTATGCAAAACAATTTAGGCCTGAATATATAATAAGAGAGACTTCATAATATAATCTAAAACCGGATAACAAGTAAACTTTTCTTATTATTATAATCCAATTTGCAAGAAATATAGTCAAAGCCATATTTACAGTGATAGATGAATTTTTCCCATAATGCACTTTAGTGAGATTGGGAAGAAATTTTACCTTGCAACTTTGCTTAATTGCTGTTCTGAACTGAACCCAGGTTTCTGATTCCCATCTTCTCCTATTTCTTGGTTGATTCTGGATTTTGCTGGAACACATACACAAATATCTAACTATAACAGTACATGGGAGGTAAATTTTCTGACTGCTGTGGATCAGCAAATATCCATATTCTTTCTTTATAATTATACATAGTTTGATACAGAGCTGTCTGATTTTAGATTTTAAGGTTAAAAATTATTTTCCTTAGAACTGCTAAGGTTTTGTTTCATTACCTTTCAGCTTCCTAGTTTATTTTGGAAAATCTGTGCTTGTGTGAATCATTTAGTTTCACAGATAATATATCTTTATTTTATTTTGCATGTAAGTTTGTGATAGTTTGTAATAAGCAACTACTACATTGGATTCCAGAGACCTAGAGTCTTATTACCTTCATGTCTGGGGAAATTTCTTCTATTACTTCTTTGATAATTTCTTTCTCTTGGTTTTCTTTCTTGTCTTTTTTGAGAACTCCTATTTTTTAGATATTGAAGTTTAAAGAATAATCCTTCATAATTTTTATCTTTTTACCTTTTTGTTCTACTTAATAACAGATTTCTTTCACCATAATTCTAGCTTTTCTGCTGACGCGTTTTTAAATTCAGGAATTGTTCTTTTATTTTTTTTTTCTTGGTCACAATGTATTGGTCTTTTTAAGAATTTATTATTCAATACCTTTATGGATATCTTTTACTAGAACTTCATTATGTCTGGCTACTGTAATGTCGATTTGTTTTGTTTTGCCTGGGTCTCCCTCTCTCATGGTAAAGAATTTCTTCAAATGCTTGATAATTCTTGATTCACTATTCATAGTTATAAGACATTAAACAGCAAACTGAGAACTTTGAATTTCTGAATTACTGACTTTTTCACTTGGTTTTAGGGCAATCAGAATGCTAGCCAACTTGTCAGGGGAGCACAAAATACAGAATATAGAGTTCTTTTCTTTGACGCCATTCACTTTCTGCATAGAAGAAACCTCCATTCTCCTGCCTGGAATGTTTGAAGACTGGAAGAAGGAGACATCTGGTTGTATTATTACTTATTTCGGGTGAGGAAGTGGCTGTGAGTCAGTTTCCCATACGTAAATGTCAACAAGTCCTCCTATTTTTATCCACATTTTTTCTTTGTTCTCCACTTTCTCCTAGATCTAAGCCTCTAAGATTCTAAGAGGCAAATTGACTTCCTGTCCATATTCTGCTTTTCAGATATCAAAGCTGTGTCTGTCTTTGACTTGCTACATGAATTATGCTTCCATTCCTTTTTTATTTAATCTTCCAGATTCATTGAAACCTCTTCATGCCTGAAGCACACTCTCTTGCTCTTCAGCATTTATCTGTTACCTATTCTTATCTAGTATCTACCTACTTTTGGGGGATTTATATGTTTATCCCTTTTATGGCATTTCAGAAAGGTCTTCAGAGAAGAAAAGATAAATATATGCTCTCTCATCTTCCATCAGAAGCCTTTGGTTTTTCTTTCCAATCTTAGAATTTAGAGATAATTATCACTAATATCTAGATCCCTGTTGGTCAACAATCACCTAGATGGTAAACACAGGTTCCCAAATACCATCTTTAAAAACTATGGTTTGGGATGACTGCATTCAGTGCTAAGAATATTCATTTTTTGACAGACACCCACATTTATTCTAATAAAGTGGTCTTTGACTACATTGAGAAATGCTGTCCTAGACAAACTGAAGTTTGACAAAATCTTGTTTAGAATAATTGGGTGAGCAGAGGTGGAAATTTCCAAATGACTAAGAGATTTTCAATTATTTTCAACGTTGATATTTAGAACTACTTTTGTTATACAAATATTACAAATGTGGTTTGCAACATTTCCACTTTTATTTTCTCTTTCTGTCCTTATAAATGTCACTTTTTTAAAAAACATTTTATGGGCATGTAAAAAAGTTGTGTTCTCATCAGCATAAATAATTTTAATGTGCTTATTAAATGAATATTAATTGTATTACATTATTTAAAATACTTATATCATTACTTATAATCTGTATTCCAAATTTATCAATAAATCAAAATGTATGTTAATATTTTCTGCTAGTTTCATTACATGTCTAATTCTTCTTAAAATATCAGAAATTAGCTTTCTCTGTTGTATGATTTGAAACATGTAAATTCATTACATGTTTATACAAAAGTGTAATTATTTTTTATCATATTCTTTGTCACTATTTTTAAAGTTATTGGTATTTTTATTTATATATTACGCTTTTAACTTGAATTCAACTTATAATAATCCTAACAATTTTATTACAGATTATTGTTGGGTTTGTTGTATTTTTTATTTTTGTACTTATAAACTTTGAGTTGTTTTATTTGTGTGGTAATTGCTTTTGTTATTGACTCAATTTTACATATATATTTTTAATTATGTTTATCTTAAGATATATTTACATATTTTACATATATTAAATAATACATTTTATATATGTATAAAATCCCATATGCTACATGGATTATGTTAGTGGTCTTCTATTTTTTTTTTTAATTGTAAATCATTTATTTTTTTCTGTCTTTGGCAAAAAATCTTTACTTTTTCATTTTCCTCTTTAATAATTCAAAATATATGCAGTCTTTTGTTGTTCATTTTTTAAAGCAAAGGTAAATACTTTCAAAACTTATACTTAATTTTTTAAATTAAACTAAGAAATTGGGATAGTGCCTATTAATTTCTCAATATGAAAGATATATGTTAGCTCACTTTTTAGATAAATGATTATGTTTCATTTTGTTTTATTTTATTTAGTTATGATTCTGGATGATACATATAAATCTAGATATTTGGGTTTCTATTGTGGTATGTATCTATACTGATGTGTAGTATCAATATATTTCCTAGGAATTCTTAAGTTCAACTAGCACCATGTATACTAGTATCATTATCAGGGGAATAATAAAATGCATATATGCATCCATGAAACATTTATTTTAACTTATTAAGTGTTAAAAATCCATTCTTTCTTCCATTCATCTTTTAAGGTAAGACCAAGATATTTTCTTTGGTCTCCTGATTGAAGTTCCTATTGTTTAAGAAAAAAATTATGCCTATAAAGTGTTGTGTACTATTTTGAGTTTGGATTAATTTAGAATTGAGTATCTTGATGAGATCTGCAAAGCAGTGTGCACAGAGTTGAGTATGTTTTCATTTTTTTCTATCTTACAGAACGTCGAATATCTTTTATTTCAATTTACTTTTTCAGTCTTCTTAAAGTATTCAACAGTTTTCATAAAGGCAAATACTTGGCTTATGTTTATTAGTTGATACAACACTTATGCTATATAATTATCGTGAAAAGTACAAAGTTTTGAGAACAAACAGAACTAACTGTTACCATACACCTCAGCTGATAGAAGCAGAAATACATGACTATTAGCATGAAGGCTACTAGCTGCCAGCATCAGGCAGTATGTTTTACAAAGGAATGAGGGTCTGGATAAAGTAGAGGCCAATAAATTGATTGACTTTTGCGTAACTAGCATATATCGAAAATCCAAAGAATATATTACCTTGATGACTTCATTCAAGTGTACCTCAGCCATTGAATACAAGGATGCATTTTGTTATTGTTCATTGTTGTTCCCAACAGCTTGAGTTGCTATGTATAAGAATAACAAAGCAGCACATCACAGAAACGTCATTAAAAGATGTTATTTGTGAAGAAAACAGTTTAGTTGAAAAGGCCAACATATGATGCAATATTATTCACCTGTCCAAGAAATTGTGGTAAAAATTTTGCTAAAGCATTTTATCCCATATTACTTACAGTGTGATCATGGAAGGAAGCATACAAGTCCTCACAAAGAGATATTGTAAAAGTTTTGAGGACATTTTGAGTAAAATTTCTATAACAGGTAAAAATGTCAGATTGAATGAAACATTTTGTTTTTTAAATAAAATAATGTATTCTTTTAAATTAAAACACTTTTATTTGGCATAGATGTGATTATACACATCTCCAAATTCATTAAAGGAAAATTTGATATTTACTTTGGTAAATAACAATTGAATTTTCTCTCGATATCTGAAGTTCCCATATACCACATATCCTTAAGAAGAAAAAAATAATATCATTGGCAACCTATGTCTTGGAATCTAAATAAAATAAGTAACTTACTGTCTTAAACAGTGGAATAATGTCTTTTGACGTTTACTACCGCTAACAGCAGAAAGCCAATATTACAATGATCTCTATTAGGCTGCAGGGTTGTGGAGAAGTATAAGATCGCTCCTACCCTAAGTCCACTGAGAGTCTCATAAAAACAGAAAAGAAAACACTCATGAGAAGTTAATAAACAACCTAAAATAGTATAGGATAAATACCAACCATGCAGTCTAGAAAATGCGGTGTCAAAGAACTTACCATCTCTACATCCTAATTCGTTGAAAATGTAAAATATAATTATGCCTATAAAACATCAATCCACATTCTGTTAAGGATTTAACAACTTAATTTCTTAGTGGTTGCTGGTGTTTTGCATTTTACCTGTGTGACTGCTGAAATAATGTATGCTACCTCTATGTTAGGCATAGATCAGTTTATAAAACAGCTCTGTAAAAACATATGTACACTTCATTATGCCTGGTAGTTTTACAATTTATGGCCCTTGTAAACTAAGCAGCCAAATGGTATGTTGATATTCTTAATAATAATAAACCAAACACTGTTACAATTGATATTTTTCCTGGATTAATTTGTTTGTTCCAGGATCTATATCTCACTGTTATCTGTTCCATGTCAGAACCCTTTGTTCTACAAGATCTTTTTTCTTGCAGTATTGATCCTTATTGATCTTAACCTAGTACAATAGTGAATAATTAAATATTTTCTCAAAGAAACAAGTATTTCCCTCTTTTCAATATGACCTTCTCCTGATGTTCAAATAGTTCCCGCATTAGTGAGGAATCTTTTTGGTGCAAACTTGACCTCTGTTGTCCTACTTTGAAAACGCACTTGATTTCTAACAAGAGCTTTTAGAAATGTAACAGTGCTGATTTGTTAGATAATGAAATCCAAATTGTTCTAGAAAAAGGTGCAATTATACAGCATGTAATACACAAATAAATTGACTTAATGTTACATTATAATGAAAACTGTGCAAAATCCTCTACACAGCACAATAAAATAATAAAAAGTAATAGAACAGGTAATAGATGTAAAATAAATGCTAAAAAAGTAGTTCAAATCATTTTCATACCAGTCAAAAGATACTGAGGAGGGCGCATCCAATCACAATAAAACACCAGAATGAAACACTTCTAAATAGTAATATAAATTTTTGTGGACACTTCATGTCCCATGATGTGGAATTGACATATAGTTTGATTTTCTTTTTCCTAATGTAAGCCACAGTTTTACAGTCCTAGTGAAAACATTTTATTGCTGGGGATGTATTAGACATGGTTCATTTCCCTTCTCAGTATGGCTTTAATTTTCCACATCCATGGCTTGACACAGACCCAAACACCAGAAGATGGTTGTCTGCTATAAACTGTTTGGTTTTCTTTGATTGCTTTACAATTTAATCTATAGTTCATTCCATTAACCCTTTCCATTTTAATGCTGCCAAGTCTCCCAGCTCCTTAATATAAAGATAAACTTCCCCAAACATTTATGTTTATTCTGGTTTCTCATGCCCAGAGAATTATGTGCTGTGAGGGGAAAAAAGAAAGGAAATGTTTCTTTCCTAGTTAACTTTTTCGAGGCCCTGGGTAATTGCAAAATAATTGGCATTTTACAACGAAGGGGGGTTCCCTTTTGCTTCATAATACATTCATCATTATTCATTCATTGGGTTTGGTTATAGTCATAGTGATCTGCTGAGCCAAGAAAGTGCCACTGTCATTCTAACTTTCTTCTCAAATCCCTGATCTTTCGGAGGGTGTGGGGTGGACGGCAGGGAGGGGGAATCCTTTCCCGGCTGCAGTGTTGTCACATCCGATATCCTGTTCCTTTCGGCAGAGAAAGTGTATCTGGGAGGGTCACCGGATCAGCCTGTGCCTCGGGGCGGCTCGCCTCAAGTACAAAAGACTCGACTCAACTCACGTTAGTCTTCTAGGTGGCCTATCGGCGGTGACGGACTGCCAGCTCGGGCTGTGGGCGAGCAGTGATGACTGCCTTGAAATGCTAAGTGCTTAATTAAGGACCTTTCATATCAGTTATTGAGGCCTCCATCTCCCATAGCCCTGGGCATTGTACTTTACCAAGGGCTCCCTGGAGCCAGAGCCAACTTTATTGCAGTGACAAGTAGAGAAAGACAGAGAGAGAAACAAGTGGTTTCAATCCTCTCACAGCATTCCCCAAATCTAAATACAATCCGACAGCTGACTAGTGATAGTTGGCCGACTCCTAAAAATATACTTTTTTCATGTTCATGAAAATACGGCAAACTTGTGTCGCACTCTCAGTGATGGATCCTGGAGTCCTCCTCTGAGAAGAACAATCTCCTTGTCGGCAGCCGCGTAGCAACCACTGGGCAAATGCCGTTCTTTCCCCTTGCTTACAAGACTGCTACACCTCATGGAGGTTATATTTTTAAAAGATGCAGAGATGATTTCATCTGATGCCTTTCCATCCCCCAAACCCTGTTTTCAATGGCACAGATATTATTTTTAACGTCTATTATGTTAAAATAATGTAGGATGGTGAACAATTCTGCCTATAGATTATAAACTATTTTGCTCTTTTAGAATGATACCTCTAAGTTAACTACTTATGAAGACTTCTGTGTAGCTCCATTGCCAAATACTTGTAAAGTTGTCAATTAATGTGAGGTACGTTAAAAAAAAAAAAAAGCTACAGCTGCTGGTGGTATCTGACACATTGGTTAATAGTAAAATAACTGATTACTGACAGGTAAGATGCAATTAATTTTTTTCCAGCTTTATTGAGGGCTATGAGTGAGGAATGTAGATAAATATTTAAGATATACAATGTAAAGTTTTGATACACATTGGATAAGGATTAACAAAGTCAAGCTAATTAACATATCTATCACCTAACATAGTTCTCGTTTGTGTGTGTGTGTGTGTGTTAAGAACACTTAAGATCTACTCACTTAGCAAATATCAAGTCTACAATACATTATTATTAACTATAGTCACCATACTGAACAATAGATCTCCCAAACTCATTCATATAACTAACCTTTTGTACTCTTTGGCCAACATCTCCATTTCCTCCACCTCCCAGGCACCACCATTCTACTCTATTTCTATGAGTTCGATCTTTTTATATTTCTAATGTAAGTGAGATCATGCAGTATTTGTCTTTCAGTGTCTGGCTTATTTCACTTAGCATAATGTCCTCCAGATTCATCCAAGTTGTTGCAAATAGCAGGATTTCCTTCTTTTTTAAGACCAAATTATACTCATATACGTGTGGCACAGTTTCTTTGTTTATCCATTGATGGACACTTAGGTTATTTGCATATCTTGGCTTTCGTGAATAATGCTGCAATGAATATGAGAGTGAAATGCAATTACTTTTTTTTAAGTACAGAATGAGGAGTACAGATTGCCTACAAGCCTGACGAAGTAAATATTCAAAGCCTTCATTCATATAAGAAAAATAGACTACTGTTGTTTAAATGACACATTTAATAAAATTATATACATATATATCTAAAATTAAAATAGCAGAACTATCAGTAAATGATTTTTGTCTGTAACTTGAAGTGAACATATACTGGCAAAGGCAACATCTGTAAAACGATGTGGCCGGGCGCGGTGGCTCAAGCCTGTAATCCCAGCACTTTGGGAGGCCGAGACGGGCGGATCACGAGGTCAGGAGATCGAGACCATCCTGGCTAACACGGTGAAACTCCGTCTCTACTAAAAAATACAAAAAACTAGCCGGGCGAGGTGGCGGGCGCCTGTAGTCCCAGCTACTCGGGAGGCTGAGGCAGGAGAATGGCGGGAACCCGGGAGGCGGAGCTTGCAGTGAGCTGAGATCCGGCCACAGCACTCCAGCCTGGGCGACAGAGCGAGACTCAGTCTCAAAAAAAAAAAAAAAAAAAAAAAAAAAACAAAAACGATGTGTTTGACACTGCACTGCAGTATTGATACATCCTATCCAAATTTCTTGAGCCAAAAGAACACCTAAAATGTTTGGGGATCACTTTCTTTACTCTGCATAGAGCCACATGGAAAGATTTTTCTTAATGTTAGAACGTCTCCACATAAAACGCTAAACTATCTCTTCATACATTTTGGGTTCATTTAACTAATTTAATTTTTTATTCTATTTATTTACTTGTTTATTTATTTATTTTAGACGGAGTCTCACTCTGTCTCTCAGGCTGAAGTGCAGTGAGGCACAGTCTCGGCTCACTGCAACCTCCACCTCCCAGGTTCAAGCAATTCTCTGGCTCACCCTCCAGAGTAGCTGGGATTACAGGTACCTGCCACCACCCCCAGGTAATTTTTGTATTTTAGTAGAGATGGAGTTTCACCCTCTTGGCCAGGCTGGTCTTGATCTCCTGACCTCGTGGTCCACCCACCTTGGCCTCCCAAAGTGCTGGAATTACAGACATGAGCCAGCATGCTCAGCCTAGTTTTTTATCCTTTCACTTAGAAATTTTAATATATGTGTATATTATTGTCATATTTATACACATATAAATGGCTGTATATTAATATCTAGAAAGTAATAATAGATTTGTGTGATATTTTTCAGGCAAAATAAAGTAGCCTTGTGAACAACAGTTCATGAAATTCAGCCTCTGGAGATAGATGAAATTTTAATGTTGACACTGTCTATTGGTTGTAAATGATCAGATTAATTGAAGGTTTGGGATGGGGGTCATAATATCATCTCTTTGTTTCAGGGATGACTAAGAGAGTGGATAATTTACCATGTATGAATCAATCAGAAGTGGATTTTAACTCTTAAGGCGTCAGCCTTCAGTACTGTGCACACCCATCAAATTTTAATATTTTTACCTTGGGATACTATCTAAACTTATGCGTCAGCACATAAACCTCAATCTCTGCTTCTTCATACAGCCTGATGTTGTTGGGATTAGTCGTGACATTTTGGGTGACAGAAATGACCTGAGCAAGTCAGAGCAATACTTCCTTCCAAACCGAATATTTACCCCACCCACGTATTTCCATGCTAGAATTCCAGCAAATTAAATTGCTAAGGTAATTGCCTTAAATCTTAGCCCACAGAAACATATATAGCTTAATATCTACAGAAAAGAGCAAGCAGGAAATTTACTTCAGGAAAAAAATATCATGCAAAAATATTAGAATACACGTGTTTGCCGCAATTTACTTCTATAGTGAAGTCCTGTAATTATGTAGAGTCTATTCTTTAAACAGGTCAGCCCATAGATATTATTGATTTGCTACTAACAGTAAAGATGGAAAATCTTGAATTTGTAACTGAGAACTTAATACTATCTAACTTCTAGTTTAATATTGTCAAGCAGCATAGATTACATTGAAGGGCTGGAGAGAATATCAAAGAAAATAAATTATGAAAATGCCTAAGACACACCCAGTGAACTAATAAATATCACTTTTCCTTCTATTACAGAAAAAAATAAATAATCTAAGTTCTCCTAAATTTGCTTCATGTGTTAGATAGATGAGTAGCTACCTCAAGACATTTAAGAGATATGGTAGCATATCTCAATTATATGGACCTTAAAGGGGATATTTTAGAATTTTTAAAAAAATCCAGTTTTATTGTCTATACTGCTGTTAGAATTCAGCAGATAATAGTTAAATTTTCCACATCTTTTTTGTTAAGTTTAAGGACATGGTATATGGGGTCAAATAGTAAATAGTAACTGGTTTAGCCATGACTTAGCTATATACCAAAGGGCAAAATATTGGTCTTTGGGTCCCAATAAAATGACAATCTGATAGGCACAGATGTCCACAGAGAAAAGACAATGTGAAGACACACAGCAGGGAAGACAGCCATGTTACTGGTGTGATACATCAACAGGCCAAGGAATGAGAAGAATTTCTGGCAAACATCAGAAGCTAGAAGAAGCAAGGAAGGGCTCTCCCCTAGAGCTGTCAGAGAGAGTATGGCCCTGTCATCCCGTTAATTTCTGACTCCTACATACAGAATACTGAGAAAAGAAACTTTTTTTGTTGCTTTAAGTCAAAAACACACACACAGATGATGGTCTGGCTGGATTTGAGCTTAGTCATAAAGGTATTACCTTAGTCACTCATTTGAAATATTCTTCTAGAGTAAATACCTTCCTAAGTGGCAGAACCAAATATTTTTCTGTGGGGTGAGGCAACGTGTTGGTGCCACTGAGAGAGATGTAAGAAATATTTGATTAGAGACACTAGATAATTGGGTGGGAGTGGGATAATGAGGAAATAATTGAACTTTCCAAGAAATAAGCAGATTTTATCATTTTAAATTGGTTTTAAGAAGCTAGGACTCTTTTTTTCAGCATTGACATCTGACACATGTATGCTTGCATTAGTCAGCAAGCATCTCCATTTACCTAGCCATAAAAGAAAACTCACACCACAATTTGACATTAGAATTTTAGTTGGAACTAAAGACAATTGCAGAAAATGCAATATGAACAATTTAATACTTATCTCGAAGTCAAATAGGTACCAATAAGTCAGAAATGTTTTTATGATTTTAACACTGAATTAGTAAATCAAGAATAACACAAAATTAAATAAGATAATTCACAAAATCCAAATCATACTGACTTGCTTTCCATTTCAATTGACCTGTATCTCAATTTACAGGATCACACAGCTTGCTTTTTCATATCAAAATATATAAATGTTAAACATAACTGTTTATTTTCTTACATATTATTTTATTTGCTTACAAAATGTTTACTCTTAAGTTAAATTCTTTGCATAGAATTTAACCTGACCCCATAAAATCATCTGTGTCTACATATTTAGAGGAAAACACAATACTTGGAATTATTCATTTGCATTTAATGAGCTTTTGTAATCATCTAAAGAGAAATCAAAAAATGTCAGATGAAGTTCTACTCTTAAAACTTAACTTGACCAGTAATTTTCTAACATTGTAATAAACAGAAAATAGAGGGTCAATTTTAGTTGTGTCTTGTTTTGCTTGTAAAAAAAATGTTGAAGGTATTAGATTAAACAAAGTAGAAAATGGATGGAGTATTTTGAATCAGATCAAATTCTGGTAGATAAACAGAATTCTGGGGTATAATTTCATTCCAGAGGAAAGAGAACAAGAGGGGAAAAAGAGAGAGAGAGAGGGAGAGAGAGATCACTAAAAAGATTATTGATAATTCAAAGACCCAGTGTCTGCACTCACTCAGCAGTGTGATACTGACAATTATTAACTACAAAACTGTGGTCACAGCATAAGGGTAAATAAGCTATCACTATGGAGCTGAGTGGTGGGGTGGTGTTCCACTGGAATGTATTTTCCTGCAGCAGGCTCTACCTGATGACAGCTACAATCAAGAGTGGCTGCAGGCAGCTGCTTTGCTCCAGGCCACATTCAATTATGTCGGACTGCATTAGTCCCTGGCGAAGCTGTCACCTTCTAGCCTGTGAAGTGATAGCGTAAAGAGGCTCCTGAAGTCTCTCCAGTCCCTTGCTTCAGGTTTCAAGGAGGGAGGAAGGGAAACAATGTGGAGGGGGCGGAGGCGGAGACCATTAGTACTCTGACTGCTTGCAGTATTCATTTTGCTCTCGGAGTAGGGAAAAAAAATAGCTTAGGTGAGCTGTATTCAAGAAGTTGTCTTGTGCTGTATAATTGCAGAGTTATTTTTTTCCCCTCCAACAAGTAGCTCTTTTTCAGGAGCTGGTGCCAGGAGAGTGTCCTATTTGCAGGATTTGAGAGTCGCTGTGGTTCAGCCTTCTCAGGAGATAGTGTTGCGTTGGAATATATATTCTAATATATGATATCCCCAAAGATTCTCTAGCAGTCAAGATATTTTGCAGGGTCTGATCTGCAAATGTGGAATATTTGACTTTTTCCCTAAGCTTTCCAGAACTTTTATGTTGGATGGCTGTTGAGATTTCTTTCCTAAGGGGCTGCTTGACATTTGGAGCCAAAGAGAAACTAGCTCCAGTTATTCTGGGAAGTTATTTGGGGACATAATCTATTTTTGATGATCAACCCTGGCCAGAAGAGTTTGTCTCCTTTACTGTTCTACAACTAATGTCTAAAGGATGATTGAAATAGAGGGTTTCAAGGTTAAATCAGTATTTTTACTTTTACACAGAACATATAACTGTCAAATGGAGTTGAATGGGATGGTAGTAACTCATATTTCATTAAAATGTCTATTTAAGTATCACTATCCAGTGAAATTGGCAGGGAGATAGAAGTTGTTCACTGAAGGCCCCATATAAATTCCAGGCACTGTGGTGTTAAGATGTGATGTCAACTCTCAAAGTATCATCTAGTTGGAGGAAAAATATAACATCTAAAACACTGAAGACCAATTCTAAAGGATATGGGAAACTTCCCTATGACTGATTGTGTAATACTGGACAAGTATGTTAACCTCTCTCTCTCTCCATTTTTGTGTTGAAAAAACAGGGATGAGGATGTGTCCAGAGGACGATTATGATGGAATCAAAATTACATGTTTAATAGCACTTCCAAATAAACTCAATCAAAAAGTACAGAAATTCTGAATTTTCCAGAATATTTCACTAATCTTTTTTGTTCATCTGAAAATGTTTTTAAAATCTTTATTTCATATTGGTAACTTTGGGCATTCTGTGGCAACATCATTATAGCAAGTGATTATTTAAAGACCATTTACTAAATGTTCAGTATCACCATGGTCATAAGTGTAAAGACCTCTTAATGTGGATATTTATAAATTGATATTCTTTACAAGATAGATTTATTGTGTTACTTAGATTAAACTGGGCAGAGGAGCTGCAATAGCTTTGCAAGGCTGCAGAAATTTGACTTCTTAGTAACTCAAAAAATAAATAAATAAGAGTGAGTACCAAAATATCCTGAACTAGGATCCCAGTATCTCTCTGGCATGCTGTGAGGTCTTGTGCAAACCCCTTAGCTCTCCACAATTGAATGCCTGGCTTAATGAGTCTTCTTCTGGATTCTAGTCCTCCACACTTGGAGTAATATATCATTCTGTTGAAAGAAAAATGCTTCCTTCTGGCCCCACTTCTTCTCAAGGTTTATGAGAAACTTCATTCAATACCTGAAAATTTATAGGTGATTTTTAATTTAAAAATAAAAGTATTCTCTTTTATAGAGACAAGGTCTTGCTATGTTGCTCAGACTGGTCTGGAACTACTGGGCTCAATGATGCTCCTGCCTTGAACTCCCAAAGTGCTAAAATTACAGGTGTGAACTATTGTGCCTGGCCAATTGGTGACTCTCAAAACCAAACTCCCAACTAAAATAAGAAAGCCCCTCTTTTTTGTGATGTGTAGGGGGAGTAATATATAGATCCTTGGAAGAGTTTCTCAAGTTGCATACTGTCTGTATCCACTTTTCTATGCCTTTCTTATCTTGGTCTATGACCCTTGGTCTATGACTCCAGGCCACATTGAATTATGTCGGACTGCGCTAGTTCCTGGCAAAGGTGTCACCTTCTAGCCTGTGAAGTGATAGCGTAAAGAGGCTCCTGAAGTCTCTCCAGTCCCTTGCTTCAATTTTCAAGTGGGGAGGAAGGAAGGGAAACAATGTTGGGCGTGGGAAGACCATTAGTACTCTGACTGCTTGCAGTATTCATTTTGCTCTCGGAGTAGGGAAAAAAAATAGCTTATGTGAGCTGGATTCATAGAAGTTGCCTTATGTTGGATAATTGCAGAGTTATTTTTTTTTTCCTTCAATAAGTAGCTGTTTTTCAGGAGGTAGTGCCAGGAGAGTGTCCTATTTTCAGGATTTGAGAGCCACTGTGGTTCAACCTTCTCAGTAGATAGTGTGCATTTGAATGTATTTTCTAATATATGATATCCCCAAAGATTCATGGCAGGGCAGTTATATGTAGAGGTACACTGATTATTCAATATGGGGGGATGAGGTGGAAGAAGACAATAAAGCCCCATCTGTCTGTGAACCTGAGGCATTAAGAACATACAATCAGGCAAATTAATATAGAAGCAGAACACTAAATGCTTCATGTTCTCATCTATAAGTGGGAGCTAAACATTGAGTACACAGGGACATAAAGATGGTAACATCTTTAGATACTGGGGACTACTAGACACTGGAAAAGGGCTGAAAAACTACCTATCGGGTACTATGCTCAGTACCTTTGTGATGGGACCATTTGTACCCCAAACCTCAGCATCATGAAACATACCCATGTAAAAAATCTGCACATGTACCCCCAAGTCTAAAATAAAAGCTGAAAAATTTTTTAAAATCATGCAACCAGGCAGCCATTTCACACCATCTCAATTACCACACTTCTAGGTACAGATAAGCCTCACAGCTAGGACACACATTCCTCTATCTTGCTCCCAAAGATGGCTTGTGTGGGCTAGCTTATCCTGTTTCTGATGAATCAGGCCTAGAATACAGCTCACAGTTTAGTGTTCTAAGGATATTTATACCAGAAGGTCAAGCATAGAACACAGTGTACAGTTTCACATAAGAATAAATGCACCATGGGCTCAAAACCATTATCAATTTTCCTGTAATCATGGTCAGATTGGAAATACCAGAGGGAATATCATATGAGAAACAGAATGCCTTTTTGTGTGTGTGTGTGTGTGTATGTGTATCATGGCATAATTTCCCAGCTGCTAGAAAAAAAAGGGTTTAGTATGCCCCTTTATCTCAGAAAAATAAAATAGATGCCATCCTTAATAGAATGAGGCTTCACTGTGTCTCCAAAATAACAAGTTCCCAACAATACGCTGTTCTACTACAGGAAAAATAACCATGGTTGAAAAAAAACCATATTGATTCTCTGAAATCTTTTTTTCTATTGGCAAGTCAAACTGTAAAAATAAACTGGAAAAATATTTTCACCCTTTAAAACAAGTTTCTGATAAGTAAATACCAAAAAAAAGTGTTTTATTTCTTATAATTTGAAGGTAATAATAAGCATGAGTCTCAGACAGAGACTCTTCACTCCTAGCTTTAGTGAATGTGTATCTATAAAAACCAAGGTGACCTTACTGAGGTTAAAGGATGTGGGGCATGAGGACTGGAAGAGGGACAAGTGGGATGTGGGAGATCCTGGGGTTAAGGCAAATAGAGGGGAGCAAACAGACTAGGGAAGAGAAGCAGGAGGAGCATCTTGTCTACAATGGAAAAGCCATGATTAAGAAAGCTAAACCTTGAGATATTGTAAGGAGTGGTGGGAGAGAGGAGGCAAAATGAAACTTACAGGTAGTTAACAGAAACTCCTGGATTCTCCAGGACATTCACTGAATGCACCTTGCTTTCTGAGTTGCCTTGTCCATTTTTTCTTTTGTAGATCTAGAGTTGTTTATCTGTGACCAGAGATGTATCAAACACATCTTGGAAATGAGAATGAAATGAATAAAAATACAATTTACAAAATGTATATTATGACAGAAATTTCTTTAATAGCATGGATACATAAATATATACATACATATATTATAGGCAAGTCCTTATATACACATATTTATATATACACATATACATACTAGATATATACTTATATGTACATATATACTTACTATTTATGTTTATATGCATATATATTCAGATGTACTTCCTACATGTCACATGCAGAAATTATTTTTCATATTGGAAAACAACTTTGAAAGAAATATTCTTGTTAATATTTTGCTTTGGAGAGTTTTCAAAACAATCATAACATTAGAAGCATTCAATGTTTATTAATTAAAAAATATCTTAAAACACCTATATAAGGCAGATTCTTGAACATGAACAGTGTGCAGAACTTTAATGTCTAGGAATAATGTGCTTTTAAGTTTAAAATGTTGCTTTCAAAAGTTGTGTTTCCACGAATGCAGTGGCATCCCATATGCATAAATATATGGTATTCGTTCAGTACTCCAAAGTTAAGAACAATGGTTTCAAGAACATGAAAATTCTTGTTCCCTGGGTTTCCTCAAACGTATATGAAGGCAGGTATAGATTGAGTATTGATATGTATCTGTAGTGAAGTATTAAGCTCAGCAGAGCACACAGAGATCAAACTCCTCTTGTTTGCCCAGATGAGCAGCAGTCAAATGTTTTCATCACTGGATTTTGTGAAGAGGCCGTTGATTAATCATGTGAAGGTTCCTATAGACTTAGCAACTGGTTGAAGAAATAAGCCAGGATGATCAGAGCATGGTGCACTTCCCAGGGAATTTCAAAAGACATGCTTAATAGAAACTCCTTGAGTTAAAAAGAAAATGGTTTCAATAACAGTTTTACCTTTGAACAAAAGTAAATGTACAGTATATATAATGGGATTTTAAAAATAAACCAGATATGATCTGGTTTTATGATCTTTTGCTTTACCTTTTTGTTTCTTTTAAGAGTCATTAGCATATTTACAAAGATGATTTATCTAATTTTCAATGTGGTTAGAACAATGCTGCACAGATACTATAGTATGCTGTCACTTCAAAATAGTTTTCCCTTAGTATATGTGGCAGAAAAATAAGTTCCATTTAAAAAATATTATTCAGTGACCAATCTACCCAATCCACAATTTTTTCTGAATGTGATTTATTCTCTTTAGATTCCAAAAAACTATAACCCACTTCAAAAATATAATCCATCAACAGGTCCACAAGCCCTTACCTCAAGCATGGAGCCAAATGTATTTTGTAATTCAGAAGTTTGCAAAATTTTGAATGCAGTATATAGTACATTATGTAGAATGCTCAGTAGAGCCTGGGGCTGGATCGTCATTGAACACATTAACATTTCTGTAGCAAAATATATAAATATTCATAATAACTCAGATAAATAAAGACTATAAATAACTTCCTGTCAGTTCTGGTCAATTTTGATACCAAATTAATTTTTTAAAACTTAGGGCTCCCAAAATTTCTGGATTTCAGGATTAAAAACATGAACATATATTTAGAATTTTTTTACTATTTCTCTTTTGAGAGTCATTTCTTATAAAAGTGAACAGAAAAATTCTACAATTCTAGAAATCGTGCTCAGTAAAATTTATTTAATATTTAAAAAAATATTATTTATGGGATTTATCGTTTGAAGATTCACAATTATGTACCACATTCTAAAAAAATTTTCTGTATTTCTATATATTTTTTCAGTTAAGATGTGAACTTCACTTTTTCCATGTTATTAGAAAAATTTGCTCGTATGTTTAAAAGAAAATAAGAATTTACATATAATGTGAAGCTTCGTATGAGTTGTTACATGTTTTTCAACAGAATAAAATGTGGAGCCCAAAGGACATTTGCATGAACACCAAAAAATGTACACTAAATGTTGTTTTATAAACATTATTTTTATTAATTTAGTTTGTTTCATCCAGAGTTTTTTTTTAACTTATGATAGCAATTTTTAATTCATAACCTAGAATGTTTCCCAAATCCATGCATTGCATCTTAGACTAACTTTAGATTTTAGAAGATTCATTTCCGTAAGAGTTATTTTTTTACTTCAGGAAGAAATAGCAAAGTGAGGCCCTGCACTGGTTAAATTTAAGTCATGTAATTGGTATCCCCATTGTGATACCATATCTACGCTGATAATTAGGCACGTCCCAAATAGTCCACTCTGGACATTTTTGCATACCCATATAAATCGAAGAGACAGAGGCAAAAAAGGAAATGAGAAAAGAGAAGAAAATGTAGAACGGAAGAGAAGGGGAGAGGAAGAAATACATAAAAAAGAAGGAGAAAACAGAAGAAAAGCAAGCCCGATTTCCCTCTGACATGGCGGTTCCTTGGCCCCTTCAGAGGTCAGAATAAGAGAACGAAGAACAGGGATCTCCCAGGGACTGGCTGGTTTGTGAAACTCAGAAAAAAAAACAAAAATGAGCTCCAATGATTTAGGGTTAAAATGATTCCCAGATATGAGAAATAGAGTAGGATCTGAAACAGACATTTACAAAACAAAACAACACAAAAAGCAGTCTAAATGCCAAGAACACAAACAAGGAGAAATACAGACTGAGAGACAGGTGGGGCCAAATGAGATGCTCACAAACCCACTTTAGAAATCTAAAGCCAGGTCTCAAATGAGAACGTAGACTGAACACTATACAGAAACAAGACCCTTGGACATGGACTTTTCTCACAGAGACAGAAATCCAGTAACCCGATTTCACAGAGTTGCCCGGCCTGAGTAGCAGGTTACTTTGCCCAGTCACATACATACAAATGTTTGGCAGTGGCTTATAGCACACAAACAGTACCTCAGGATGAGAATAGATAGATAAGTCAAGCTGAGTTCAGGAACATACCAATAGCCCCCACATATGTACCAATACACACTCAGCATATAAACATAACCAGATAAAATGCTCACTTACAGATTTTATTAAAATGCCACTAGTAAGTCTTTATCCCAGCACTCATCAGCTTCCCATCCCTGTCTTGGGCCCCAGAATGACTACAGGAAGGAAGAGAGTTGAAGAGCAAGAGAAAAATGAAGAAAGTAAGAAAGAAGGAAGAAAGGAAGGACCCCTCAGAGACATCAATTTAATACAAGCTCTGTTATTAAATTTAATTATATAAATCTTGTCCATTGCTGTGTTGGCTCCAATTCTTATAATTCCCAAAGTCTTTAAAGAGAATATTTAAAAATAATAATAGTAATAACTATAGTACTGTTTATTCTCGGCCAGAGAGTTAATCAGTTTGTACAGTGCGTGAGTGTGATGGGCTGTGGACTGAGGACATTTTTCATCGGATGTTTTCATTTCTTGCCTTTGGCAAAAATTCCACCAGTGGTGATAAATAATTCCATACCCCTAAGTGGATATTATTATTATTTTCAAGTGTAAGCTACAGCTGGCTCCTAGCCTGTCAGCTCTCCCAGAGTCGCAGATGCTACGTGCATACCTGTTGACAATTCTGTGGGTGGAAACAGCTCCCCATTCCCACTTCTACACTTCTGCCCTTTCATCCGAATGGTGTCCCCTGAAAAAGCAGCCAGGGAAAGGATGAAGGACAGACTGAGGCAAAGGTGCAAATAGACAGTGTGGATTTTGCCTGTAGGGTTAGAATATATATTTACTTCTCAGATGTTTTATTTTGTAGCCAACTCACTTGTTATACTAGAGGCTAGAATGAAAATACAAGCTCACCACTATTTTAAAGAACTAGCATAATGTCCTGTACATTGTAGCCACTAAAAATGACTGAAGAAAGGAAAAAAAGTAAATGAGGGCCAATGTTTGTTTTGTTTTGTTTTGTTTTAATCTATGGACCTTCATTTCTCTGTTTTATCGTCTTCCTAATTCCTTTGGACACACACATTTCCACCATCCTCTGGTGCCTACTGTCCCCCCAGGGCCCCTGGCTGGGCCTGGTGCAATATTCTACCTGTCCTTAGGTATTATTTTCAACCTCTTACTTCTTTCGCTGTATTAAAATGTGCTCTTTCAGCCAATCACTCAAGGTCCTGTGACAATAAGTTTACTTAATTGGATAACTAAATATTTTTAAATATATTACCTAGTAATTGGATTCCTCCTCGTCTGTCTCTTTATCCTAAACTCAGCAAGGAACTGTGAAACAATAGAGATTCCCAACATAAACTAATCAAACAGGATCTTTTTTTGGAAGTACTAGTAAAATTGCATCATGTACCAGTGACTGTCCGTAGCTGTATAGGGTTGGCAATCTTTATTAGGCTCAAAAATTGAGCACACAGATTATTTGTGAAATAATATGATCTGTAGTAGTTAACAAAAAGTAAAACAATCATGCAAGTTTAAATTATGGGAAAGTGGAAGTAAAGTATACTTTAGGGAGGCTATTTTATGGTGAATGTATCATATGGAAAAAACACTTCTGTTGTTTCTAAGCAAATAACAGACTTCCACACAAATTAGAATTCATTTTAACAAGTTTTATTACTATTAGTCAGATATTTCACTAAATATCTAAACGTTGAAGAACAGCTCCCCCAAAAATAAAATTTTCAGCCTACTTTAAAAAACTAAACAAGTTAAGTCAAAGACTCAGAATTGAATTGTTGGTTTAATATTGACAACATGATCAATAGTTTTATGGGAAGCTTCATGGCTAAGAGAAAACACAGGGCTTTGACTCAAGAAAGCTAAATATCATTTCTACCTCTTCCACTAACTACTTGTGCAACCCTGGCAACACAGTAGAATCTTTTTTTAAAATACCATGTTTAGTGAATACATAGATAAGGTACTGAATGGCCCTGGGCTAGTCATTTTAATCATTGTGAATCTATAAAATAAGAGAGTTGAATGTGAAGTCTCTACAGTTTCTTCTAATGCTGAAATTCTGTAATTCACCAAACTAGCCCCAAGGGAGTCAGTAGGTATGTTCTGAAAAAGAGATGGAGAAAAGCGGTTGGCCACAGAGAATTAGAGATCAAAGTAGTATCTTTGCCCCCTCCTCTTTCCCTCCCTCCTTTAGGCTGGAGGAAAGGGATCAAAGGAGTAGAGATATCATGACAGCTCTCCATGTTGGTGGCACTGCCCCAGGCACTAAACGCCAACACAACTCTTCGTGTCCATTACAAACCTGAGGTCACAGAACAGGAAAACAGAGGAGGGAAAAAAACCTTGTATAATAGCACCAGTGAGCTGAGTACCCTAAATAACCATTTAAAGCAGTTGCGGTCTGTCCACCTAAACTATAGTGTTTTGCATAATAGGGGTATCAGCTCTTACTTTACTATTGGAATTAGTGAAAACAGAATGAAGAAGTTGATTAAAGATATGACAAAAGTTTTCTTGCGGTATAAGTGAACGTAAAAAGTTCCATCACCTACCACCAAGGCATGAAGTAAAGGTGGCCATATTTTGAAAAGGATTTCATAAACTCTGAAGTGCTATGCTAATGTTTGTTAGGTCTGGGACATTTCGTCACCTTCTATCTACTCACAAAATATAATTTTTTTAATTTCCCAGATCAAACAAGGAAATGATCAATTCTATAAATTGAGTTAAAAAAAAAAAATCTGAGGAGAGGAGAACAGAGACACCAGTTTGAATTGTGGCCCAGCTCATGACTAGTGTGTGACCTTAGGCAGTCATTTAACTCTTCTAGGCCTCAGGTTCCATTTGTTTGAGGCATTTGTGCTAAATAATTTCCCAGAACATATTCCAGATCGAATGTTCTAATGACTCTGATATATAGCACATGATGGTTATTCTCCTCAGAGCTATTTTTAGTGACAATGAAATTTTGATGGCTAGGGGAACTTACACATAATTTTGTAAAACATTCTTCTGACATTTGTAGAAAATACTGGCAGTCTACCAAAAGCAAGGCATAAGAAATACCAATCCATAACATTTCAGTATGTCAGGGTAGAAAGAATCTTCAAGCAAGGAGTAGCCAGTTTCCTCTAGAAAAGCTGTGTTAGGTAATGTCAGAAAAAGATGGGATAGAAATACTAAGAAAGGTAGCACAACATAAAAATCTAAACAAACCATATATTTCAAGATACAAAGAATGACTCCGAATGAATGGTAATTCAAAATTCTTGCTAACATTTATTGAATACACATATTCCACCAGGTGTTATGATAAGGATTTAGGACAGATGATTTTATTTAATCTGATATCATATGGCATTTTACAACATTTGACAATTAAAATTTTTGTCAACCTTATGTATTAGGAAATGTAGGAGTTTAGGAAGAGAGACTGGCTGGAGCTCTTTGTGGGCAGGCCTTTCCTCGCTGATGCCAAAGCTCACAGTAGATTCTCAGGATGCCACTCACACCTTCTGACATCAAAGGGTCTCCCTGTCTTGCTAGCATTGTTAGTCATTAACTAAGGAAGTTTCATAAATGAATATGACTTAAGAAAAATAACAGTAATAAAACACAGCTCAAATTCATGGTTATGTGAAGGTTTATAATGCTTGGCAAATTTTTGGCACGTAATAAAAATTAAGTGCCAGATGACATATTTTTCTATTAGCTTAAAAAAAATTTTTTTTCCTGTGATTAAAACAACAGAAGCTAAGACCATGCCTGTGCCTCAGGTAAATTCAATTTGACAACTGAAGAATCATTCTGGTCATTTATTCGCATATGTAATGATGAGAGTCCCTAAAGAAAAGTCACATGGGCCAAACATCTCTTCTTTAAGAATTCAGCTTTCAGTAGTCATAATATAAACATACATAAAATTCTATCTATATTTAACCAAGAATTTATGTTCTTTAGGTTGATATTTAACTGCAGCACATTAACATTAAATTTTTTTAAAAAGTTAATAGAAGTATTTTAAACATATAAAAATTACTTCCATGTGGCATATCCACTGCTTTCCTATAACCTCCTCAAAATATTCCTGTCCAGGTAGGAGAGAAGGGAGTCATATTCACCTCTAAGAGAAAAGAATGAAAAAGTTTAAAATCTTGCTTCTTGTTTTACTAGTGCCCCCTCTAGTGGAATTTTTTCAGTACTGCATACAAAAAAGGAGGTGGAGGGGTTTATGACACCAAGCACATATTTTGTTTGCTTTTTTACATTTCCTTTTTAGAAACATTCTAAGCAAAATGATGTGAAATAAACAAACATAATAGTGCATAATAGATGTACAATAGTTTTACCAGCAATTGTAATTAAACAAGGAAGCGATAAAAATCTGCTATATTCAGAACGAGAAACGTTTTGAGAGGCAATGTGGCAGACAGACATGAAAACATATTTTGCCAGAATTCACTGTCATTCATTTTGTGACTTGACTTTTCTCCCTCTATCAAACTATTTGGCCATTAGCCTAAAACTTTGCTACCAGTCACTTTCGTCTCATAAACTTTAAAACTTATCTTTCTTCCCTCTACTGTTTGCCGTTGTTCTTTTTTTTATAACATCATTAGGTGGATAATACCCTTCGTCTCTAACTTTTGCAATTCTTTTTCTGTCTGTAAACTACATCGATGCCTCAGAACCAAGATACTTAAGCTAATTCTGTTTACAATTACAGAGTAGTCTTTTTCTAATCATTTTCTAGCATCGTTTTGTCCCCTCCCACAAGACTTCTATGTTTGTGCTACTAAGAAAAAAAAGAAGAAAAACTACCCTGACCCCAAATAACCATCCTCGACTCTGCCTCATAGGATTCTTCCTAGAGAAGTCTTGAGCTTGGTAGATGCATCTTGTTCTACAGGGATCTCTGTCAACTTCTCTTTTTATGCATTAAATGTGCTTCCCTGGTGATAGCCTAAGGGTGCTTTCACTAAACAATTAATGTAAGGCATCTCCTGGGAACCTAATGGGTATTTAGCAATAAGTTCACTTCCAGTGAATTGTATAATGTGATATTTTGACAATGCATATAGAGAAGTTGCAGAAGGGTGAAACTTCTCAGAAAAGGTAATAAACTACCCAAGCTTCTTATCCTTTTGTTATTGTTTGGGGATGGAGGAGAACCAAGCTGTAATTTAGGGTATTGTTGTATGTGCCTGCTTTTGCCATTTTGGCATAATACCACACTACTGTTCACTCTGACTAATGTAATGTACAAGTCTCAATCTATTAGTGAAAGTAAAATTTGCTGTGACATTTTGATTCTGAAGCCGCAAGCAATGAAGAAAGTAGCACTGCACAGGATATTTGTATTATGTTAATAAAAAATGATACCACCATATGATACTAATACTAAGCAGAGAACACTGATTAGTATTTTCCCTGACCAAAGTTGCAGTCCAATTTTAAAGTGGTTGAATACAAAAGTTTTAGATCTAATCGCTTCATCATCATGATAAATATTCTTTTAAAATGTTGCTTGAATTTTTCTTTGTCTTTTGTTAACCAGAAACAGGAAAACAATAAGATGGATATATGGATACCAACCTTTTTGCCTTTTTAAGACTTCCTAAAAATAAAGATAATTTATAATTAAGGAAGGGTATATCAGAATCACACATTTTCTTATCTCCGAATATGTTCTTTATCCAGACTAGAATAATGAGCAGAAATCAATTTAAACTACAGCATATTTCTAAACAAATAATTGTCTTTGTTTCAGCATATAGGAACGTGAGAATTTATGTATCACTTTAACTTTTAAATAGATTTTAATCATTTCCTTGTAATTGTTCATTTTGTTTGCCTGAAGTGCTCATATAATATATACAATTATAATAATATATATGTGTCAATATGTAGACACATCTATTCATTTAGATGCTCAAGGTTTGTCATTTTTAACAAATCTGCCAATTTGCTATGTTAATAGAAAGCAGTGACCATTTCCAAACTACTATAATTTAAATTCACATAATAGACTTCCTCTTCAATTTTGCTTGCTCTTCCAATGAGGTTTGCATTCACGCTTTTATTTCATATCGATACCTTGTTTTTCTTGTCAGAAAAATATTGAATGAAAAACCCTGTGACACAACATAGAGCACGTAAATTTAAAAATACAAAATACCCCACCAAGGAAGGAGAAAGGGTTGTTGCAGTATCATTGCTGTTATTGCTCCCATATCTTCATACCCATAGTGATTAATATTTTTGTGCCATCTTTAAGAAAATGAATTTAAACTCTGCAAATGTCTTTTCCATCAGAATTCAAACAATTTTATTGACTATCCTCAAAAACTGTTATTTCCCAGTGAGATCAAATGTGGGCAGTAACAATTACAAATCAATTACCATAAAAACATTTTATCATTCTTGCCCTCCTTTTCCATATCCTTAGGGCTATCAACTGATATTTTCCTACGTAGGGGAGGCTCTGTGTTCCTGCCTGTTAAGCTTATTAAGCGAGTATGCCTGTCTGAATTATTACTGAACTTGTGTAGCAAACTCATATGTTGTGAAAAGAATTGCATAAACAGCTGCATCAATCTATTAAGCATAGAAATTGCATTATGAGGTCAATAAAAGATTGTAGGCAAGATATCTGGAAAGTAATTACTTCTCTTTAATGAATATATAGCCTGGTAATTTCTGAGTGCTGTAGGCGTAACAGTGCTATATGTTTTATAGTTTATAAATAAATAGTTATTACCTTACACAAAGAGTAGAAATACATCCTTTGAAGAAAAGTTAATTTGTTGTAAAGAGGCACATTTTGCTTAAACTACTTACATATAATGGATTATCAAGTAATTCCAATATGCTGTAATTGAGAATTACCTCTCTCAACGTGGAATATTCAATTGCATTTTGTACATCTGGGAGAAAACTGTATTTTCACCTCAGCTATTCTCTTAGACATTAAAAGCATGATTTATAGCACATATTTTAGGTAGGGAATAATGGCAATACAAAGTCAATTTTATGCTATGAATAAGTTAAAATTATTTCTGTAGTTTAAATATATTTGCATGCAAATTACATGATATAATTATTCTCACATAGCAGTCTGGCTTGCTTCATTTTTTTTCCTAGAAGCCCATTTCTCAAGCTGCAACTTTCACATTTATTGTCAATTGCTAATTTAAATATCCATATTTTGCATGCACTGTCTCTTCTTTTCTCACCTAAACAGTATTAAAAATTAGAATGTCATGTTACAATATCACTTATTAGATGATATTATAAAAAATGGCTTCATGAAATCATTAATTTATCATCCTATTAAATAAAATTGTAATAAACTGTTTTTGATATTTTGACAGAGAAACTAAATGTAAAGAGCTTGAAGGGGATTTTACAAGTATACAAAGCACTACTGCCTTCATAACTCTTGCAATGTTAGGTAGAAATCACAAAGGAAGATAGTTTTCTTTTTCAGTAACAGGAAGTGAGAAAGCAGCAGCAATTTTTAATGTTCTGTTGTTAGTACCACCTGTACATTTCTAAGTTCTTGTTTTTTTTGAAGATTCCAAACATCAACTGAAAATCACTAATGTTTATCAGTTAGAATTACATTTTTCAGAAAATGTTGCTATTGCGAAGACTCACTTCATTCTTTAAACCTAAATTTTAGTTTATCTCTTACTTTTTTCCTATTTTCTACATGAAAGTAGAAAAAATACCCCACCTATGTTTGACAATGCCACCAAATAAACAATTATATATTTCACCTAATTCACAGAACTGGACTCTTCTTAGGCCACAAAATATATAACTTTTTTAAATGGTGATCAATGTTATCAGGGACATCAATATGTACTACAAAGCTGGCCAGAAATCCTAAAACATGAATACTGGGCACCCAAATACTGTGACTTGCTACACTCCGCAGGACGGAGGGAAGAGAGGAAGAAGGAAATAAAGAGACTTCCTTCAGCCCTCACCGTCCAGCCACTGAAATCTCACATGATCTGCAGGAGAATTAACTTCTAATGCCTCTTCTGCTTCTAACCTAGGAAACTTACAGAGCATCTCTAAACTTTAGTTTCTCTTCGTGTAACAGTTCCCCTTAGACGAGCCACAGCCCTTTCAATTTTAACTTATTATCATTTCCATTTAGAGAGGAGAGCAACAATGGCAGAGGAATGTGGTGGCAGAAAATAAAAAGTCAGTATTTATTAGTGCCTGTCAGGTTCCTGGTTCTGTTCTAAGGGTTTCAGATGATTTCTTCATTTATTTCTCACAATAACCTTGCAATGCAGGCATTAATATTACCCCTATTTTATCTCTGGGGAATAGAGACATAAAGAAGTAAAAAGCACAGAACTAGAAAGTGGCAAAACCAGGATACGAAATGACCCGTGTCTGGAGTGGATGCTTGCCTGTCTCTGCAGAAGTGATAATGGAGGATTGGCACCGTGAGAGAGGAAGGGATGCCAGGAAGAGAACGCCAGCCTAATGAGCAGTTGGTGCCACAAATGTCAAGAAAAGGCTTTAAGGACGTACTGAAGGGCCTTACACATAATTATTTGCTTGCTTTCATCTTGTGTTTTTTCCTTTAACACCATTTATATCTGATACAACCTCACTTAGAAATATCAAACAATAGTTAACACAAATTGACATAATTTATTTCTCATAGAAAAGAGTCTATTTAACCAGATAATGGATTTACCCATGCTGGCATGTTTTATTTTTCCTTAAACTAAGATTGTATAAGTACCTTGCCACTAAGGATAAAAAAATGAAAGATATCTGAAAGATTATAGTGAAAGGGAATAATCTAGGAGTTTGAAGTCACAGCGTCTACTGCTGTGTTTATCGCTAACCAGCTTTGAAAGCTTGGCTAAGTCTCAACACTGGTAGGTCTAAGTTTTCTCATTCACAAAATGAATTTCCAATCTAGCTCTAATAGTTCATCGCTAATTTTTTTAGCTCCTTAATCATGACAGAATAAGAGTGGTAATTATTACCACTCTTAAAGTTTTGGGAAAATTTCCCATTAACATTTAGTTGATTAACAGACCATTGCTATGTGAAATAGGGCAGAAAATTTCTCGTCTAATTTGGCTTCCAGGAATGAAATGTTTTTCCTGGCAAAACTTTAGTCAAGACAAAATATAACTAGAGTTTAGGAAACTTAGAGAATCTAATATCAACTGACTATAGTAAAGGACTAAAGAAATACAAATATATCAACAGGTATACTCTTTTCTAAATCACACCTCTTTCAAAACCACCACTGGCCCATGTGTTTTAACAATAAGGACTACTACCACTGCCTTTCTCACAGATATTACTACTACTGCTGCTATTATTCATCTAATGATGACATCTCTATCAAAAGCACTTTTAAATATATCCTTTTTTGTTACTCACATATACCCTTTGAAGTAGGTAAGACAGTTACTATTATCTTTGATTTGCATATGGAAAAATAGAGCCTCAGAGCTATTGAGGAACATACTCATAATGAGTCTTTAAGTAATGGGAAATTGCCAAGCAAAAAGGAAAAAGACAAAATACATTCCAGAAAGAAAGAGAAGGGGGCAAAATGGAGGTATGAAAACCTTGACCGGTAGAGGCAATTGGTTCGCAATGCCTAGAATTTAATATGCGAGTAGAAGTTTTACTAGGACCTGCAAACATTAGAAATGTCTTCCTTCCCTAGACCTATCCACCTTTCAAATCTTTTGATGACATAGAAGCAAAAACTGAGGGCTTCAAGAACCAGAGGCTGGCTGGTTAAAGCATTCTCAAGCTTTATTACATATCAAATGCAAGCAATATCAAAGAATATCCAAATGTTAGAATATTCAGCACTGCCTCCAGCTTCTCTGCCCAGATTAAGGGGTTCTTCTAAAACCTAAATTCGCCCAAACTCAGTAGCTGATTCTTCTTAATGGTTACAGATAATGACCTGGGTCAGGACCCAGTTTTTAGTTCAGCGCCTAACAAACAGAGGTTCTAACAAATGGAGGAGTATTAATTCCTTTTCAAGGCAGAAATTTTAGGCTTTTGATGGAAACCAGTGAAAACTTCCTTTTACCTTATTAGAGATACAAAAGGATGGATAATTTTTCCCCTAATCTATCTATGAATAAATAATTTTCCCCCAACCTATCCATTGCATGTGCGATGACAGTTTGGTCAACTTAGACCATATATATGATGGCATCTCATGAGATCATATCATAATTTTACTATATTTTACATATATTTAGATGTGTTGATATATCAGTACTTCCATTGTGTTACAATTGCTTACATTATCCAGTACAGTAACATGTTGTACAGGTTTGTAGCCAAAAAGCCATAGGCTACGAGTGTGGTAGGCTATACTAAGTTTGTTAAGTACACTCGATGATGTTTGCACAATGATGAAATTGCCTGATGCATTTCTCAGAAAGCATCCCTGTCATTAAGCAACACATGATTGAATTAAAAAGTGAAAGCAAACAGAATCTCTAATCTAATTGTGTTTTAGCAGGATATTTAAAAATGTTATTCATACCCACTTCGTGTAAATACAGCTTTGCTTTTAAGAAACAGCAAGGGGCTTATGGCATTCTCTGCTTAGGAAAACTGGCCATAATCTACTAGACTCACCCGTTCCAGAAAGAAGAGAATGATTAAATGAGAGTTCCAGGGTCTCCAACTCCATTTGAACATTTTCCCAAGAATCTCACAACAAGGGATATTTTAGAACTATCTACTCGTCCGGTGCCTGCTGTGCCCATATCCCCTTTCTAGGTACTTCAAACACAGTTGACTATGAGCTAAATCACAAAATTCTACTCAGCCATGTCTAATTGGATCATAGACCAATACAGACTTAGCAGCAGAACACCGGCTATAAAAAAAAAAAAAAAGGGCAAATGTTAGGATTTTTCAGATTCTCACTTTGAGAGAAAGATGGAGTAAGAGAGAGCAAAAAAGAGTGAAAATCAAAGCAGAATTCTTAGGCTATACAATGCATGCAAGTTACCTGGGCATGTTTTTCCTTGTGATAAATCCTAAGTTTAATGAAAGTGAAGACACGAATAACTCTCACAACCCTGAACCTTAAGGAAAAGAGTTGCAAGTAATCGTTTTCTTTTTATCACTCATAACCTAGAGTTAGTTACTGCTTTCATCAGTTGAGATTTCAGTTTCTAGATGAACTGAACTCCCTGTCCTTTAAATTTTTTTTTTTTTGAGATGAAGTCTCGCTCTGTCGCCCAGGCTGGAGTTCAGTGGCCATGGTGGCTCACTGCAAGCTCCACCTCCCAGGTTCACGCCATTCTCCTGCCTCAGCCTCCCGAGTAGCTGGGACTACAGGGGCCCGCCACCACGACCAGCTAATTTTTTTGTATTTTTGTTAGAGACCGGATTTCACCATGTTAGCCAGGATCTCCTGAGCTCCTGATCTGCCCGCCTTGGCCTCCCAAAGTGCTGGGATTACAGGCGTGAGCTGCCGTGCCCGGCCCCCTGTCCTTTGAACTTTTACAGCATCGAGGTTATTACATATGAGAAGAACTACGTTTAACACATTTATTCCAACTTCTTCAATTCATGGATAAGGAAACTAAGTCCAGAAGAGTATGTCAAGCAATAGCAGTGCTTAACTCCCTATATCCGTTTTATGGATAAATAAAATTGATATATGTAAGAATCTTTGAATACCTAGCACAAAGGCAAACTCTTTTTCAACCACATAATTATAAGTCACAAACCACAAACAAGGTAGTATTTAAGATTCAACTTAGGCCGGGCGTGGTGGCTCACACCTGTAATCCCAGCACTTTGGGAGGCCGAGGTGGGTGGATCATGAGGTCAGGAGCTCAAGACTAGCCTGGCCAACATGGTGAAACACCATCTCTGTTAAAAATACAAAATTAACCAGGCGTGGTGGTGGGTGCCTGTAATCCCAGCTACTCAGGAGACTGAGGCAGCAGAATCGCTTGAACCCGGGAGGCGGAGGTTGTAGAGAGCTGAGATGGCGCCATTGCACTCCAACTTGCCTGACAAAGTGAGACTCCATCTCAAAAAACAAACAAAAAGATCCAACTTAGTCTAGAATATGTTTTCCTATCGCATGTTTTTGCTTGACTATTACTGCAGCCCTTACTACAGATCTCTCAATCTTTGGACTCCTTGCACTCAAAATCCACACTCCACCTGAGCACATAATATTTAAGTATAAAGTGCTGAGTCTCCAAGAGAAGAGAGTTAAGATTGAAATATCCTAGTTCTACCACTCAGTGGCTCTGTGACCTTTGGGATAATAATAGCAAAAAAACTTCTGGATATTCTCAAATCATGCATGTTCTAAGATTAGAAAATCTGATAATGTTGTAAAATAGTACCTTTTTTTTTTTTTTTTTTTGAGGAAGAGTCTCATTCTGTCACCCAGGCTGGAGTGCAATGGCACAATCTCAGCTCACTGCAACCACCATCTCCCAGGTTCAAGTGATTCTCCTGCCTCAGCCTCCCAAGTAGCTGGGACTACAGGCACACACCACCACACTCATTTATTTTTGTATTTTTAGTAGAGACGGGGTTTCACTATGTTGGGCAGGCTGGTCTTTAAAGTGCCTTAAATTTATGTAACACCTTTTACCAATTCATCGGGGATATTTCACATGGAAGACATTTAACAGAGATGGTCTAATTTGTCATACTGCCCTCTAGTGAAGCAAGGTAGTGTTATATTAACAAATCCCACTATAGTTTTTATTCTATGTAGATTCAAAAATAGCAAAGATCAAATCATGATCCCAGATATGACATGTAGAAAAGACCCTTTTAGCATGATTAAAACACGACATAAATGTATGTCATTTCCTCAATAAATACTACCTTAATAAAAATCTGTGCAGTCCTAAATATAGTAAATCAAGTTTAAAGAAATGAAATATCTTTCCCAAGTTTTTGCACCAAGATTGTTACAAAACCTAGACTTAGATTCAGATTCCTTCTCTTTTGCTCAGTGTTTTTCAAGACTATACCATGGTCTTTTAAATAATAATTTTTAAGGTATATGTCCCTGGTGGGGTCCTTTGAAAGGAGAAAATAAGGTAATGTCAATTATCAGGCCGCTTTTAAATACTGTAATACAGCCTCTATGCAAAATACATGTTTTTCTGTGTTTATAATAATCACTATATGAGAGCCATTTGAAACACAAAAATATGTATTTCTTTGCACTGTGGGCTTCTGTGCTCATAAGTTTATGAAAATGTGCCTTTGTGCAAGAAGTCCTTCCATGCATCATTCATTTCTTAAGCAAGTCCAAGAAAGAGAGAGATCTAAAGCAATCTTTGACAACACTCAAGCTCTTTATTTAAAAACAATGCAAACCTTTTTAGCTTCTAAAAGATGAATGTAGCGCCTCTGAGATACGGGTAATGTTTGTTTTTTAAGGCTGCCAATATTCATATTGAATCGTAAGTTCAGTAAGAGGTAAATGTACATATTCTGGTTCTTTACTTCATTTCTTTGTATGAAGTAGTAGTCTTGTAAAACTTTACAAACATTTACAACTTTCATTGCTTACTAAACTCTATTCTCTCATTTAAAAGAAACAGCCATTTGAATATGGATTCTCTCTAGAAATGTAAAAGGCAAATTACAGGATTTTAGTAGTCTCTTGCCAGCTGCTCTCATACCCTTTCGCTAATCCTTAGTACATGATTAGGATAGTGGTGTATATTACCTTGTTGATATCTCACCCTGTAAGGCAGGTCTTGTCAAATACAAAATTTGAGAGTTTTTTTCTTTAAAAAAGATGTTCATCCAGGAATCAGACTCTCTGCATTAACTGGTAGGCAAGAGAAGTCAGGTAGTAGAATCAGAAACAGAAGATTATTCAAGACAATGCAGAGACACATCTGAATGTATCAGCCAGAAATCACAAGTCCAAGGGATGAAGCCAGAAGGGATATAGAGAGGAAAAATGAGATGGCTCTATTAAGCATTCTTCCACAGGTCTGTATTGTACTTAGCTTTCACTTGCATACCCATTATATATAGTAGGTTTCTCCTCAGGTACATATTAAAGACACCACTTAGCTTTAGGAAAATAAATGGCAGAAGGCAATGGATGGTAATAACGCTTACGCATGTAATCTACAGAGTGTGCGTATCAGAAACAGAAGAAGAGGAGCCATTCTGTGAGTAGACAAAGTATAGCACTTATCACCTGTAGGTGACAAAGATAGTCTTAACATTTTCCTCAACTGGACTGAAGTTTAGAAGATGATTTTACCTGACACTAGGCCTCTGATTCCCCTTTTAAAGCATGTTTTTTAGAAAACTTGTAACTATAAATTCTTCCCCTATTCTTTTGAGGTGCAAATCATTTAAAAGTTTCTTTCCAATCCCTGGGAACCATCTCTTTGCAATGTAATCAAGGAAGATAGTGCTCCTATCTTCCAGTTGCTACCAGAAGATAGGAGTTTAACTTCAATGCCACCTTGCTCCAAATTATAAGACAACGTCCTGTCATAGAAGTATGAGAAAGTATTCTTTTCTTTGGGTAAAGCCAATTAGCAAACACATCCTATTATCTCCTCCCACTTCAACACTTAAAAGCTCTCTAGCCCTTTGTTTCAGTAGAGTTGACTTCAGACTCAATTCTGACCTCTCCTCTGTTGTAATAGCCTTGAATAAAGTCTTCCTTGATTATTTAACTTTGTGCAGTGTAATTTTCGCTTTGCCATAGGACAACTAAGAAAACTTAACATAAAGATAAAGTAAATACACTTTTCCTGCTAAGTACAATTATTCCTTTTGCTGAGTACAACTAAAATACTTGGAAATTATATATGAAGCAAACATTAAAAGTCTATGAAAGGTGAGGAGAAGAAGATAGATCAGTTAGGGACTTTCGGATTCAAGGAACAGCATGTTGGTGATTTCTCTGGGTTTTCTTTTTGCCTCATATCCCAGACTTGGAGCTGAAGAAGCCAGGAATCAAGAAATGACAATAGGCACAAACAAAAAACCTTAGTAAAAAGCCTTTTTCCTCTATCTAAAAGACATAGAAAGGAGCAACCTACAAGGACAGAAAACTTTTAGATAATAATTGCTCTGCTCCAGCTAAAGAAATATCACCAAAAAACCTGTAGCCTCCCTCCCTCCATACCAGCAAAGGCCAAACTGGGAGCGCTTCCAAGGCAGTAAGAGGAGCTCCAAACTCCCATGCCTGCCTCCTCCTCTCCCCACTGCTTGGGTGGCATCAGAGAAGGCCAAGTAGGGAGCCAGGAAATTTTATCTCCTATAAAGAGGCTCCTTTATACACCTCCACCTCTACAGTGTCAGTGAAGAACACGTCGGGACCCCAAACTTCCACTCACACTCAGTAGTAATAAAGTGCACCTTACCGTCCCTGAAGAAATTATGCCAGAGTAGGCCTTGTGCAAGTCAGTGATAACATTTCCAACCACACTCAGTGGTAATGTCTTTGAGCCATGATGTTAGCAAAGTTCCAGTGAAGAACAGAACCTGTGCCAACCAGTGAGGTATCAGTGGAGGCCCACTCGGGAGCCAGAATTCACACCCCTTGCTCAGCAGTAACAACAGAGTCCCCACCCTTGGGTATCAGTGGAAGTTGAGTAGGGAACATCTGCCCTTACCTGGCAGTAATGAGGTGGTATTCTCCATACTTCCCCTGCTAGAGAAGTATCAGAAGAAGATGGCTAAAACAGAAGGGCTTAATGAGATCAAAATCTCTTAACATAAGGCCCATATTGTACAGGTTTCAATAGAAAATAACTTGTCATACAAAGAACTAGGAATAATTTAACTTGAATATTAAAAGATAACCATGTATCATACCAAGATACATACTAAAAATATATAGAAATTATCATGAAAGAAATAGAAAGTCCCGGTAAATAAACTGATAATATGAAAAGAAACAAGTTAACATTCTCTAACTCAAAAAACAAATTAACCAAAATGAAAAAAATCAAAGGATGGCCTCAATAATAAAATGAAAGCAACAGAGAAAAGAATCAGGAAACTGGAATAAAGAGTAATAGAAATTGGCCGGGCACGGTGGCTCATGCCTGTAATCCCAGCACTTTGGGAGGCCGAGGCAGGCAGATCACAAGGTCAGGAGATCGAGACCATCCTGGCTAACACAGTGAAACCCTGTCTCTACTAAAAT
This sequence comes from Papio anubis, assembly GCF_008728515.1. Taxonomy (NCBI): domain Eukaryota; kingdom Metazoa; phylum Chordata; class Mammalia; order Primates; family Cercopithecidae; genus Papio; species Papio anubis. Next base: position 48,962,802 of record NC_044981.1, read on the forward strand.
AATTACAAAAAATTAGCCAGGTGTGGTGGTGGATGCCAGCTACTCAGGAAGCTGAGGCAGGGGAATGGCAAGAACCCAGGAGGCACAGCTTGCAGTGAGCTGAGATGGCGCCACTGCACTTCAGCCTGGGTGACAGAGCAAGACTCCGTCTAAAAAAAAAAAAGAAAGAAAGAGTAATAGAAATTACCCTGTCTGAAAAACGAAGAGGAAATAGACCTAAAATAGATAAATGAAGTCTCAGGGATTAGTGAGACTATAACACAAGACCTAACATTTATGTCCTCTGAGTCCTGTAAAGACATAGAATAAAAGCAGAATTTAAAAGTATTCAAGGAAATAATGACTAATAACTTCTAAATATTACCAAAGAAATACATCTATGAATTCAAGTAATTTAGTAAATCTCAAACAGGATAAATCCAAGGATATTCACACTAAGACACATCATATTCAAACGTTGGCAAGCTAAATACAAATTTAAAAAGCCATAAAGCAGTCAGGAACAAATACTACCTTAAATATGCAGAGAAAATAATTTGAATGGCAGCAGATTTCTCATGAGAAACCATGGAGACTAGAAGTAAATGGAACTTACCCAAGCTCAAAAAAAAAAAAAGCTGTGAGCATAGAATCTTATATTGAGTGAAAATATTCCTTAGAAATTAAGAGAAAATCAAAATGAAGTAAGGGAATTAAGGAAAACTAAGAGAATTTATCTTCAACCTATCTACCCCAAATGAATGGCAAAGCAGTCTTCAAACCAAAAACAAAATGATAAAATGAAAAATCTTGGAGAATCAGGAATGAAGCAAAATCACAGTAAGAAAAAATTGGGGCAAACACAATAGATTTTCTTTCTTCTACTGAGTTTTCTAAATTATGTTTGAAGATTGAAAATAAACTATAACACTGAAATAATTCTAAGTGTGTATAGAGAAAATACATAAGACAATTATAAGTGAGAGATAGGAAAGAACTATAAAGGAAAATAAGATTTCTATACTTCACTCAAACTGGTAAAATGATGGCACCAGTAGTCTGTGAAAAGTTGTCTCTACATAATGTAACATCCACAGTAATCAGCTAATAAAGTTATGTAAAGAGATACTCAAAAACAGTACAGAGCAATCAAAATGGAATTCTTAAAACTGAGTAGGTCATAGGAAGGCAAGAAAGAGAAAACATAAAAATATAAAAGATAGAATTAAAAAGAGACAAGAAAGAAAATGGCAGACTTATATCCTAACATATCAATAACTACATTAAATGTAAATGCTCTAAATGTACCAATTTAAACACAGAATTTGGCAAAGTAGATTACCAAACAAGTCCCAAATACATGCTATTTACAAGAAACTCATTTCAACTAGAATGATATAAACTAGCTGAAAGTAAAGAATGGAAAAAGACATATCATGGAAATATTAGAGAAAAGAAAGCAAAAGTAGCTATATTAATATTAGGTTTTTAAAAAAGAATTCAAAGAAAATTATCAGAGACAGAGAGGGACATTACATAATAATAAGGTCAATTTATCAAAAAGCATAGTAATTCTAGATATATGCACATTAAACAATAAAGCAGCAAAATATGTACGACTGATAGAGCTAAAAAGAGAAATTTAAAAACCCACAATTATACTTAGAGATTACAGTACCCCTCTCTCAACAGTTGATAAAACAATTAAATGAAAAACATCAAGAATATATTAATAGAAGAATTTAATAACACAGTACAGTAATGGGACTTGAAATTTATAAATTGTTCCAATCACCAACAGCAGAATGCACATCCTTTTCAGGTAGCCATGGGACATACACCAAAATAGACTATATCTGGCCTTCAAACAAAACTTAACAAACTTAAAATAATTAAGATCATAGTGTGTTCTCTGACAACAACGAATTAAACCAGAAATTTATTCATGATAAAAAGATTTCTAAATAACAGGAAATTTTCCAAACATGTGATAACATTAAAACACATTTCTGAATAATCTAACCATTGAAGAGGAAGACTCAAGGACAATTTTAAAATTACATTGAATTAAATGAAAATAGAAATACCTTTAAATTTCTGAGATACAACTAAAACAGTGCTGATAGGGAAATTTATAGAACCAATTGCATGTATGAGAAAAGGGAAAAAGTCTCAAATAAATAATCTAAGCTCCTATCTCAAGAAGCTAGAAAAAAAAGAACAGCAAAATAAACCAAAAGCAAGTAGAAAGATAGAAAAAAAAGATGAGCAGAAATCAAAGAAATTTTAATCTAAAAAAAATAATTAAAAAGTCAAAAATAATATTTGAAATCAATAGAACAAATGATTCATTGAAAAAAATCAACAAAATTGACAAACCTCCAGGAAGATTGACAAATTAAAAATAGAACACACAAATTTCTAAGATCAAGAATGAAACGGTATATTACGTAGACCCTGCAGACAACAAAATGAATAAAAAGGAAATGTCATAAATAATTCTATACACGTAGGTTTTGGATTAAGTGAGAAACACCTCAAAAAACACAAACTGCTGGTCAGGTGCGGTGGCTCATGCCTGTAATTCCAGCACTTTGGGAGGTCAAGGCGGGCAGATCACGAGGTCAGGAAATCGAGACCATCGTGGCTAACATGGTGAAACCCTGTCTCTACTAAAAATAAAAGCTAAAATTAGCCGGACGTGGTGGCGGGCACCTGTAGTCCCAGCTACTCGGGAGGCTGAAGGAGGAGAATGGTGTAAACCTGGGAGGCGGAGCTTGCAGTGAGCCGAGATCGCGCCACTGCACTCCAGCCTGGAAGACAGAGCGAGACTCCGTCTCAAAAAAAAAAAAAAAAAAAAAAAGACAAACCACAAACTACTACAATTCACCCAATAGAAAATAGCTGACAAAAATAGCCCTAAGGAAATTTCCTTTAAGGAAATTGAAGTCATAATTTTTAAGTCGCAAAAAAAGTAAATCTCCAGACGCACAGAGTTTCACTGGAGAAATCTACCAAGTGTTTAAAGAATTAACACCAGTTCTACCCAATTTATTTTCAAAAAACAAAGAGGTAGGAATATTTCTTTTTATTATTTTTTTTTATGAAGCTGGTGATACCCTGAAGCCAAAACCAGAAAAAAAAAGGTTAAAAAACGTAAAAACTATAGATCAAGATTTTTCATGAATGTAGACACAAAACTCCTTAACAAAGTATTAACAAATAAAATCCAACAGTATATAAAAAGAATTACATACCATGACCAATTGGAACTTATTCCAGAAATACGAAGCTATATTAATATTCAAAAGTTAATATAATTTACTGTGATACCAATTAATAGGCTAGAGAAGCAAAATCACATGAAAATGTAATTGGTACAGAAAAAAACATTTGACAAAAATAAACACCCATACAGAAAAAAAGGAATAGAGAGATTTTTCACAATTTGATGAATAATACATGTATTTTTGTAAACACTTTACACTATACATTTGATTTTTAAAAAATGTTTTCCCCCTACGATTGAAAATATGGAACAAAGATGTGAATTCTCATGGCTCCTATCATATAGTTTTGGAAGTTCTAGCTAATGTAATAAGGTAAGAAAAAGCAATAAAAGATATACAGATTGGAAAGAAAGAAAGAATACAACTAGCTCTATATGCAGATGACAGGATTGCCTATATAGAACATCTGAAGAAATGTGTTAAAATACTCCTAGAATCATTAAATGAGTACAGTAAGGTCACATGGTATAAGATAAACATGCAAAAACAATGATGTTTTTACAAACTACCAGTAAACACATGGACACAAAGATTTAAAAATACAATACCATTTACAACTGTATAGCTATTAATCTCGGAAAGCATGTAGAGGATACAATGATATACATATACTAAAAAATGCTATATGCCAATGAAAGAAATCAAAGAATGACTAAATAAATGGAGAGACATATTGTAATCA